>NC_092381.1:7507977-7831191 GCF_030028105.1 Mobula birostris
CTACCATTAGGGAGGAGGAACAGGAGCCTGAAGAGCCACACTCAGTGATTCAGGAACAGCTTCTTCCCATCTACCACCAGATTTCTGAACTGTCCATGGACCCTTGAACACTATCTCATTATTCCTTTTTTGGGCACTATTTTATAATTTATAGTAATCATGTCTTGCACTGCAATGCTGCCACAAAAAAATTCACATCATATAAATCAGTGATAATAACTGATTCAGATTACCACACAAAACTTCTTTTAAAATTATTCAGCTTGGTCATTTATTTAAAGATATAGCATGCTAACAGGCCTTTCTGGCCCAACTATGCCCATTGCCCATGGGACCAATTAACCGACTAACCCGTACATCTTTGGAATGTGGGAGGAAAGTGGGGTACTGGAGAAAATCCATAAGGTCACAGGGAGAATGTACAACCTTCAGCAGCAACAGATTGAACCTGGGTCGTCAAGAGCATAGAACAGTACAGCACAGAGCCAGGCCCTTCAGCCCACAATGTCTGTGCAAACCATAACCAATTAAACTGAACATCTTCTGCCTGCACATTACTTACATCACACCATTCCCTGCATATTTATTTCCTCATCTAAAGGCCTCTTAAATATCACTCTTCAATAGTCTCTTAAAGCGGAGGCTGATAGGTACTGATAGATATTTGTAAGGATATCAAAGGTTACAGGAGAATACGGTTGAAAGGGAAAAATATCAGCCATAAGACCTTAGACGTAGGAACAGAATTAGACCAGTCAGTCTATCAAGTCTACTCCGCAAATTAAATCATGTCTGATTTATTACCTCTCTCAACCACATTCTCCTGACTTCTACCCATACTTCTGCCAGGTATGATGTTGTGGCCATCACTGAATCGTGGCTGAAAGATGGTTGTAGTTGGGAACTGTATGTCCAAGGTTACACATTATATCAGAGGGATAGGAAGGTAGACAGAGGGGGTGGTGTGGCTCTACTGGTAAAGAATGGCATCAAATCAGTAGAAAGATGTGACATAGGACTGGAAGATGTTGAATCCCTGTGGGTTGAGTTAAGAAACTGCAAGGGTAAAAGGACTTTGATGGCAGTTATATACAGGCTTCCCAACAGTGGCTGGGAGGTGGACCACAGGTTACAACAGGAAATAGAAAAGGCCAGTCAAAAAGGCAATGTCATGGGAGATTTTAACAAGCAGGTCGATTGGGAAAATCAGGTTGGTAATGGATCTCAAGAGAGTGAGTTTGTTGAATGCTTAAGAAAGAGCTTTTTAGAGCAGTTTGTTGTTGAGCCTACCAGGGGATCGATCAGCTATACTGGATTGGGTGTTATGTAATGAATTGGAGGCGATTAGGGAGCTTGAGGTAAGAAAACCATTAGGAACCAGTGATCACAATATGATTGTGTTCAACTTGAAATTTGATAGGGAGAAAGTAAAGTCTGATGTAGCAGTACTTCAGTGGAGTAAGAGAAATTACAGTGGTTTGAGAGAGGAGTTGGCCAAAGTAAATTGGAAGGAGCTGCTGGCACAGATGTCAGCAGAGCAGCAATGGAGTGCATTTCTGGGAAAATGAGGATGGTGCAGGACAGATTTACTTCAAAAATGAAGAAATACTCAAATGGTAAAATGGTACAACCGTGGCTAACAAGGGAAGTCAAAGCTATTGTAAAAGCAAAAGAAAGGGCATACAACAAAGCAAAGATTAGTGGGAAGATAGCAGATTGGAAAGTTTTTAAAAACCTACAGAGAGCAACTAAAAAATCATTAGAAGGGATAAGATGAAATATGAAAACAAGCTAGCAAATAATATCAAAATGGATAGTAAAAGATTTTTCAAGTATACTAAAAATAGAGAGATGAGAGTGAATATAGGACTGATAGAATACGAAGCAGGAGAAATAATAACGGGGGACAAGGGGATGGCTGATGTACTAAATGAGTATTTTGCGTCAGTCTTCACTGTGGAAAACACGAGCAGTATGCCTGATGTTGTAGTGTGTGAAGGAAGAAAAGTGGGTGCAGTTACTGTTACAAGAGAGAAGGTGCTCAAAAAGCTGAAAGATTTAAAGGTACAAAAGTCACCTGGACCAGAGGAACTGCACACTAGGGTTCTGAAAGAGATTGCATTAGAGATTGTGGTGGCATTAGAAATAATCTTTCAAAAATCATTGGACTCTGGCATGGTGCCAGAGGACGGGAAAATTGCAAATATTAAAGAAAGGAGGAAGGCAGCAGAAAGGAAATTATAGACCAGTTAGCCTGACCTCAGTGGTTGGTAAGATGTTGGAGTCAATTGTTAAGGATGAGGTGATAAAGTACTTGGTGACATAGGACAAGACAGTACAAAGTCAGCATGGTTTCCTTCAAGAAAACTCCTGCCTGACGAATCTGCTGGAATTCTTTGAGGAGATTACAAGTAAAATATATAATATATAAAGGGGATGCAATGGATGTTTTATATTTGGACTTTCAGAAGGCCTTTGACAAGGTGCCACACATGAGGCTGCTTACCAAGTTAACAGCCCACTATACTACAGGAAAGTTACTAACATGGTTAGAGCATTAACTGATTGGTAGGAGGCAGTGAGTGGGAATAAAAGGATCCTTTTCTGTTTGGCTGCCAGTGACTAATGGTGTTCTGCAGGGGTCAGTGTTGGGACCACTTCTTTTTATGCTGTATATAAAGCATTTGGATGATGGAATAGATGGCTTTGAGGCTAAGTTTGCACATGATACAAAGATTGGTGGAGGGGCAGGTAGTGTTGAGGAAACAGGTAGGATGCAGAAAGACAGATGAGGAGAATGAGCAAGAAAGTGGCAAATGAAATACAATGTTGGAAAATGCATGGTCATGCACTTTGGTCGCAGAAATAAATGTGCAGACTATTTTCTAAACGGGGGGAAAATCCAGGAATCTGAGATGCAGAGGGACCTGGGAGTCTTTGTGCAGAACACCCTGAAGGTTAACTTGCAGGTTGAGTCGGTGGTGAGGAAGGCAAATGCCACGTTAGCATTAATTTCAAGGGGTCTAGAATATAAGAGCAAGGATGTGATGCTGAGGCTTTATAAGGCACTGGTGAAGCCTCACCTTGAGAATTGTGAACAGTTTTGAGCTCCTCATCTTAGAAAAGATGTGCTGACATTGGAGAGGGTCCAGAGGAGGTTCGTAAGGATGAATCCAGGAATGAAAGGGTTATCATACAAGGAACGTTTGATGGCTCTGGGTCTGTACTCGCTGGAATTCAGAAGGTTGAGGGGGAATCTCATTGAAACCTTTCGAACGTTGAAAGGCCTAGACAGAGTAGATGTGGAAAGGATGGTGAGAGTCTAGGACAAGAGAGCATAGCCACAGGATAGAGGGGGTACCCTTTCAAAACAGAGATGTGGAGAAATCTCTTTAGCCAAACGGTGGTGAATTTGTTGTCACATGCAGCTGTGGAGGCCAGGTCGTTGGGCGTATTTAAGGCTGAGATTGATAGGTTCTTGACTGGACACGGCATCAAAGGTTACAGGGAGAAGGCGGGGAACTGGGGTTGAGGAGGAGATAGAAAAAAAAGGATCAGCCATGATTGAATGGCAGAGCAGACTCGATGGGACAGATGGCCTAATTCTGCTCCTATGTCTTATGATACTCTCTGACACCCTGACTAATGAAAAGCCTATCAAACTCTACTTTAAAAGTACCCTGTGACTTGCCGTTCATAGTTGTCTGTGGCATTGAAATCCACAGATGCACTAATCTCAGGCTAAAGAAAACAAAAGTCCTCCTAATCTCTACTCTCAATGAAGGTCCCCCTATCCTGAGGCTGTGCTCTCTGGTCCCAGACTCCCCCACTATAGGAAACATCTTCTCTATATGCACAGTATCTAGGCCTTCCAATATTCAATGGTTTCAATAAGATCTTCTAAACTCTAGTGAGTACAGACCCAAAGCCATTAAACGCTCCTCATATGTTAATCCTTTTGTTCCTGTAACCATTCTTGTGAACCTCAACTGAATCCTCTTCAATGCTAGCACATTTTCTTAGATAAGGGGCATAAAACCTACTTACAATACTCCAAGTACGATCTAACCAATGCCTTATAAAGCATCAGCATTACATCCTGTATGGAATGGTGAAGACTCAATGGGCTAAATGGCCTAATCTGGCTCCTATGTCTTATGTCTTATGGATGATGCACTCAAGTTACTGGACAGGTTGCCTAGATGCTGATTTTTCAACGATGGACAGTGCCTTGAGGAACACTTATGTTCATCACAAATATTTTATATTATTCATCAGTCCATGGGCGACTTAAATCTTACCTGAACCTTCCAATTCTTCTAAGATGTGAAAACATTTCACCACCTGGTACGTACTCCATCACCATATATAAATTAGAGTTGTCCTGAAACATAAAGTTAGATTATGAATTAAAGTGGTAGCCGTGAACATCGAGTACAATGGTTACCTCTTTGTAATGAGCAAAACAACAGAGAAGGCTACAGGTAAACTGAACATCTGCAAATACCACCTGGGTTAGAAGGTTAAATACACTTAGTGGCCACTTTATTAGGTATACCTCTACACTCACTTATTAATGCAAATATCTAATAAGCCAATCAAGTGGCAGAAACTCAATGCATAGAAGCACAAAGACATGGTCAAGAAGTTGAGTTGTTCAGATCAAACATCAGAATGGGGAAGAAATGTGATCTAAGTGACTTTGACTGTGGAATGGAATGATTGTTTGTGCCAGACGGGGTGGTTTGAGTATGACAGAAACTGTTGATCTCCTGAGGTTTACACGCACAACAGTCTCAACCAGTTTATGGAGAATGGTGTGAAAAATAACAGCATCCAGTAAGGGGCAGTTCGGAGGGTGAAAGCACTTTGTTAATGAGAACTCAGAGGACAATGACAAAACTGGTTCAAGCCGACAGGAAGGCGACAGTACGGTAACTCTAATAACAACATGTTACAACTGTGATGTGCAGAAAAACATCTTTGAATGCACATGTTCAGCCTTGAAGTGGATGGGCTACAAGCAGAAGAGCTCACTGGGTAATTGAGTGCAAGTGGCAATTGAGTGCACTTCCACTAAAGCAAACATACCTATTAAGTTTAGGGCAAGTTATTTATAAATAAAACTCCAAAGGAGAAGAAAACTGGCTTGTTATCACAGCAATGAAATATCTGTGAAAAATTTCAACCTAGATGTAAATTAATGCCAACAAGGATGAAAAATCAATTTCATTTGCCATATATTTATTTATATGTATTAGGAATTTGTTGTGGTGTGTTGGTTAGGGTGCAATATTTAACAACTAACAATATTCCATAATTAAAGTTCATAGTTTGAAGTACATTCATTATTATGTATAACTATATACAGCCTTGAGATTTGTCTCCTTACAAGCAGCCACAAAACAAAGAAACCCAATAGAACCCATTAAAAAAAAACAGCCAAACGCCCAAACAGCCAAAAACCTATGTTTCCAATGTACAGAAAAAAAATCATGCCATCAGTAAAAGGAAGCAAACAACATTCAGAACTGAAGTTCATGAAAATGAGTCCACAGCCCCGAAGTCAATAAGTCAATCCAGGCCACAGCTTCAGTTCAGCGCAGAGGTGAGTAAACCTCGTAAGCAACAAGCTAAACACCGTTGAATTATATAAAGCATTATGTACAAATTTATTTAAAAATAACTATAAGTACAGATATGGAATAAAACATGCATAAATACATAACACCAGCATCTCTTTACTAAGTAAACATCATTATAAAAAGTGGTTTAAAGTACAGTGCAGTGACTAAGGTAAGTGAAGGTGGTGAGGTGCTTAACTAGAATGGTTGACCAGATGAACTGCCTGGTGGAAGCAGCTTTTAAGATGGCATGAAGTTTGCTTTAATAGAATCAGAATCAGGTTTAATATCACTGACATAGCTCAAGAAATTTGGCAGCAGCATTACAGTGCAATACATAAAAATACAAAAAATTGTAATTAGAAATCCAGTGGATTCCAGTTAATTGGACCATTAGTTAATTGGAGCAACTGCTTATTGAGACAAATTCTTAAGAACAAAATCAAATCAAGAAAATAGCCAGGATTCCCTTCATTCATTTGGGATACTACGCCACTTAATTGGCGCAGGAGACTTTTGCCGCACAGTATCTAACTAGTGTCAGACTTATGCACTTGTGCAGCCATTAGACACACTGTGCTTAGAGTGAACAATTTTTAAAATAGCATCAGTTGCGTGTATTTGTGTTCAAAACTATTTGGCACTGATAGTTGGCAACAAATAATCAGTAAGTCAATTCAGAACTGTTTGGCTTACTGCAGTTTCAAGCATTCAGGATGGGAGATATTACAATGGTCGGGAGTGAAAATGAAATGATTTCATTTCTTCAAAGTTAAAAACTATGAAGAATTTGAAGGTATCGACAATCATCTTGATGCTAAAATTAAGATGAAGATTTGAAGGATGCAGATGTCAATAACATTCTATGAAGGCAGTCCACAATCTACACTGGATGTCTTTTGTTCATTCATTCAAAAGAATGTGTATACTGGATGAATTCCTCTGTCAATAACTATTAGGATTATAAGTTTAATAGTATTGATAGTGTTCTAACTTGTTCCGTATTTCACTTAAATACTGTACATAATTTGATACCCAGTTAAACAATAGTTTGTCTTTTTTATATCTCTTTAACTATTTCTGTGAAACTTTGGCTAAATGGGCAGCTGCTTAATTGGACCAAAATGTACTGGTCATGATGTGCCCCAGTTAACCAGGATCCACTGTATATATAAAAAAAATTAAATAATGAGTGCTAAAAGAATGCAAAAATAGTAAGGTAGTGTTCATGGGCTGGTTTATTGTCTGTTCAGAAATCTGATGGCAGAGTGGAAAAAGCTGTTCTTAAAATGTTGAGTGTGAGATTTCAGGCTCCTGTATTTCCTCCTTGGTGGTAGTAAGAAGATAGCATGCCCTATAGCGCTTTTCAGAAGGGAGCTTTTGAAACAATTTTAGGAACAGAACAATGATAACTGGTTTAAACAGAACAGTAAGGCACAAAAAACCATATCTAAGCATTTATAAGTTTCCTCCAGCATTTTGTGTGTTCCTCTAGATTTCCAGCATCTCGTCTTATTTTTATTAGTCACGCAAATCAGATTGAAAGTTCAAAGTAAATTTGTAATCAGAGTAAATATGTTACCATATACAACCCTGAGATTCATTTTCTTGCAGACATTCATAGTAAATGCAAAGAAACACAATAGAATCAAGAAAAGACCACACTCAAGACCAACAACGATTGTGCGAAGGACAACAAACTACACAAATGTAAAGCGAATAAAGTAACAATGAAAATAAATAAGCAATAAACATCGAGAATATGCAATGAAGAATCCTTGAAAGTGAATCCACAGGTTGTGGGAACATTTCAGTGAAGTTGAGTGAAGTTATTCCCTCTTCAGCCTGAATATTGAGCAGTAGAATCTTTTCCTGAACCTGGCTGAGTGGATCCTGAGGCTTCTGTACCTCCTTCCTGATGGCAGAAGCAAGAAGAGAGCATTGCCTGGACGGTGGGGGTGCTTGATGATGGATGCTGTTTTCTTTTCCTGCAACAGTACTCCATGCAGATGTGTTTAATGGTAGGGAGGGCTTTACCTGTGATGCATTGGGCTTTTCCATTCAAGGGTATTGGTGTTTGCATACCAGGCTACGATACATGTTGATGGCAGGCATGTAACCCTGGCTATTTCTACTGTAATTACAATTGCTGCTCAGGACACACTAAATACTAAATTTTGCCTTCATCGTTTGAACCCTGCCCATCATAGTGGTCAGGCAGGTTGAGTTTACTATGGATTTGTCCAACATTCCCTCTAATATTTTTTAACAACTGCGAGGACCAACCAGTGCCTTGGGCAGGAAATGTTTTTACACGAACTGAAAACTGCATGGCACTTTAAATGTTTATTTTGAGTGGGACGTACGAGGTGTCCAGGGAGGGACAGCACCTCTGGTGAAGGGGCTTGTCGTGTCCATTCTGGGGCAGCTCACTCACCTTTGGTCCCCACCAGACACTCAGCTCTCACCTGCAGCTCCAAGTAGCTGTTTGCCTTCGACAGCGGAAACGTCCTGGTACACTGCTTTGATAGTTGGGTTAAACCAGGTAAGGGCAGCCGAAGCACTCCGTACTCTGGTGAGTTAGGGAGATGCCTGTCTTGGCATGTGAAGTCAGCTCCGGCGGACTCTACAGTGAGATCCAACAGCCGGGAAGGGCAACGCTCCGAGGAGAGCAAAGGGCATGACAAGGCACAGAAGAGTTCACGGTCATGTTTGCGACACTTGTTCATTCCACTGGATCCGGACTTTGGAGTGCAATGGCCTTTCCACTTTAAAAACCCTCTTGCACAGGTTTCCTGTCATTGTCGGATATGATGGACAACCACCATGTATCACGAATATTTAGAATAAAAATCAAAAAATGACATACTTTTGATTTCATTTATTAACTGAAGGTTATAATGAAATACAGTACAACAAAGAAAATCTTTCCTATTTCGTAAACTTTTAAATATTGTTCAGCGGGCCAGTGGTTTGTTAACAATGAGCTACTGACTTCCACAGTACAGAGTCACTTGAAACATTGACAATGTAAATACACTGAAACTCTAAAATGTTTCAAAGTAAAGGCTCTGGTATGTTTATTATTTGGAAAGTTTATAGATTATATTTATTAACTATTAATTACAGGGCATTTCACAATTATATTAACGGATTTCAAAATTAGCATAATTTAAAAATAATAGTAAGATTATATATAAGAAAATTCTAGCTGCGCAGCTTAGAGGGAACAGTGAACTTGTTCACAGTTCAAAGCAAATTTTATCATCAAACTATCAAAATATTACACCACATATAACCCTGAGATTCATTTTTTTGTGGGCATACTCAGCAAATCTATTGAATAGTAACTATAACAGGATCAATGAAAGACCAACCAGAGTGCAGAAGAAAACAAACTATGCAAAGACAAATATAAATAAATAGCAATAAATAAAAAGAACATGAGATAATGAGACACAGAGTCTTTAAAAGTGAGATCATTGGTTGTAGACACGAGGAAATCTGCAGATGCTGGAAATTCAAGCAACATACACAAAACGCTGGCGGAACACAGCAGGCCAGGCAGCATCTATAGGAAGAGGTACAGGCGATGTTTTCGGCTGGGACCCTTCGTCAGGACTAGCTCGTTAGTCCTGACGAAGGGTCATTAGCTGTAGGAACTGTTCATAGATGGGACAAGTGAAGTTGAGTACGGTTATCCCCTTTTCTTCAAGAGCCTGATGGTGGGGTAGAAACTGTTCTTGAACCTGGTGGTGTGAGTCCTGAGGCTCTCATACCTTCTACCTGATGGCAACTGTAAGAAGAGAGCACATCCTGGGTGGTGGGGATCTCTAATGATAGATGCTGCTTTCCTATAACTCTGTTTCATGTAGATGGCTTTGGACCTGCACTCACTGGAATTTAGAAGAATTTTGTGGAGATCTCATTGAATCCTACCGAATGTCGAAAGGACTAGATAAGATAGATGTGTGAGGATGTTCCCTCTGGTGGTGGTATCTAGAACTAGAGGGCACAACCTCAAAATTGAGGGGCGACCTTTTAGAACAGAAGTAAGGAGGACTTTTTTTTTAGCCAAAGAGTAATGAATCTGTGGAATGCTCGGCCACAGACTGCGGTGAAGGCCAAGTCTATGGGTATATTTAAAGCAGAAGTTGATAAGATTCCTGGTTAGTCGAGACATCAAGGGATATGGGAGACGGCAGTTGTATGGAGTTGAATGGGATGCAGGATCAGCCATGATGGAATGGCAGAGCTGAATGGCCTAATTTTGTTTCTATCTTATGCTCTTATAGATGTGCTCAATTGTTAGAAGGGCCTTATTCCATCATGAATAATCAGTCATTGTCAGAAGAAATTGCCAACCATGAAAGGGTATAATTTGTTTTTTTTTGAACACCAAGTAGGTTTACAAGGAGATCATAATTTTGGATGGGTCCTGAACTTTGGTACAAAGGAACAAATCAGCATTGCTTTACAATGCCAGTGATCACTGATCAGCAATCAATTCCTGCTGTTGTCTGTAAGGAGTTCGTACGTTCTCCCTATGGCCATGTGGGCTTCCTCTGGGTGCTTTGGTTTCCTTCCACATTCTAAAGGCGCATGAGTGAGGGTTAGGAAGCTGTGGGCATGCTGCACTGGCACCAGAAGTGTGATAACACTTGCAGGCTGCCTCCAGCACAATCCTCGCTGATTTGATTTGGCGCATACATCACATTTCACCGTAGTTGACATAAATGTGAAAACATAGCCTTTCACGATCCCAGAACACATTCTACATAGTAAGAACGCTCATCAATGGCTCTACTTTCTGTGGAGGCTGAAGAGCTGGATTTTGCACATCCACACTTGCATCATTCTACAAATGTACAGTAGAGCATCCTAACAAGCTGCATCACTGCACGGTATGGAAAATGCACTGTGGTGGACGGGAAGGCTCTACATTGGGTGGTCAAGACTGCCCAACGCATCACTGGCACCAGCCTACCCACCATCAAGGTGACAGAAAAAGGCCAGTCATATCATGTAGGATCCCACCCACCCTGCTCCTGGACTGTTGTCCCACTCCCAGCAGGGAGGAGGCTATGCCAGTCCCACAAGACTCAGAAACTGTTACTTTCCCCAAGCAGTAAAGCTGATCAACACCTCCCACTAAGTCCACCACTATATTACTTCCTGTCAGTCACCGTATGTACAGCCTAGCATCACTTTATGGACATAAAATCAACGCATATAAACTACCTTATGCATCTGTATTCATTGTTTTTTAAATTATTGCTGTGTTTTTTTTACTTATTGCGTTTTTTGTGTTACATCGGATCCGGAATAATGATTATTTTATTCTCCTTTGCACTTGTGCACTGGAAAAGACATTGTACAATCTTGATTGATTATTTAATGAAACTAATCTTTTTGTCTCTTTAAAGGAATGCCTTTTAAAGAGCCTGGAGTTAAGATTTTAAATTGGAGTAATCAAACAGCAGAATGCAGTGAAAACTGAGGAACTCCATCAAGCAAAATCCAGTGACACCAATTCCACATAAAGATCACGCATACTGACTAATCAGATGTTCTGATATGATTTTAGTTGCTTCTGCTACAAATATGTACAAGCTGAAGGAAATGAAGGTTTGAAGTCTAAGTTGGCCAAACACATTAATAGAAACTTCTTAAGCAATGACGAACAGCAAAATTGCACAAGTGAAGTTGCCAGCAAGGCTGCCAACTGGCAGGGAGCTTTGCTAGCACACTAATGGAATGAAAAACCAGGAATCATTCAATGTTTGGGTATAGTTTGATCCACTATAACCAACGAGGTAACAGTACAAACTAAGGAACATTCACAAAATGCAAGAGGAACACAGCAGGTCAGGCAGCATCTATGGAGAAGTACAAACAGTCGACATTCTGGACAGAGAGCCCTCATTAGGGCTGGAAAGGAAGGGGGAAGAAGCCAGAATAAGAAGGTGGGAGGAGGGGAGGAAGTACAAGCTGCTAGGTGACGGGCAAAACTAGGTGAGGTGGAAGGTTAATTTGTGGATATGGAGCAATATGTGCATAAATTCCAGCAGGTATTTTGCAACGTAAACAGCATTATAAAAGTGGTTAAAGCGTTTACAGTGCTGTGATGAAGGTAAACTAATGTTTGTATTGCCCTATCTAGTATTAAAACCCAACTCCAACAACTAGCAATGAAGGTGCATAAGATTGCGATTAAAGCAATTCTTTTAACAGTTCAGTCCTAATAGAGTAATAAAGTAATACTGCACAAAATCTTGACAGCTTCCAGGTCTCATCTGCATGGACTTCCAAGACCTCACATAATCAGGATGCACAACCACTCCTCTCTTCCCATCATCCTCAACATGTGTACCCCATTCCCCCATCTCTTATGGCATTTATTTTTTGTGTTGCATCAGATCTGGTGTAACAATTATTGCGTGGTATTAGATAGGATAAATACAAGCAGGCCTTTTCCACTGAGGCTGTGTGGGATTACAACTAGAAGTCATGGGTTAAGGGGAACATGAGTGGAAACTTCTTCACTCAGAGTGTTGCGAGAGTGTGGAACAAGTTGCCAGTACAAGTGGTGCATGCAAGCTGAATTTCAATGTTTAAGTTTGGATAGGTACATGGATGGTAGGCATATGGAGGGCTATGGTCCCAGTATAGGTTGATGGGAGTAGGGAGTTTAAATGGTTTGAGAGAGTAGATGGGCCGAATGGCCTGTTTCTGTGCTACACTTTTCTACGACTATGACTTCCGTGACTCTAATCTTGAGTAACAGTTGAAAGTCTACTTTGAATCCTATTCAGTGCTCTTCAATACATAAAACTTTAGAAATTCTCTTAAGCTGAGTGTGCGGCTGATTTATGCAAAGGGTTCATAATCCATTTTAAAGGTATGGAATGATTAAGATTCAAGATTAACTTTAATTGGCACATGATTAAAATTAAGATTAGTTTTAATTGTCACATGTACATTGAAATGCATAGTGAAATGAATTGTTAATGTCAAATCAAGTCAGTGAGGACTGTGCTGGGGACAGCCTGCAAGTGTTGCCACACTTCTGGCACCAACATAGCATGCCCACAACTCACCAACTCTTACTGTATGTCTTTGGGATGTGGGAGGAAACTGGAGCACCCGGAGGAAAGCTATGCGGCCATGGGGAGAATGTACAAACTCCTTACAGTTAGAGGTAAGAATAGAACTCCGATCTTACAGTTAGTGTCGTAAAGCGCTAAACTAAATGGTAGGCTGTACTGTCACATCAATGCACTTTCAAAGTCTGATGTTTATGAATTATTTACCTTGAAGGAATACTCCAATTTCACCAGAAATGGGAAATTAACTGCTTGCAATATTCTCTTCTCATTGAGTGTGTGTTCGATTTGTTTCAGTTTGACAACCTACAACACAAAAACATCAATTAACATTCACAGTGAATGGATTACATTGCTAATTTGTGCAATCGTCATTCATTTTATTGGAACTTCATGGGTAAGAATGGAAGAAGTAACATGTAAATCTCATCAGGGATAACCAGTGAATATCCACGATATCAATACTCTCTATTCATAGGTATTGGTTCTTATTTGATTGCTACCCCTTCATTTGGGGTGGAGAAGAGAAATGAGTCTTGTCTAAACAGTTAAAGTTTGGTCCACATTGACAACAGAATGCAAAAATACAGCACGATGAAGAGTTTAATTCCACACTGTGTCTTGTATTGAAGATGTAGTGTTTGTTTGTTTGCTTATTTATTTATTTATTTATTTATTGAGATACAGTGTGGAGAAGGCCCTTCGAACTGCGCTGCCCAGCAACCACTGAGTTAACCCTAGCCTAATCACAGGAGAATTTACAATGACCAATTAACCAACTAAGTGGCATATTGGAAAATGGGAGGAAACTGGAATACCCGGAGAAAAACCACACATTCCACAGGAGGACATACAGACTCCTTACAGATGATGTCGGAAATGAACTTTGAGCTCCGACGCCCCGAGCTGTAATAGTGTCGCGTTAGCCGCAACGCTACAGTGGTGCCCATGTTGAAAGCAAGACTCATCACACTATCTCCTGCACTAGGCTCACTCTTACAAAGGACCTCAAAACTATAAGAGTTTCTTACCTTGCAGGGTTCCCTTCCTTCTATAATCTACAGGTTTTTAAAACGCAATCCTGGCATCACCTAACCACTGAGTGTTGATTTATCTTGTCTTCGCTACTACTCTTTTCATTTCTGGTCCCGCACAGTGTTCTGTACTATGGCCCTGGCCTTTCACATTTTACCTGGGTTACTCAATAACAGAAACAAAGAGAAAGTTAAGCAGGCAATAATTAACTCTATAGACATTAGATGCACTTACTTAGCAGATGTGCTGTATATTCTAATTCACTATTAGAACTCAATTAAAAATAGAAAAACCTATTCCCAGCACCACCACTGTGACCATAGCAACATCAATGTTATTTTAAGTTTCATGAACTTTAAAAAAAAATTATTTATTTAAAGATACAGCAACAGACCCTTCTGGCCCTTTGAGATGTGCTGCCCCACAACCCACCTATTTAACCCCACCCTATTCACAGGACGTACTAACTGGTTCCTCTTTTGGACCGTGGGAGGAAATTGAAGTACTCAGAGGAAACCCATGTGTACATGGGAAGAACGTACAAACTTTCTTCCAGAGAACACTGGAACTGAACTCTGAACTTCAGAGAGGCAGGACTGCACAGGCGTGTGACATCGGGCAGTGAAGTGGGGAAGATTTAAAAGGTCAGAAATCCTGATTCGGGTTTAATTCGGAGAAGTGAGTCTGAGAATCAAAGCGGGAGTGTGGCGGAAGTCATTTTTAATTTTTCGGGTTTTTTTCCACCTCGGAGTTCAGAGAGGCGGGACTGCGCAGGCGTGTGACATCGGGCAGTGAAGGGCGGAAGATTTAAAAGGAACACAGCCTTATACAGCCGGCAGCGTCGTTTGCGGGCTGCAGAGTGAAGGCTTAAAGGTTTTGGCTCAACGGGCTTAGGCGGAAACAGGAGAGGCGAAGTAGGTTTGGTTTTTATTTTTTTCCTGTTATTTGAGGAGAGGGGGAAGTATGAGTGTGAGGGCAGCTTGTTGTTCTCGGTGTCGGATGTGGGAGGTCCTGGAGTCTCCCAGCCTCCCGGACGTCCACATCTGTGGCAGGTGCGCCGAGATGCAGCTCCTAAGGGACCGCGTTAGGGAACTTGAGCTGCAGCTTGATGACCTTCGTCTGGTCAGGGAGAGTGAGGAGTTGATAGAGAGGAGTTACAGGCAGGTGGTCACACCAGGGCCATGGGAGGCAGACAAGTGGGTCATGGTTAGGAGGGGGAAGGGGAAGGGCCAGGTACTAGAGAGTACCCCAGTGGCTGTGCCCCTTGACAATAAGTACTCCTGTTTGAGTACTGTTGGAGCGGACAGCTTACCTGGAGGAAGTAACATTGGCTGTGCCTCTGGCACAGAGTCTGGCCCTGTAGCTCAGAAGGGTAGGGAAAGGAAGAGGAGGGCAGTAGTAATAGGGGACTCGATAGTTAGGGGGTCAGATAGGTAATTCTGTGGATGCAGTCAGGAGACCCGGATGGTAGTTTGCCTCCCTGGAGCCAGGGTCCGCGATGTTTCTGATCGCTTCCAAGATATCCTGAAGTGGAAGGGAGAGGAGCCAGAGGTCGTGGTACATATAGGTACCAATGACATAAGTAGGAAAAGGGAAGAGGTCCTGAAAGGAGAATATAGGGAGTTGAGAAGAAGGACTGCAAAGGTAGTAATCTCAGGATTACTGCCTGTGCCATGTGATAGTGAGAGTAGGAATGCAATGAGGTGGAGGATAAACGCGTAGCTGAGGGATTGGAGCAGGGAGCAGGGATTCAAGTTTTTGGGTCATTGGGACCTCTTTTGGCGCAGGTGTGACCTGTACAAAAAGGACGAGTTACACTTGAATCCTAGGGGGACCAATATCCTGGCGGGGAGATTTGCTAAGGCTACTGAAGAGACTTTAAACTAGAATGGTTGGGGGTGGGAATCAAACTGAAGAGACTAGGAGAGAGGAGGTAAGTTCACAAATAGAGAAAGCTAGTAGACTGTGTGGGGGAGGATAGGCAGGGGGCAGAGATTAGGAGCACTCAGACCGAAGATGTAGGGAAGAAGAAAGAAAAAGATAACAAAATTGTTTGCACCATTAGGGATAAACAGAGAGTAAGAGGTGGAGAGTTTCTTTAATGCATCTATTTTAATGCTAAGAGCATTGTAAGGAAGGTGGATGAGCTTAGAGCATGGATTGCTACCTGGAAATATGATGTTGTAGCTATCAGTGAAACATGGTTGCAGGAGGGGTGTGATTGGCAACTAAATATTCCTGGATTTCGTTGCTTCAGGTGTGATAGAATCAGAGGGACAAGAGGGGGAAGTGTTGCATTGCTTGTCAGAGAAAATGTAACAGCAGTGCTCTGGCAGGATAGATTAGTGGACCATTTGGGTGGAATTGAGGAATGGGAAAGGTGTAGTGACGCTTATAGGGGTGTTTATAGACCACCTAATGGGGAGCGAGAATTGGAGGAGCAAATTTTTAAGGAAACAACAGATATTTGTAGTAAGCACAAGGTTGTGATTGTGGGAGATTTTAATTTTCCACACATTGACTGGGAAGCCCATTCTGAAAAAGGGCTGGATGGCATGGAGTTTGTAAAATGTGTGCAAGATAGTTTTTTGCAGCAATACATAGAGGTACCAACGAGAGAAGGGGCAGTGTTGGATCTCCTGTTAGGGAATGAGATAGGGCAGGTGACGGAGGTATGCGTTGGGGAGCACTTCGGGTCCAGTGATCACAATACCATTAGTTTCAATATAATTATGGAGAAGGATAGGACTGGACCCAGGGTTGAGATTTTTGATTGGAGAAAGGCTAACTTTGAGGAGATGCGAAAGGATTTAGAAGGAGTGGATTGGGACAATTTGATTTATGAGAAGGATGTAATAGAGAAATGGAGGTCAATTAAAGGTGAAATTTTGAGGGTACAGGATCTTTATGTTCCTGTTAGGTTGAAAAGAAAGGTTAAAAGTTTGAGAGGGCCGTGGTTTTCAAGGGATATTGGAAATTTGGTTTGGAAAAAGAGAGGGATCTACAATAAATATAGGCAGCTTGAAGCACATGAGGTGCTCGTGGAATATAAAGAACGTAAGAAGAATCTTAAGAAAGAAATTAGAAAAGCTAAAAGAAGATATGAGGCTGCTTTGGCAAGTAAGGTGAAAATAAATCCCAAGGGTTTCTGCAGTTATATTAATAGCAAAAGGATAGTGAGGGATAAAATTGGTCCCTTAGAGAATCACAGTGGACGGCAATGTGCTGAGCCAAAAGAGATGGGGGAGATTTTGAACAATGTCTTTTCTTCGGTATTCACTAAGGAGACGGATATCGAATTGTGTAAGGTAAAGGAAACAAGAAGGGTAGTTATGGAAAGTATGATGATTAAAGAAGAGGAAGTACTGGCGCTTTTAAGGAATATAAAAGTGGATAAGTCTCTGGGTCCAGACTGGATATTTCCTAGGACCTTGACGGAAGTTAAGTGTGGAAATAGCAGGGGCTCTGACAGAAATATTTCAAATGTCATTAGAAACAGGGATGGATGGTACCGGGGGATTGGCGTATTGCTCATGTTGTTCCATTGTTTAAAAAGGGTTCTAAGAGTAAACCTAGCAATTATTGGCCTATGAATTTGACGTCAGTGGTGGGAAGATTGATGGAAAGTATTCTTAGAGATGGTATATATAATTATCTGAACAGACAGGGTCTGATTAGGAACAGACAACATGGATTTGTGCGTGGAAAGTCATGTTTGACAAATATTGAATTTTTTGATGAGGTTACTAGGAAAGTTGACGAGGGTAAAGCGGTGGATGTTGTCTATATGGAATTCAGTAAGGCCTTTGACAAGGTTCCACACGGAAGGTTAGTTAGGAAGGTTCAATCGTTAGGCATTAATATTGAAGTAGTAAAGTGGATTCAGCAGTGGCTGGATGGGAGACACCAGAGAGTAGTGGTGGATAACTGTTTGTCAGATTGGAAGACGGTGTCTAGTGGTGTGCCTCAGGGATGAGTACTGGGTCCAATGTTGTTTATCATATATATATTAATGATCTGGACAATGGGGTGGTAAATTGGATTAGTAAGTATGCAGATGATACTAATATAGGTGGAGTTGTGGATAATGCCGAGATGGCCTGTTTCCGTGCTGTAATTGTTATATGTTATATGTTAATCACTACCCTATTGTGGCGCCTAACGGCAGTGGGGTTTTGTTATGGGATTCCTGCTTGGACAGACTGCATTTATAATATTCCTCATATGACAACACAACCACAATATCACCCTCAATATGAAAGATCATGACTTTGTGGTTCCTTGAAACAAGTGAGGGGTACTGATTTTTTTTGGGGGGGGGGCTCAAACTAAGTATACTGTAAATGTCAGGACCTTTAAGAGCCATGATGAACATAGAAATAGGGTGTGAACAAGTAGATAGGGTGCGAAAGGCAGCGCATGACATACCCGCCTTCATCAGTTGAGGTACTGTTGTTGGGTGTGTACAAGTTGACAAGTTACATTTAGAGCCATATTTCTCTCACATCCAAGCATCAATCGAACTGTGTTGAATGAAATTTGATCCTCCACAGCCTGCCAGAGTAGCAGCTAGCATAAAGACATCACCCATCTCTGGAACATTCTCTCTTTTTCTGCAACCCCTCCATTAGAAAGACATTGCAAAAGCTTGAAAGCATGCACCATCAGGCTCAAGGTCAGCATATATCCCACTGTTAAGACTATTAAATGGTCCCCTAGTCAATTTGGCTCAATCCATCCATTAGGATTTTGCACCTTACTATCAACCTTCACTTCCCCTGTAACTGGAACACATTATTCTGCACTGTTATTGTTTTCCCTTGTCCTACCTATATAAAATTATAACCAAAAATATTCACACAGAGCCCGCTCAAGATAGGATAAATGCAAGCAGGCTTTTTCACCAAGGTTAGGTGAGACTAGAACGAGGTCATGCATTAAAGGTCAAAGGTGAAATATATAAGGGGAATCTGCACTCAGAGGCCTGTGAGGGCATGAAACCAGCTACCGGCGGAAGTGGCGGTTAAGGGTTTGATTTCAACACCTGAGAGAAATTTGTATTGGTGTGGGGATAGGAGTGGTATGGAGGGGTATGGTCTGGATGCAGGTCAATGAGACTAGGTCAATTAATAGTTTAGCATGGACTAAACGGGCCAAAGGGCCTGTTTCTATGCTGTAATGTTCTATGACTCTACCTCAACACATTGTTGTTATAATTTGATCTGTATGAATGGTATCCAAGACAAGATTTTCACTGTACTTTGGTACAGATGAGAATAATAAACCATTTTACCAATTTTGCGGAGGGATTTCGTACTTCAGTTCAAAGTGGTCTTCCCCCTTTTCTGGGACTATGATCCTTCAGCAAGGGGGAATGTCCTCCCTGCATCCATCTTGATGAGCTTGCAAGATTTTTGTAAGTGTTAATGAGAACACCACTCAGCCTTCTAAACCCCAGAGTATGGGCCCCACTCACTTACACCCATATGGCAAACCTGCCATCCATGTAACTAGCCTTAGCAGCACACCTCCAAATTTTGGTGTTTTAGAGGCATTTAGATTTCTGAATGGAGATTGAACCCATGAACACTAACACATTATTTTTTTCTTTCTCTTTTTGCACTATTTATTTAATTTAACTTTTTAAATGTATGTACTTTTTGTAATTTACAGTTTTTAAATTATGTATTACAAAGTACTGGTGCCAGATAACAACAAATTTCATGACATATGCCAGTAATATTAAACCTGATTCAGATTCTTTAGAAAAATGGCCATGTTTGCATGCTAATACAATTGTTCTGTCATCCTCTCAATTTGGGAACTTAGAATGTTCCTGACAAACTTCAAAGTAAATTTATCATCAAAGTACATATATGTCACCATATACTATCTTCAGATTCATTTTCTTGTGGGCATTCATGATAAATACAAAGAAACATAGTAGAATAAATGCAAATCTGCACACAACAGAGATGGACAAACAACCAATTTGCAAAGGAGAAGAAATTGTGCAAAAAACAAACAAATAAATAAATAATCAGCCACCGTGAACTTCCAGAGTCCTTGAAAGTGAGACCATAGGCTGTGAAATCAGTTCAGTGTCGGGGTGAGTGAAGTTATCCGCACTGGTTTAAAAGCCTGATGATTGAGGGATAATAATTGTTCCAAAACTTGGTGGTGTGGGACCTAAGGGTCCTATACTTTCTTCCTAATGCGCTTTTAAGTGGCATGCTTATATCCAACCACATCATGTAACTGAAAACACATTTACCAGTTACCTTAAGACCATAAGACATAAGAAAAAAATCAGGCCATTCAACCCATTGAGACTGCTCTGCCATTCCATCATGGCTGATTTATTATTCCTCTCAACCCTATTCTCTTGCCACCTCCCCATAACCTTTGATTCCCTGACTAATCAAGAATCTATCAATAATCTGTTTTACATATACTCAATGACTTGATATCCATAGCCAGCTGTGGCAATGAATTCCACTGATTCACTACCCTCTAGCTAAAGAAATTCCTCCTCATCTCTGTTCAGTTTTGAAAGAACATAAGTATATATTTGCACTGCAAACCACTGTCAGTAGAACAGTCTACTAAAAACAATGATAACATTCCATAACCACCCAGAAGCACACCTCAATTATAATTAGAGGCCAAGGTCTTCCTGCCTTTGATCTGCAATAAAATGCAGCAACCTCACAATATTGTATGCTAAAGAAAGATGCACTACTCTGGATTCATTTAACTCGCTTTACACTTCTACAAACTGATTCAAAATAACTCTCTTTAAAATACACTTGTTGAGAAAGTGAGGCTCCAAGTTCTAAATTATCTCTGCTGGTCTTTGACTCTTCGACTATGTGCTCATCTAGACTAGCTACCACAGACATGTCCTTCCTTGACCTATCAACCTGCAGCTTGTACTCCTGTCCCCCTCCTCACCTTATTCTGCCTCCTGCCCCCTTCCTTTCCAGTCTTGATGAAGGATCTCTGCCCAAAATGTCAACTGCTTATTCCCCTCCATAGATGCTGCCTGACCTGCTAAATTTCTCCAGTGTTTTGTGTGTGCTGCTCTGGACTTCCAGCATCTGCAGAATCTCTTGTGCTTCTAACAAGCTCCTAACAATTTGTTTTTAAAGTATCAAACCTCTTTCCATATGTTTAATTGTGTTGGATCAGCATTTTTGCATTTTGAATTCTTGTACTGTAAAACCACACACTCCAAGTGCATCAGTCACCAGCTGCATTTAACTGACTACTACAATAGCAGCTTTTCTCTAGAGAGCATAAATACAAGAGATTATGCAGGTACTGGAAAACGTAGGGTCTCTGCCTGAAACTACTGACTGTTTACCCCTCTCCATAGATGCTGAGTTCCTCCAGCATTTTGTGTGTGTTCCTCCAAGAGCACATTCAGTTGACAAGTTACAAAGCACAAGATCTACAACTGATCTTAACTAGTTACGTCACCTTCTGGTATGGAGGAGTAACTGCACAGAATCAGAAAAGGTTGAAGGACATTGTAAACTCAACTAGCTCCATCATAAGCATTCACCTCCACAGCACTGAGGACACCTTTAAAAAGCGATGCCTCAAAAGGCAGTATCCATCATTAAGGATCCCCAGTCACAGAACATGCCCTCTTCTGATTGCTATCATCAAGGAGGAGGTACACGCATCAAAAGCCACGCTCGACATTTCGGGAATAGCTTTTTCCCCTTCACCATCAGCCTTCTCAATGGACAATGAATCCATAAGTACTACCTCACTATTTTTCCTCCTTTTTGTAGCACAACTTTTTTTTTATATAAACTTCTACTGTAATTTATAGGCTTTTAAAATTAATGTGAATTGCAATGTACTGCAGCAGTGAAACAACAAATTTCATGACATATGCCAGTGATATTAGGTCTGATTCTGATGACAGCCAATGCTCAAATACCAATTAAAACTCTGGTTCTCCATTCTTGAACTTGCTTTCAGCTTTCCAGTTCTAGGCTGCAGGCGTCTGGAAGTGGGTTAGGTTAGTCAGTCGCAATCTATGCCTTTAAGGTGTTTAGAAATATAGAAACTCAAGCCTTTTTGATATGGAAAATGAAGGGTATAATATTTTTTCATCATTTATTCTTGGATAACTGTTTCATGTCTTTTGAACAGTTGTCTAATAAATATAATTTGCCCAGATCCCATTTTTTTTAGATATTTACAAATTAGAAACTTTAAAAATACTATGCTACCTACCTTTCCGACTTCATATCCAACTGATATCACGGAAAAATTTTTAGGTTTAAATCCTAATCAGAAACAACAGCAACTATTTATGACATGATTATGAAAATACAGCATGTATATCTGATAAAATTAAGAATGAATGGGAAAGGAAACTTCAACTTCACTTACCTATAGAGAAATGGGAGAAAATTTTTCAATTAGTTAACTTTTCCTCTATATGTGCTAAACATACGTTGATACAATTTTAAGGTAGTGCATAGGGCCCATATGTCTAAACATAAACTAGCTTGTTTTCCCTCTCATATGTCCTGTTTGTGACAGATGTCATTCAGAGGTAGCTTCTTTGACTCATATGTTCTGGTCTTGCCCTCTTTTGAAAAAATTTTGGACAGACATCTTTGATATTATTTCAACAGTCTTGCGTACTGATTTACAACCTCATCCTATTACCGCAATTTTTGGTTTACCAATGATGGAACATAGTTATTTATCATTTTCAGCTTGTCAGATGATTGCATTTGTTACGTTAATGGCTAGAAGATCCATTTTATTGAATTGGAAAGAGATCAATCCCCCTACATTTCAATGGTTTTCCCAAACTATATCTTGTTTAAATTTAGAAAAAATCAGAGGTGTCACTTTGGTGTAGCTTAACCTTACCTGAATCCTTTTTATTAACCTAAAATATACAGACAGGGGAGCGGAGTTAATGACATTAATGATTGTATTCGATGTAATATAATAGCCCAGCTTTGTTTAGTTCAGTTTAGTTTAGTTTTTTTTAATTTTGTTTTTTTTCTTGATATTTTTTCATTTTTCTTTTTATCATGTTTAATTATATTAAGAGTTTGGGAGGCCTAATATACTAATATTATTGTAGTTTTTACTTGCATATGTCAATTACCAATAATGTAATCCCAATCTCTTTGTATTTGTATTGTTGTTATCTTTATGAATTTGAAAATTAATAAAAAGATTAAAAAAGAAAGAAAGAAATATAGAAACATAGAAAACCTATAGCACAATACAGGCCCTTCGGCCCACAAAGTTGTGGCAAACATGTCCCTACCTTAGAAATTACTAGACTTCCCCATAGCCCTCTATTTTTCTAAGCTCCATGTACCTATTCAAAAGTCTCTTAAAAGACCACATTGAATCCGCCTCCACCACTGTTGCCTGCAGCCCATTCCACATACTCACCACTCTCTGAGTAAAAAACTTACCCCAGACATCAACTCTGCACCTATTCCCCAGCACCTTAAACCTGTGTCCTCTTGTGGCAACCACTTCAGCCCTGGGAAAAAGCCTCTGACTATGCACACGATCAATGCCTCTCATCATCTTATACACCTCTATCAGGTCACCGCTCATCCTCCGTTGCTCCAAGGAGAAAAGGCTGAGTTCACTCAACCTATTTTCATAAGGCATGCTCCCCAATCCAGGCAACATCCTTGTAAATTTTCTCTGCACCCTTTCTATGGTTTCCACATCCTTCCTGTAGTGAGGCGACCAGAACAGAGCACAGTGGGGTCTGATCAGGGTCCTATCTACCTGCAACATTACCTCTAGGAACCCAAATTCAATTCCACGATTGATGAAGGCCAATACATCGTATGCCTTCTTAATCACAGAGTCAACCTGTGCAGCTGCTTTGAACGTCCTATGGACTCGGACCCCAAGATTCCTCTGATCCTCCACACTGCCAAGAGTCTTACCATTAATACTATATTCTGCCATCATATTTGACCATATTTACAATCATGTTTGTGCCAGTCTTTGACACATCTGGTGTGGTAGGCAGCCCTGCTAACATTGTCAGGTGAATTCCAATATTTGGAGACCCAGACATTCTTAATGCTATTTATTCTCAAAGCAAGATTTATTTGAAAATAAAATAATCAAATGGTATGCATTACCAAGTGGTATAAAATTGCTCAGTTTCATAGCTTGTGGCTTGATACAGTTAAACGATGTGCTCACTGCAGTCTCAAAACATTAGACTTTAGAAGGAAATGGTCTTTGAAGTTGTGCTACACTTCTGATGTTATCTTAAGATGACCTTTTCAGCATCTCTCTGTATTATGTGGAAAAGGCCAAAGCACAAAGTTTACCAAAGACACTTCTGTATTTGTAAGCATTGCTTCTCTCTGTGAAGATTAAACGAGATTTGTGCACATCTTTCCAGACAGCACCCCGCATTTAGTAATTAGGACAAATCATAGCAACATTTTGTCAAACCTCCCAAGAGGACCACAACCTTGTCATAGGGTTTGAAGGTTTGTGTGCCTCAATGACCTGGAGAATCATGCTGGCTGGAAGCCAGAGCTTTATGCTTTTCCTCTCGGTAGGATCACCCACGCCAAACAGGTCAAAAGGTAGAGGCCAGACTAAGAATGATCCACCGGTCCTCCATGTTCAGAGGTTCAGCTCAGGGCTAACAACCCTGCTGAGTCAAACAAAGCTGTTATGGAAACAGCAATGAAGAATCCTCTATATCTGAGTGTGAAGGTATACGTGAGTCTCCACTCGGGACTTATATGGCTGACAGCAGTGAGAACTGAGAAGAAGCTACTGACATGATGAAGGAAATCCTGAACACCACCAACATCAAGGTTGGAGGACCTTCATTGCTGCTTTAAATGCTAATGTTGTATATAGCAGTAAGGAATCTACAAGATCCTATTGAAAATATTTTAGTACAGTGATAGCAAGAGTCAATGACAAACAAAAAAAACTCTCTTGGCTACTTCACATAAAGAGACATACTTACTTTTTGTTTATCAAGTATCTTCATGGCATAGTACTGTTCTGTGCCTTTGTGTTTCACCAACATAACTCTTCCAAAAGAACCCGTTCCAAGTGTTTTTTGCCTTTCAAAATCATCTAGGCCTGCAGTATTCTGAAAAATATAGATATTGTTTTTTTTTAGTTTTTTTCGATATCCAGAAATATTTCATTGGTGTGCCTTCTCCTTAATTTTCCCAAACACCTTGTGACTTTTCTGGAGTTGCTTCTTTCAGAGGGTATAGTACTCAAATATGAAACTCACCTCAAGGAAGGGGACTTACTTAATAGATTTTGCAAGTTATACAAGCAAACGTAGTCATTCTGAAGGACCACAATAAAATACTTCAGCATACAATTTAAAAGATTTCCAACAGAAACTGAATAATTTCTGCCACGGAATCTAGACATGTGAAGCCAATTTTAGCAACCCCATTAACACCTTGGCAAATTATCTGCAATTTGTGAGAAATTACTGTAATTATTAGCAACTGATACTCCCCTCTCCCCTTTTAGGTACATCAGCATCATGGACCCAGCCATAATACGCACTGATATGAACTGATTTCCCTACCATGTCTCTGCCAACCATCGTGCCTATTTATACTATTCCCCAACAACCACCCCCAATTAATTCCACATCCTTCTACGTCCTGCTCTGTCAAGGAACTGTCCAAGCACCTCTTAGCTGTTGTTAAGCAGCTCTCTTAACTGGAGTCCTGATGAAAGGTCTCAGCCAGAAATGTCATCATTTCAAGGGTCATTGTCATCACGTGCTTAATCCCTCTTCCAAAGATGATGCCTGATCTGCTGAGTTCCTCCAGCACGTTCTGTGTGTTGCTCTGTATTTCCAGCATCTGCAGAATCTTTTGTTTATTTTTAACTGTTGTTACTGTTCCTGCTTCCTCTAGCAGCTCATTTCAGCTATCAATTACACGTGAAGAATTTACCTCTTTTAAATCACCTAGCTCAGAAAAGGGCCAGTAATATCATGAAGGATCCCAATTAATCTGCTCATGGACTGTTTGTTCCACTCCCATCAGGAAGGAGGCTATGTAGCATCCACACCAGGAACACCAGACTTACTTTCCCCAAGCAATAAGGCTGATCAACACTTCCACCCACTATCCCAACTCTCCATACCCCCAACCATCAGTACATTATCATTTCCTGTTAATCACCTTATGCATTTTATGTATAGGTGCTCCTGTGCCTAGCATTGCTATATGGACATACAATCAACCTATGTATATAAGCTGCCTTATGTGTATATACTTACTGTACTTTTAAAATTTATTATGTTCTTTACCTTATTGTTGTTTTTGTGCTGTATTGGATCTAGTTGATAGGAGTAATGCACAGACACAGCAGAAGTGTTCTCGCACAGGTCCGGTGAAGAACTTTAAAAACCCAGTCTCAAGAAAAGAAGCGTACCGCTTAGCGGAATGGTCATCGTGGGAGTAATCTGAGTCCAAGTAGTAAGGTTTCAGCGAGAATAGGCAGAGGCAAGGTAAACAGGTAAGTTCACTCCTTATTTCTTATTTTCTGAATTAACTGTTAGGTGAATAGGGGATATGTCTGTAGAGTCAGTGTTCTGTTCTGGGTGTCAGAAATGGGATTTCAGGTAGTACTTTATTTTGAGTACTGTTGGGGGGGGGGGACCTGTGAGTAGCAACAGTGGCCATGCCCCTCGCACTGACTGTGTCTACCCCTGCGGCTCAGAAGGGCAGCAGTAACAGGGCACTCTATAGTTAGGGGGACAGTTAGGCAATTCTGTGGATGCGTAAAGGAAACACAGATAGCAGTTTCCCTCCTAGGTATCAGAGTCCGCGGTCTTTCTGAATGTGTCCATGATATCCTGAAAAGGGAGAGTAAGCAGCCAGAAGTCATGGTACATATTGGTCCCAACGACATAGGCAGAAAAAGGGAGAAGGTCCTGAAAACAGAATACAGGGAGTTAGAAAGGAAGCTGAGAACGTGATGGGTTTTTAGAGCAGGGTGTGTTTTGAGCCTGCTTGAGGAAAAGGCTATCTTAGATTGGGTGTTGTGTAATAACCCAGGTCTTATTAGGGAACCTAATGCAAAGGAACCCTTAGGAGGCAGTGATCATAATATGATTGAATACAGACTGAAATTTGAGAGGGAGTAGCATAAGTCACATGTATCAGTATCACAATGGAATAAAGGAAATTACAGAGGCATGAGAGAGGAACTGGCCCAGGTGGATTGGGGATGATACTGGCAGGGATGATGGCAGACCAGAGATGGCTGAAATTTCTGTGAATAGTTCAGAAAGCGCAGGATGGATATGTCCCAGAGAAGTAGTTCTCAAATTGCAGGGCTAAGCAACCGTGGCTGACAAGGGAAGTGAAGGACTGTATAAAAGCCAAGGAAAGGGCATATAAGGAAGCAAAAGTGAGTGGGAAGTTGTTAAAATCTGGAAAAACAAACACCCTTTGTCTTATACCCCCAAAGCCAACATTGTCTTTATGTCCTCGTTGTCCACGGGAATGGTACCGGAGGACTGGAGGGAGGTGAATGTTGTCCCCTTGTTCAAAAAAGGTAGTAGGGATAGTCCGGGTAATTATAGACCAGTGAGCCTTACATCTGTGGTGGGAAAGCTGTTGGAAAAGATTCTTAGAGATAGGATCTATGGGCATTTAGAGAATCATGGTCTGATCAGACAGTCAGCATGGCTTTGTGAAGGGCAGGTAGTGTCTAACAAGCCTGATAAGAGTTCTTTGAGGAGGTGACCAGGCATATAGATGAGGGTAGTGCAGTGGATGTGAGCTACATGGATATTAGTAAGGCATTTGACAAGGTTCCACATGGGAGGCTTATTCAGAAAGTCAGGAGGCATGGGATCCAGCAAAGTTTGGCCAGGTGGATTCAGAATTGGCTTGCCTGCAGAAGGCAGAGGGTCGTGGTGGAGGGAGTACATTCAGATTGGAGGATTGTGACTAGTGGTGTCCTACAAGGATCTGTTCTGGGACCTCTACGTTTCGTGATTTTTATTAACAACCTGGATATGGGGGTAGAGGGGCGGGGTTGGCAAGTTTGCAGACGAGACAAAGGTTGGTGGTGTTGTAGATAGAGTAGAGGATTGTCAAAGATTGCAGAGAGACATTGATAGGATGCAGAAGTGGGCTGAGAAGTGGCAGATGGAGTTCAACTCGGAGAAGTGTGAGGTGGTACACCATGGAAGGACAAACTCCAAGGCAGAGTACAAAGTAAATGGCAGGATACTTGGTAGTGTGGAGCAGCAGAGGGATCTGGGGGTACATGTCCACAGATCCCTGAAAGTTGCCTCACAGGTAGATAGGGTAGTTAAGAAAGCTTATGGGGTGTTAGCTTTTAAATGTCGAGGGATAGAGTTTAAGAGTCGTGAGGTAATGATGCAGCTCTATAAAACTCTGGTTAGGCCACACTTGGAATACTGTGTCCAGTTCTGGTCGCCTCACTATAGGAAGGATGTGGAAACATTGGAAAGGGTACAGAGGAGATTTACCAGGATGCTGCCTGGTTTAGAGAGTACGGATTATGATCAGAGATTAAGGGAGCTAGCGCTTTACTCTTTAGAGAGAAGCAGGATGAGAGGAGACATGATAGAGGTGTACAAGATAATAAGAGGAATAGATAGAGTGGATAGCCAGCACCTCTTCCCCAGGGCACCACTGCTCAATACAAGAGGACATGGCTTTAAGGTAAGGGGTGGGAAGTTCAAGGGGGATATTAGAGGAAGGTTTTTTTACTCAGAGAGTGGTTGGTGCGTGGAATGCACTGCCTGAGTCAGTGGTGGAGGCAGATACACTCGTGAAGTTTAAGAGACTACTAGACAGGTATATGGAGGAATTTAAGGTGGGGGGTTATACGGGAGGCAGGGTTTGAGGGTTGGCACAACATTGTGGACCGAAGGGCCTGTAATGTGCAGTACTATTCTATGTTCTATGTTCTATATGTGAGAACAAGATGACCCTATACTGACCCCTGTGGCACACAGTTGGTCACAGGCATCCAATCTGGAAAACAAACACTCTTTGTCTTGTATCCCCAAAGCCAACATTGCCTGAAAATTGCCAGCTCATCCAGGATTGAATGTGGTGGGACATTCCAGAGCAGCCTACTATGCATGACCTTGTCAAAGTCCGTGTAGACAATGTCTACCATCTGCCCTATCCTCTTGGTCACCTTTTCAAAAAAAACTGACCAAATTTCTAAAATGGAAAATCAGTCCTTAACTAGACTTAGTTAAATTTAGTCAATTCTCTAGGACATAATCAGGCCAGCAAGGTGGCATACTGGTTAGCATAATACTACTACCCATTTCCTATAGAGGGTGAGTCTAGGACCAGAGGGCACAGCCACAGAATAGAGGGTCATCCATTTAGAACGGAGATGAGGAGGAATTTCTTTAGCCAGGGGGTGGTGAATGTGTGCAGTTCATTGCCACAGCTGCAGAGGCCAAGTCATTTGGTATATTTGTAAGTGGAAGTTGATAGGTTCTTGATTAGTCAGAGCATCAAAGGTTATGGGGAAAAGGCAGGAGAATGGGATTGAGAGGGACAATAAATCAGTCATGATGGAATGGCGGAGTACCTCGATAGGCTAAATGGCCTAATTTTGCTCCTATGTCTTATGGTCCTACTACAGAGCCAGCAATCTGGGTTCAATTCCTGACTGCTGTCTGTAAGGAGTTTGTACGTTCTCCCTATGATAACCTGGGTTTCTTCTCGGTGCTCTGGCTTTCTCCCACATTCCAAAGACGTACCAGATGATAAGTTAATTGGTCATATGGGTGTGATTTGGCAATTGGGGGCTTATTGGGTCAGAGGG
Organism: Mobula birostris; assembly: GCF_030028105.1. NCBI lineage: Eukaryota > Metazoa > Chordata > Chondrichthyes > Myliobatiformes > Myliobatidae > Mobula > Mobula birostris. The sequence continues at coordinate 7,537,604 of NC_092381.1, forward strand.
GCCTATTACTGTGCTGTATCAATAAATAAATCAAATAAATACAGTCATGTTCTGGTCACAGAAAGACCTTGTCATTCCAAATACAAGTAAACCCCATCTCTCAGAATCCCTTCCAATAACTTTCCCACCATTGATCAGAGCTACTCTGCAAGATCCTTAAGCAGATATAGATTAATGCTCAGTAACAGAGGTGACCTTTGGAATCAATGCACATGGAACCTGAATGGGCAACATACTGGTTTAAAAATCTTAAAATGGGATTTAAATACAGAATCCAAAAAGGAATGGAGTTCATTCTGATCTGCTGTGCAAGCAGGCTGCCAGCTCACTTATACCTCGTATAAATTATGGTTGTGTTGGTTGTTGACATAAATGACAGATTTCCCTGAATAGTTCGATGTACCTGTGAAAAAAATAAAGCTAATCTTGAACCCTATACAAAAGCAAATTTGGAAAAGCACTTTCAAGTTGACATTCAATGTAAAAAGCAACTGTATTTTATCTGAGTAATAAATGAAAATTTTAAAAGAAATATTCATTGTTCATACTAAGCTCCAGCTGTAAAGTGGCTTTTATCAAACACATAGATGTTAGGAGGTTAATTGTACTTGGGCAGTGTGGGCTCACTGGGCTGGAAGGGCCTGTTACCCTACTAATTAAAGGAGAAAAATAAACATTCAAGGACAAAAGGGGACATAAAGTTTCAAAAAAGTAATTATCAGCTGCAAATGGATGGTCAGTCGGTGGCTTAGATAGAGTGGACGTGGAAGTGGACTTCCTACAGTGGGTGAGTCTATGACTGCAGTGCACAGCCTCAGAATAGAGATGAAAAGGAATTTCTTTAGCCAGAGTGGTAACGAATCTGTGGAATTCATGGCTACAGTCATCTATGGAGGCTAAGTTATTGGGTATCGGGTATATTTAAAGCAGAGGTTGATAGGTTCTTAATTAGTAAGGGGGTGTCAAAGGTTACAGGAAGAAGGCAGGATAGTGGGTTTGAGAGAAATATATCAGCCATGATGGAATAAGTAGAGCAGACTCAATGGGCCAAATGGCCTAATTCTGCTCCGGTGTTTTATGGTTTTAATGCTTAATAATGAATTCTTTGCATACCTTTTCATCAGACAATGGAAATGTTTAAAGCAATAATCAACTGGTCTAATACTGGAAACCAGCTGTTAAATCAATTATGTCAAATTACAGGCCTACAGTTAAATCCATTCATTTAGACCACAGTCTCAGAATGGAGTACAATTCAACTCCCTAACCTAAAAGTTACAGTCCAATAGATGAAGCCCACTCAAGTTTAGATACCAGAATGCGCGCTGATCTCAAACCATGATCTAGATATAAATGGAAAATAACTGCCAAGTTTGTGCTTCTAATTATCAGATCATCTTACATGGTCAGGCATGTAAGGGCACCAATTAATGCTAACACTTGGTTAGGCTTTGATCTTGTCTTCACCTAAAACATGATTTACCTTAACTCTTACTGTGCAGGCTTATTTAAAAATGGCCACTTCAGTAAAGCAACCATGCAACAACTGGCACTTAGGAACAACTGCCTTGGAATAGGTGGCCAACTTCTGCACGTAGAACATAACAACACAATACAGGCCATGATGTCGTGCCGACCCTTTAGCTTACTCCAAGATCAATCCAACACTTCCCTCCCACATAACCTTCCATGTACCTATCTAAGAGTCTCTTAAATGTCCCTCATGTATTTTACCACCATCCCTGGCAGCACATCCTATGCACTCATCACTCCGTGTAAAAAAATCTACCTCTGACATCTCCCACCCCCCATACTTTCCTCCAATCACCTTAAAATTATGCTCTGTTGCATTAGCTATTTCCATCATGGGAAAAAGGAAAAAGTCTCTGGCTGCCCACTCACTCTATTACCCTGTGTAAAAATAATCTACCTCTGACATCCTCCTTATACTTTCCGCCATACATCTTAAAACTATGCCCCTTATATTTAAGGGAGGTAGCAAATAAGTTTCACATATTGGAAGGTTTAAGAAATATGATGCTAATATTTGCAGCTTGTGCTTGTAAAAATCAGTTACTAATGACTAAATGCTAGTAAAATATATTGGCAACCTGCTTGCTGAACTTTAGTCTAATTCTGTTGTCTCTCTCTAGTGTAATTCATATTTTATAAGTAATACCCAGTTACATGAAATAGAGGGGGAAAAATATATAGAAACCTAACCAAGTTGAATGGAAAAGTCTACAGAAAGTGGATGCAGCCCAGTCCATCACAGGTGAAGCCCTCCCCAACATGGAGTGCTATCACAGGAAAGCAGTATCCATCAAGGACCCAACCCAAGCAACACACACAAAATGCTGGAGGAACTCAGCAGGCCAGGCTGCATCTATGGAAAAGAGTACAGTCGATGTTTTAGGCCGAGGCCCTTCAGCAGGACTAGTGAAAAAACGATGAGGAGTAGAGTTGAAAGGTGGGGGGAGGGGAGGGAAAAACACAAGGTGATAATTGAAACTGGGAGGAGGAGGGGTGAAGTAAAGAGCTGGGAAGATGATTGGGGAAAGAGGTACAGGGTCGGGGAAAGAGGTAAATCTAATAGGAGAGGACAAGACGACATGAAAGAAGGAAAAGGGTGGAAGAGCACCACAGGGAGGCAATGGGCAAGCAAGGAGATAAGGTGAGAGAAATCCATGGGTTTATAATAGACATCAGTCGATAAGCTGTCTTCAGAGACAGAGACAGTGAGATTGGGAAAAGGGAGGGAGGTATCAGAAATAGACCAGGTTAATTTGAGGGCAGGGTGAAAGTTGGAGACAAAGTGGATGAAGTCCACCAGTGCATTCGATGTAGTGTAGAAGAAGTGGGGGACAGCCACCAGTGTAGGATTGGAACATAGACTGCTCCACATAGCTGACAAGGCGGCCGGCATAGCTGGGAGCCAGGCGAGTGCCCATGCATGATTTGAAGGAACCAAATAAAAAGTGGGAGGAGCCAAGGGAGAAATTATTAAGAATGAGGACAAGGTCCGCCTACAGAGGAGAGTGGTGGTGGAGGGGAACTGATTGGGTCTGGTGTCCAGAAAAAAACAGAGAGCTTTGAGGCCTTCCTGGTGGGGGACGGAGGTGTACAGGGACTGGACGTCCATAGTAAAAGTAAGATAATGGGGGCCTGGGAACTTGAAATAATTGAAAAGATCCAGAACATGTTAAGTGTCATAGATCTAAGTAGGAAAGGACTGAATTGGTTGGGGGGGGTGGGGGGCGGAATAAAATAGAGTCGAGGTTTGCAGATATCAGTAGGGCAGGAACAAGCTGAGACAATGGGTCTACCTTGCCAAGTGGGTTTGTGGACCTTGAGTAGGAGGTAGAGACAGGAGGTGCGGGTTGCAGGAAGTATAGGTTGGTGGCAGTGGATGGGAGATCACCAGAGCTAACAAGGTCAGAGATGATGAGCATCCAGGCCATGCTCTCTTCTCACTGCTGCCATCAGGAAGGACTCAGGTCTCACACAACCAGGTTCAGGAACAGTTATTACTGTTAATCATCAGGTTCCTGAACCAGAGGGGGTAACTTCCCCCATCCCAATACTGAACTTTTCCCACAATCTATAGACTCACTTTCAAGGACTCTTCACCTCAGGTTCTTGATATTTAATGTTCATTTATTAATTATTTGTTTTTGTTTTCTTTGTATTTACTGTGAATGCCAACAAGAGAATGAATCTCAGGGTTGCATATGGTGACATATATGTATTCTGATAGTAAATTTTCTTTGAACAATGAAGTCACCCAACACAAATTCCAAAACACATTAGGAGCACGAGCAGGTCAGAGGGCACGTCAATCCTTGTACCAGTGCCATGATATCCCAGTTGTTATACTCAGTGTCTCTGCCTATGACAGCAAGAAAACTAATGATGTCCTGATGAAGCATCTTGGCCCAAAACATTGTTTATTGCTTTCCATAGATGTTGCCTGACCTGCTGAGTTTCTCCAGCATTTTGAATGTGCTACTCCAAATTTCCAGCATCTGCGGAATTTCTTGTTTAAAAAAGCTGAATGCTTTCTTCACTACACTGCCCGCCTGTGTTGTCATTTGAGAAGCAATGGACCTGCACCCCAAGCTCCCTTTGTGCATCAGCATTTCAAAGATCCCTGCAATGTACGGTCAAGGTCAAAGTAAATTTATTATCACAAATGCATACATGTCACCATATACTAACCTTGAGATTCGTTTTCTTGCAGGCATATAGAGGAAAATAAAGAAATACAATAGAATTTATGAAAAATTATACAGACACTGACAAACAACCAATGACAAACTGTGCAAATAAAAAACAATAAAACAAGAGTTGTAGAATTCTTGAAAGTGAACCTGTAGGTTGTGGAATCAGTTGTATATCAATACGTATACATTAGATTTATATACATCTGGCCAGTACTGGACAACTCAAAATGCATTACCTCACCCTTACCCAGTTTAAATTCCATTTGACACTGCTCCACCCAACTATATGTCTCTCTCTGTATCATTGGGTAACCATCCTCAACTTGTGTTGTCAGCAAACAACAGACATTCTCATCCACATCACTTACATATGACAAACAAAGGTCCCCAGAACCACCTCTGCGGTACACACTGGTTACAAATGTTGACCTACTACTAGCCTAGATATCTTGGACCTCCATATGCCTTAACTTTCTGGACAGTGTGGGATCTGGTCAAAAACCTTGAAGTCCATGCATACCCTACCTTCTTTCCATCAAGGGCTGGTACAGTAGTGTTGCACTTAATAGTGGCAGCAATCAAGGTTCAGTTTCTGCTATTGTCTGTAAGGGGTTTGTATGTTCTCCCCACGACCACTTGTTTCCTCTGGGCGCTCTAGTTTCTTCCCGTATTTCAAAGACATAGGGGTAAGAGTTACTAAGTTGAGGACTTGGCAATGTTGACACTGGAAGCTTGGTGACACTTGTGAGCTGCCCTCAGCACATCTTCAAAGTGTGTTGGTCACTGATGCAAACAGCGCATTTCATTGTATGTTTCAACATACATAGAACAAATAAAGCTAATCTTTTAAAATCTTTATTTCTCAATTAGTGACTTCTCAAAAAACACTAAGATTTGAGAGGTAGGAAGGATTTTCTATAAACAAAATCATTCTGATTCCCTAGGACCAGTCCCAGATTTCCAAGTGATAAATCCTGTCCCTAAGAATTATCTTCCAATAGTTTCTCTGAGATTGATATAAAGTTTACTAGCCTGTAGATTCCTCTTATCCCTACCACCCTTCAATATGGAAACAACATTGTTTACTCCAGTCTGCCAGTGCTAAGGGCAACGTAAAATTCTCCAGCAGAGCATCAGCTAGCTCCTCCTTACTCCCCATAACTGCCCAACATAGATTTCATCAGTTCCTAAGGATTTGTCTAGCTTAATGCTATCAAACACTTCCTGTTGCCTGATGCACACATTTTCCAGACTCTGACTATATACTTTGCCTATGTCTCTCATAACTTTATGCAACCAGCTTTCACTGTTTCAGGAAACAATCCAAATTTGTCCACACTCCCCTTATATCTAAAACTCTAATCTGGACAACATCTTGGTGAACCTCTTCTGCACCCTCTTCAGATCCTCTACATTTTTCCTGGAATGTGGGGACCACAACTGCACACAATGCTCCAAACATGGCCTAACCAAAGTTTTATACATGACTTCCTGACTTTTACTTATTTAGAAATACAGCACGGAACAGTCCCTTCAGCCCAGTGAGCCATGCTGTCCAGCAACCAAACTAATTAACCCCAGCCTAATCACAGGACAAATTACAATGGCCAAATAACCTAATTGATGCATCTTAGGTGTGTGGGAGGAAACTGATGTTGCTCACAAGAAGAATGGACGTTTTTTTTTATATATTCAATGCCCCTGTGCAGCCTGCCTTCTTTACCACCCTATTTATGTCTGCCTGTGCTACCACCTACTAAAGCCTATGTTTTTCAATACTGTGTATGTCCTAGTCTTTTCAGTCTACTTTCAGTGAGCTATGGGCAAAGCCCAATAAGCTTGGTAGCAAGGTACAATCATGCTTTCAAGGATCCTGTCATCTACTGTATACTCTCCTTGCATTTGACCTCCCAATACTTGTCCATCTGTTTCTCTGCCCACATTTCCAGTTGGTCCCGAGCCTGATGAATCCTTCTGTCACAGTAAAGCAGCATCCATCATCAAGGCCATGTTCTCTCCTCGCAGCTGCCATTGGGAAGGAGGTTCAGGAGCCTCAGAACCCACACCACTAGGTTCATGAACAGATGTTACCCCTCAACCATAAGGCTCTTGAACCAGAGGGATAACTTCACTAACCCTTTCACTGAACTGTTTCCACATCCTGTGGACTCACTTTAAAGACCCCTTCAGCTCAAGTTCTCAATATTTATTGCTTATTTATTTTTTCTTTTCTCTCTTTTTCATATTTGCAGTTTGTTGTCCTTTGAACATCGGTTGTTTGCCTGTCCAGATAGGTGCAGTCTTTCATTGGGACTATTGTATTTCTTGGATTTATTGTGTATGCCCACAAGAAAACAATATCATGGTTGTATCGAGTGACTTATATGTACTCTAATAATAAACTTATTTTGATCATTTCCTTTGACAATTTTCCTCACTATCCACAACTCTGTCAATTTTTGTCATCTGCACACTTACTAATCAACTCAATTACGTTTTTGGGCAAACCATTTACACATGGTCACAAACAAGAGCAATTCCAGTACTGATCTTTGCAAAACACCACTGGGTCACAGATGTCCAGAAACACTAACACCCCTCCATCGTCTATAGCCAATCCAATTGTAAGTCCAATCTACCAAGTCTCTGGATCAACCCGCCATGATGGACCTTATTGAAAGCTTTGCTGGAGCCCATGCTTAGAACATCCATTGCTCTATACTCATTGACCTGACAGAGATGTACAAGAAGTATGGATCGAGTGGACAGTTACAGACTTTCTCCCAAGTTGGAAATGACTAATAAAAGGGGGCATTCATTTCTAAAGGAATAGAGTATAGGAGCAGGGATGTGATGTTGAGGCTCTATAAGGCGCTGGTGAGACCTCACTTGGAGTACTGTGGGCAGTTTTGGTCTCCTTATTTAAGAAAGGATGTGCTGACGTTGGAGAGGGTACAGAGAAGATTCACTAGAATGATTCCGGGAATGAGAGGGTTAACATATGAGGAACATTTGTCTGCTCTTGGACTGTATTCCTTGGAGCTTAGAAGAATGAGGAGAGACCTCATAGAAACATTTCGAATATTGAAAGGCATGGACAGAGTGGATGTGGCAAAGTTGTTTCCCATGATGGGGGAGTCTAGTACGAGAGGGCATGACTTAAGGATTGAAGGGCGCCCATTCAGAACAGAGATGCAAAGAAATTTTTTTAGCCAGAGGGTGGTGAATCTATGGAATTTGTTGCCATGGGCAGCAGTGGAGGCCAAGTCATTGGGTGTATTTAAGGCAGAGATTGATAGGTATGTGAGTAGCCAGGGCATCAAAGGTTATGGTGAGAAGGCGGGAGTGGGACTAAATGGGAGAATGGATCAGCTCATGATAAAATGGCAGAGCAGGCTCGATGGGCCGAATGGCCGACTTCTGCTCCTTTGTCTAATGGTCTTATAACATTAAGGTGTTAGGAAGAAAATTGTGAGTGGTGTCAGAGGTAGGTGTTTTTTTTAAACAGAGTGGTGGGTGTGTGGAACACCCTGCCAGGCATGGTGGTAGAGGCAGATACTTTAGAAACATATAAGAGACTCTTAAATAGACACATGGATTAAAGAAAAATAGAGACCTATATGGGTGGCAAGGGTCAGATTAATCTTAAAGTATGTTAAAAGTTTGGCATAACATTGTGGGCTGAAGGCTTGTATTGTGCTTTAATGTTCTATGTTCTGTGATCACCTTCATTACCTCTTCAAAAAAAAACTGAAGTTTGTTAGCATGACTTCCCTCACATAAAGCCATGTAGACTATCCCTAATGTGAATTTGCTTTTCCAGATGCAAGTAGATCCGACCCTTGAGAATCTTCTCCAAGTTTCCCTACCACTGATGCAAGGCTCACTGACCTATTACTTCCTGGCTTGTCTCAACTGCCACTCTTAAACATAGGAATAATCTTGGCTATTCTCCAGTCCTCTAGGACTTCTCTCATGGTCCCAGCAATCCCTTCTCTCCAGTTTCCTATGGTGGAGGAGTCTATAAGACCAGAGCACACAGCCTCAAATCAGAGGGACATTTTTCTAGAACGGAGATGAGGAAGTACTGCTTTAATCAGAGAATGGTGAATCTGTGAAATTTGATGCCACAGTCGGCTGTGGCGTCCAAGTCATTGCGTATATTTAGGGCAGAGGTTGATAGATATTTGATTAGTCAGGGCATGAAGGGATATGGGGAAAAGGCAGGAGATTGGTGCTGGGAGGGAAAATAGATCAGCCATGATGAAATGGCAGATCAGACTTGACAGGCCAAAAGGCCTAATTCTGCTCTTATATCTTATGGTCTTATATAATCTGGGGGCGAACCTAGGCCCTGGGAATTTATCAAATTTAATGTTCTTCAATAAACCAAACAGCACCACCTTCTTGATATCAAAGTGCCCAAGAGTACCTGTATACCCCCCCCGCCTGATATTCTTTCTTCCCACTTCCTTGCAATTTATAGCAATATTAATATCTTTTCACTGTACTGCTGCCACAAAACAATACATTTAAAGATTAGCTTTATTTGTCACATGTACATTGAAACAACAAAACCTACAGCGAAAGGCGTCACTTGCGTCAATATCCAACACAGATGTGCTGGGAGCAGTTCACAACTGCCATCATAGCGTGCCCACAACTTACCAACCTTAACAAGTATGTCTTTGAAATGTGAGAGGAAACTGGAACACCCAGAAGAAACCCATGAGGTCACGGGGAGAATGTACAAACTCCTTAAAGAGAGTGGCAGGAATTGAATCCCGATCCCTGGCGCTGTAAAGTGTTAAGCTTGCCACAATACTACAGTGAATTTAAATTACACATCACACAAGTCGATGCTAATAAATCTGACTCTGATCTGACTATCCTCCCTGTCCTCCTCCTCAGTGATCACTGAGGTGAAGCACTTGTTTAGTACTTTTCCAATATTCTCTTGCTACAGGTGTAAATTCTCTTCTTGGCCCTCAAGTGGTCCTATCTTCTCCCTAAATGCATTATATTTAGAGATACAGCATGGTAACAGGCCATACTGGCAAATGAGCCCACACTTTCCAATAACACCCATGTGACCAATTCACCTACTAATGCACAGGTCTTTGGAAAGTGGGTGGAAACTCAGAAGAAACCCATGCAATCACAGGGACAATGTACAAATGTCTCCCAGACGCAATGGTATTGAACTTGGGTCACTGCTGTTCTAACAGCATTGAGCTAACCACTATGCTACTGTTCTGCACCAATGCAATATATCTCACTGGGGCTGCACCTTCCTGCAGCAATATCATATTTTCCATTTACTATACTTTTGGTTTTCATCTGTTCAGCAAATCTTTGTTATTAGGTGTGCATTTATGAACTATTGGAACCATTGCCAAGACTTTGGCATGTGTGTCTAATAGTTACTTTCAATTTTTTGAAAGGGATTTGATCCCACATCTCGACTGGAGTGATAATGCATAACACGGCTGCTCTTTCATATACACGATGCCCTCAGGCGGTCTCACATGATGTTATCGGTCTACACGAGCAAAGCACAAAATAAAATCATCAATACATACCTGTGGTGGACTTTCCCATTTTCTTAAGAAGTCTTCTTTGGCTTTTGCTAAGAACTCTTTCACTATGAAACAAAGAGAGGTGCAATGATTAGAAACACCAGCAATGGAACTGTCAGAAGCATGGCTCATGAAGATAAAAAATAGTTGAATTATCAGGTGTACAAGTAGTATTAATTTCTCTAAAAAATTTATAATCAAACCACTTGAGGATTGCCAAATACATAAAACTACTTGCACACAGGATACAAAATTATTTTTTCAACATTTTCATTGCACAAACTTAAAAGCTTCTCAGTGGAGGACTTTTATCTTTTATCAATCAGCTATTGCTACTAGTTTGCAACAAACAATTTCAAAAGAAAAAGTAAAAAGAAATCCCAAGCAACAACTAAGCAAGCAGTTTTAATGTTATGTAGCTACAAAGCAATGGATTGGAAATGCAAAAGGGCCACAGGCAAAGACACACAAAAGCAGTAAAATAACGCAAACCAAAGCTGCTCATAGTCACAGAAGATTGAATTTTTTTAAAAGTTCTTTTAAATATTAAGAGGCTGATCTGACTTTCTAATTGTAGCAACTTTGACACCAGAGAACTAAATCGCCATTAGGAAGTAGGCTTTTTAATCTAAGTACCTTTTTTTTTGACGTGCATATAAATAAGTGTTGTCATGAGAACAATGGACATTCACTAGAATGCACATAGATGAAATGTTTCTGTATTATATCAATAGTTATTTATTCAATTGCATTGAATCTTGTTCCACAATTTGTAAGTGACACATAAAACATTATTCAACTTCTGACAACACACATCAAAGTTGCTGGTGAACACAGCAGGCCAGGCAGCATCTCTAGGAAGAGGTACAGTCGACGTTTTGGGCCGAAACCCTTCGTCAGGACACAATTGTTCAATTTCTGAACAATTATTTAAATTGAATCAATGATATAAAGCCACCAGGAGAGATGGCGGAGCTGGTGCACTCCACAGGGGTGGTGTGGTGGGTGTGGCATCCAGGCTGGAGTCAGTGCTGCCCCCGGTGTTCGCTTGGCAGAAGACAAGTTGTATTGTGGTCGACTGCAGATTTCTGCTGCATTCACAGACTCAGGGTCTGGACTACTTTTTTTGTGTGGCTGTATTTTATTGTTATCTTACCTGTGCTTGCTATCTTGTATGTGCAATGTGTGCTTTGTGTGACTGATGATACTGTGCTTTGCATTTTGGCCCTGGAATAACGCAGTCTTGTTTGCCTGTGTTCATGGGTATTCATGTATGGTTGAATGACAATTAAATTTGAATTGAATAATTACCATTGTTATTTAGGTGATCAGCTTTATTAGTATTCACCTTCAATCATAAACTGATTTAACAATTCATCAATAATTGTTCAGGCATTACCAGTGGAAATTGAAACAAAACAATTTGAATTTTTTCCCTTTCCCAAAATATTCAAAAATTGACCTTCTGTGACTTTGGGCTTCTTATGAAATAACGCGCATACCAAAGGTCTCTACAGTTCATCAAGGGTTTTTCAGGACAATCACCCCAAGTAACCAAAGGGATGAGATGACGAGAAGAAAAGAAGGAGAGAAAAAAGTTTATGAATTTAACCACAGTAGAAAGGATGAATTACAAGTAGAACATACAGTACATTACACACTCCCAAAAATCAACAATATATATTTAAACAATTTTCCACTTCAGTACAGTACTGATGACAATACCCAACCATGGCGTGGAAAAGATGAGAACCTGGGAATAAAAGGGCAACACTCATCTCAGGAGAGCTATCGTAGTCATGAGAAGAAAAGAACTATTCAGCAAGTGTTTTAAGTGCTCCGAGTGAAATGTTAACACTATCCAGGAGGGACAAAACCAATTTCTTGACAAAGTGGCTGAATGATTCTTTGAATCAATGAACAGCCATAACTGTGTCAAGGTACAAGCACTGCATTTCCTTTTGAATGAGGAAAGGATACATTCTCTGCCAATGATAGATAAATTCTTTGTGTTCTCAATTTCAACTGCCTTTGATCTGAACACATTCAAATATTATTACGGGAAGCAAATCTGCAATATTTGGCCAACATCCAGATAAAATGGAATGCAAGTTATGGCTAGGTTTCAAATTGATGGCTTACTCTTGGGGTGAACAAATTGGAGGTGGTTCGACTGAGTTTGAGGCCCTCCACTGGTTGGGGTTGACCACGAATGTTGCGTCCCAACCGTCTATGTGATATGCATGCCAGGGCAGTATGAAATGGGGAGCAAGCTATTAGCTCTGCCAAGTTAATTCCCAGGAAAACAACTTTTTTCCCCCACAAAGAAAGCTATGAATGGAATTCCAGGAAAATAAAGCATACCTACACAAAGAGGTGTCAAAAATAAGGTAATTTCTACAACATCAAACACAAGACATTTGCAGGGTATTCTCAGGACAGACTGAGCAGAAACAAATAGTCTGATGTTATTAGAATCCATAATACTACAAAGCAATTGCAAGCATAATAATACAAAAAAACTTTTTCAGAAAGCAGAACTTGTCTTCCAATTTGTACATCACTTCAAAAAAACTCAAAAAACAATTACTTTCACCAAGCAGTAAGGCTGTTCAACACCTCTACCCACTAACCCACCCCTCCACACCCCAAACCACCACTACTTTATCATTTCCTGTCAGAGTCACCTTATGTACAGACACTCTTGTGCCTAGCGTCACTTTATGGACATGCAATCAATGTATATAAGCTATCTTCTGTCATTTATATTATTGTATCTTTTATTATTATCGTGTTCTTTATTTTATTGAGTTTTTTTATGTAGCATCAGATCCCAAGTAACAATTAATTTTGTTCTCCTTTACAATTGTGAACAGGAAATTACATTAAACAACCTTGAATCTTTAACCAAATCTCCCTCAAATGAAATCGACCAAGTAAACAGGACATATGTTAAATATTTAGACATTCTGTTCATAGACCATATCTCAACCATTAAAATTCAATTACCCTCTTTAAACAAAATACAGGCACAGAATGTGTTGAGGGTCTGAAGGAAATAATCTAATTTACAAGAATCGGCACAGGAATACACTCACTGAAATGAGAACAGTGTGGATAGGAATCATATGAGAACATATTCTACAAAATAAAATTCCAAAGTTATAGAGTGAGAACCGATAACTTTGGGACTTTATACATTTTAAATCTCAAAGCTCAAAGTAAATTTATTATCAAAGTACATATATGTCACCATAACAACCCTGAGATTCATTTTCTTGCAGGCATTCACAGTAAATACAAAGAAACACAAAATAATCAATGAAAAAGCACACATAAGATGGATAAATGTCCCATGTGCAAAAGATAACTGCAAATACAAAAAGGGAAAATAAATAAATAAATAAATAAATAAATAAATGAATGAATGAATGAATGAATGAATGAATAAATATTGAGAACATGAGATGAGGATTCCTTGAAAGTGAGTTCAGAGGTTCTGGGGACAGTTCAGTGATGGGCAGAGTGATGTTATAAGACTATAAGATATAGGACTTTATACATTTTAAATCTCAAAGCTCAAAGTAAATTTATTATCAAAGTACATATATGTCACCATAACAACCCTGAGATTCATTTTCTTGCAGGCATTCACAGTAAATACAAAGAAACACAAAATAATCAATGAAAAAGCACACATAAGATGGATAAATGTCCCATGTGCAAAAGATAACTGCAAATACAAAAAGGGGGAAAAAAAAAAAAGCAAAATAAATAAATAAATAAATGAATGAATGAATGAATGAATGAATGAATAAATATTGAGAACATGAGATGAGGATTCCTTGAAAGTGAGTTCAGAGGTTCTGGGGACAGTTCAGTGATGGGCAGAGTGATGTTATAAGACTATAAGATATAGGAGAGGAATTAGGCCATTTGGCCCATTGAGTTCAGCTCTGCTATTTCATTACAGCTAATCCAATTTTCCTCTCAGATTTAATCTCCTGCTTTCTCCCTGTATCCCTTCATGCCCTGACAAATCAAGTATCCATCAACCTCTGCCTTAAGTATACCCAATGGCTTGCCCTCCACAGCAGCCTGTGACAATGAATTCCACAGATTCACCACTATCTGGCTAAAGAAAGTCCTCATCCCTGTTCTAAAAGGACGCCCTCTATTTTAAGGCTGTGCCCTCTGGTCTTAGCCTCTCCCACCATAGGAAACATTTTCTCCACATTCACCCTATCAAGGCCTTTAACCATTCGATAGACTTCAATGAGGTCACCCCTTATTCATGAGAGCCATCACACACTCTATACATGAAAAGCCGTTCAATACTGGAATGATTTTCGTGAACCTCCTTTAAACCCTCTCCCGTTTCAGCACATCCTTTCCAAGATAAGGGGCCCAAACATACTCCCAATATTCCAGATGAGGCCTCATCAATGCTTTATAAAGTCTCAACATTACATCTTTGATTTATATATTTGAGTCCTCTTGAAAAGTCCCTTTGCACCTCAATTTTTTAAAATGTATTTTCTCTCCATTTTGAAAATAATTTTATCTTCAAATCTTTCATTTTATCCCCTCTGGTTCAAGAGCCTGATGGTTGAGGGGTACTAATTGGTCCTGAACCTTGTCGTACAGGTCCTCAAGCTCCTGTGTCTCCAACTAAATGGCAGCAGTAGGGAGACAGCATGGCCTGGAAGGTGGGGGCCCTTGATGATGGATGCTTCTTACAGACGTACACTGGGTTGTATCCACTACTTATATATATAGCAAACCAGGATAGTTAGCAGTCTTCTACCAGGTAGCAGACATGCAAAATTAGATTTGCTAAGCTTAGAACACAATATTATAGAAAGATCTGACCATTTTTCAGGCCAAATAGGTCAGAAAAATCTTCAATTAGTCCTGACGAAGGGTCCCGGCCCGAAATGTCGACTGTACCTCTTCCTAGAGATGCTGCCTGGCCTGCTGCGTTCACCAGCAACTTCTGTGTGTGTTGCTTGAAATTCCAGCATCTGTCGATTTCCTCGTGTATGCGCAGAAAAATCAAGCTACTTCATATTTCTTCATGGACAGTTTTTGTATAAATACAAACATTCATTAGTTTAATTGCAATACTGGATCGACATAGCTGATTTCATTTGGGAAAAATGTCTAGTGTAGTGTCTAACACTACACAGAATCCAACAGTAAACAACATGTTTGTTTAGTCATCTGGAGCTCTCACAAAGGTATATTCAGCAACATAAGATTTGTAAGGTGTGAGATTTAAAATGAGATCTTTTTGTTTTTACATAACCACCAATTAAGGAACCTTGCATTTTCTTATGTAGCTGACCGCAGCAGGTGGAGAAGCACTCCAAACCCAGGTGGAGAAAAATCCCTGAAAGCACAGGACACACGGGCCCATTGAAAGGAATGCTGCATCTCTAGCAGAGCTAAGACCACTTATAGAAGCGACCTTTGCAATACAGGCTGCCAATCTTGCATTAGTTTCATCAGCCATAGATGGCGATGCACCAACAACACAGCGAGCTAGGACGCAAAATCCATGGTCAGCCACTGATACTATTATTCAAGCCATTAAGTGGATATTATTACCCAATGATAAAATTAAAACTCTACACTTTAAATTGACAAGTAAATCAAAGTAGCTGTTCTGTCTCTAGTTACTTGGTTAACTAATTATACTACCAGCAACAACACAGAGTGCAAGTTGTAAATCCTCCATTAGGCAATAAATTAGTGAACTCATAGAATCATACTACCTCCATAATACCAAATATCATTGAAAGCTAGAATTTGATCTTTTTATACCACCCTTTCAAGCAACGTACACCCAGAGTGAAAATAATATTTTTCTTTGCTGATCTTATATATGATATCTTACAAAGTTATTTATTTATTCTATGGAAGATGTCCAAATCACTTTCAGTATATAGCTACCTTTAAACCATCAAGTCGCTAATTTTCAAATTTCATTCAAAAAAAACCTAATGCAATGGACTGCATCAATCTACAGCATCCAGAAAGAAAATTTGGAATACACCAACATAAAAGATTGAAATGTTGAAAAGCACCATCAGATTTCTGAACAGACAATGAACCAACTCATGAACACTACTTTTGATCTTTTTTGCACTACTTATTCAATTTTAGTATATTATTTCTTATTGTAATGTATATTTTATGCATTGCACTGCTGCCACAAAACATCAAATTTAACAACATGCCAGTCCTGATTCTACTCTTTTTTTGGGTAATAGCCCAAATTATATTGCTCCATTATATTTTTTCCACAACATTGTAGTTGAAAGATATGACCAAAGTATGTACAGTGGCATGCAAAAGTTTGGGCACCCCTGGTCAAAATTTCTGTTACTGTGAATAGTTAAGTGAGTAGAAGGTGAACTGATTTCCAAAAGTCATAAAGTTAAAGATGAAACATTCTTTTCAACATTTTAAGCAAGATTACTGTATTATTTTTGTTTCGTACAATTTTAGAGTGAAAAAAAAGGAAAGGAGCACCATGCAAAAGTTTGGGCACACCAAGAGATTTGAGCTCTCAGATAACTTTTACCAAGGTCTCAGACCTTAATTAGCTTGTTAGAGCTATGGCTTGTTCACAGTCATTGTTAGGAAAGGCCAGGTGGTGCAAATTTCAGAGCTTTATAAATACCCTGACTCCTCAAACCTTGTCTCAACAATCAGCAGCCATGGGCTCCACTAAGCAGCTGCCTAGCACTCTGAAAATTAAAATAAATGATGCCCACAAAGCAGGAGAAGGCTATAAGAAGATAGCAAAGCGTTTTCAGGTAACCGTTTCCCCAGTTTGTAATGTAATTAAGAAATGGCAGTTAACAGGAATGGTGGAGGTCAAGTTGAGGTCTGGAGGACCAAGAAAACTTTCCAAGAGGATTGCTGGAAAGGCAGATAAAAACCCCCATTTGACTGCAAGAGACCTTCAGGAAGATTTAGCAGACTCTGGAGTGGTGGTGCACTGTTCTACTATGTAGCGACACCTGCACAAATGTGACCTTCATGGAAGAGTCATCAGAAGAAAACCTTTCCTCACCACAAAATTCAGTGTCAGAAGTCTGCAAAGGAAGATCTACACAAGCCTGATGCATTTTGGAAACAAGTCCTGTGGACTGATGAAGTTAAAATAGAACATTTTGAGCATAGGTATGTTTGGAGAAAAAAGGGTGCAGAATTTCATGAAAAAAACACCTCTCCAACTGTGAAGCATGGGGGTGGATCGATCATGCTTTGGGCTTGTGTTGCAGCCAGTAGCACGGGGAACATTTCACTGGTAGAGGGAAGAATGAATTCAATTAAGTACCAGCAAATTCTAGAAGCAAACATCATACCGTCTGTAAAAAAGCTGAAGATGAAAAGAGGATGGCTCCTACAACAGGATAATGATCCTAAACACATCTCAAAATCCACAATGGACACCTCAAGAGGTGCAAGCTGAAGGTTTTGCCATGGCCCTCACGGTCCCCCGACCTAAACATAATCGAAAATCTGTGGATAGACCTCAAAAGAGCAGAGCATGCACGACGGTCAAAGGATCTCACAGAACTAGAAGCCTTTTGCAAGGAAGAATGGGCGAAAATCCCCCAAACAAGAATTGAAGGACTCTCAGCTGGCTACAGAAAGCGTTTACAAGCTGTGATACTTGCCAAAGGGGGTGTTACTAAGTACTGATCATGCAGGGTGCCCAAACTTTTGCTTCAGGCTCTGTTCCTTTTTTGTTATTTTGAAACTGTAAAAGATGGAAATAAAAAAGCAATCTTGCTTAAAATATTAAAGAAATGTGTCATCTTTAACTTTATGCCTTTTGGAAATCAGGTCATCTTTTATTCACTTAGCTATTCACAGTAACAGACATTTTGACCAGGGGTGCCCAAACTTTTGCATGCCACCGTATATACCGTATCTGAAAAGAGACAGAAATGTGGCCTCATATTTTCTTCAAGTCTGTCAGAGCTTTGTCTACAAAACATGCCATGGAATTTCTTTCTTAAAGTACTTGGACAGACCTTCCAAATCATTACCTGCTCTGTGTATGTCTGGAGCCAAGAACACAGAACTTGTAGAAAGGGAACTAAAAGATGCAAAGATACTTTGCATCACTCCTTCCATTTGATTCACAGAGAACTTCACACTAACACCTCAAATCATAACTACTGCAAGGTAAATGAAGAAGCGCTTCCATAGTCAAAAGAAATTATCGAAGTACATATATGTCACTATACACTACCATGAGATCCTACAAAAAGTAGCGGATATAGCCCAGTCCATCACCAGTAAAGCCCTCCCCACCAATGAGCACATCGACATGAAGGGTTGTCACAGGAAAGCAGCATCCATCGTCAGGGACTGCCACCACCCAGATCACACTCTGTTCACAGTGCTGTCATCAGAAAGAAGGTGCAGGAGCCTCAGGTCTCACATCACCAGGTTCAAGAACAGTTATTACCCCTCAACCATCAGGGC
Source organism: Mobula birostris (assembly GCF_030028105.1). Taxonomy (NCBI): domain Eukaryota; kingdom Metazoa; phylum Chordata; class Chondrichthyes; order Myliobatiformes; family Myliobatidae; genus Mobula; species Mobula birostris. Next base: position 7,555,917 of record NC_092381.1, read on the forward strand.
TCTTGAACCAAAGGGGAGAATTTTACTCGCCCCATCATTAATGTTCCCAAAACCTGCAGTGGCATGCAAAAATTTCGGCACCCCAGTCAAAATTTCTGTTACTGTGAATAGCTAAGCGAGTAAAAGATGAACTGATTTCCAAAAGGCATAACGTTAAAGATGACACATTTCTTTAATATTTTAAGCAAGAAAACTTTTTTATTTCCATCTTTTACAGTTTCAAAATCACAAAAAAGGAAAAGGGCCCGAAGCAAAAGTTTGGGCACCCTGCATGGCAGTACTTAGTAACACCCCCTTTGGCAAGTATCACAGCTTGTAAACACTTTTTGTAGCCAGCTAAGAATCTTTCAATTCTTGTTTGGGGGATTTTTGCCAACTTCTTCATCTGAAATCTTCTTCTTCAGTGCTTTATCTCTTCCACCCATCACCTACCAGCTTCTCACTCCATTCTTCTTCCACCCACCCACCTTCTCCCTCACTTGGCTTCATCTGTCATCTGCTAGCTTGTATTTCTTCCCCTCAGCCCCAACTTCTTGGAGGTAGTGATCACAATTCTATCTCCTTTACCATAGCATTGGAGAGGGATAGGAACAGACAAGTTGGGAAAGTGTTTAATTGGAGTAAGGGGGAATATGAGGCTATCAAGCAGGAACTTGGAAGCATAAATTGGGAAGAGATGTTCTCAGGAAAATGTACGAAAGAAATGTGGCAAATGTTCAGGGGATATTTGCATGGAGTTCTGCATAGGTACGTTCCAATGAGACAGGGAAAGGATGGTAGGGTATAGGAACAGTGGTGTACAAAAGCTGTTGTAAATCTAGTGAAGAAGAAAAGCAAAGCTTACGAAAGGTTCAAAAAACTAGGTAATGATAAGAGATCTAGAAGGTTATAAGGCTAGCAGGATGGAGCTTAAGAATGAAATTAGGAGAGCCAGAAGGGGCCATGCGAAGGCCTTGGTGGACAGGATTAAGGAAAACCCCAAGGCATTCTACAAGTATGTGAAGAGCAAGAGGATAAGACGTGAGAGAATAGGACCAATCAAGTGTGACAGTGGAAAAAAGTGCATGGAACTGGAGGAGTTAGCAGAGATACTTAATGAATACTTTGCTTCAGTATTCACTGCGGAAAAGGATCTTGGCGATTATAGGGATGACTTAAAATGGGTTGAAAATCTTGAGCATTAAGATATTAAGAAAGAGGATGTGCTGGAGCTTTTGGAAAGCATCAAGTCGGATAAGTCACCAGGACCAGATGAGATAGATAGACAGACATACTTTATTGATCCCGAGGGAAATTGGGTTTCGTTACAGCTGCACCAACCAAGAATAGAGCATAAATGTAGCAATACAAAAACCACAAACAATCAAGCAACAATATGCAAACTATGCCAGGTGGAAATAAGTCCAGGACCAGCCTACTGGCTCAGGGTGTCTGACTCTCCGCAAGATGAGCTGCAAAGTTCAATGGTCACAGGCAGGAACAACCTCCCATGACGCCCAGTGTTGTATCTCGGTGGAATATGGCTGGAGTTCAACAGCAAAAAATTCAAAGATGTACCCCAGGCTACTGTGGGAGGCGAGGGAGGAGATTGCTGAGCCTCTGGCAATGATCTTTGCATCATTAATGAGGACAAGAGAGGTTCCAGAGGATTGGAGGGTTGCAAATGTTGTTCCCTTATTCAAGAAAGGGAGTAGAGATAGCCCAGGAAATTACAGACCAGTGAGTCTTACCTCAACGGTTGGTAAGTTGATGGAGAAGATCCTGAGAGGCAGGATTGATGAACATTTGGAGAGGCATAATATGATTAGGAATAGTCAGCATGGCTTTGTCAAAGGCAGATTGTGCCTTATGATCCTGATTGAATTTTTTGAGGATGTGACTAAGCACATTGATGAAGGTACAGCAGGTGCAGTGCTTATGTATTTCAGCAAGACATTTGATAAGGTAGCCCATGCCAGGCTTATTGAGAAAGTAAGGAGGCAAGGGATCCAAGGGGACATTGCTTTGTGGATCCAGAACTGACTTGCCCACAGAAGCCAAAGAGTGGTCATAGACAGTTCATATTCTGCATGGAAGTCGGTGACCAGTGGTCTGCCTCAGGGATCTGTTCTGGGACCCCTACTCTTTGTGATGTTTATAACTAACCTGGATGAGGAAGTGGAGGGATGGGTTAGTAAATTACCTGATGACACAAAGGTTGGGGGTGTTGTGGATAATGTGGAGGACTGTCAGAGGTTACAGTGGGACATTGATAGGATGCAGAACTGGGCTGAGAAGTGGCAGATGGAGTTCAGCCCAGATAAGTGTCAGGTGGTTCATTTTGGGAGGTCAAACATGATGACAGAATATAGTATCAATGGTAAGACTCTTGGTAGTGCGGAGGATCAGAGGGATCTTGGGGTCCGAGTCCATAGGACATTCAAAGCTGCTGTGCAGGTTGACTCTGTGCTTAAGAAAGCATATGGGGCATTGGCCTGCATCAATCGTGGGAATGCTGCAGCTATATTGGACCCTGATCACACCCCACTTGGAGTACTGCATTCAGTTCTGGTCGCCTCACTGCAGGAAGGATGTGGAAACCATAGAAAGGGTGCAGAGGAGATTTACAAGGATGTTGCCTGGATTAGGGAGCACGCCTTATGAGAATAGGCTGAGTGAACTCGGACTTCTCTCCTTGGGGAGACGGAGGATGAGAGGTTAACTGATAGAGGTATATAAGATGATGAAAGGCATTGATCATTGTTACATACCTCATGGATATCTTGTGATTGTCTTATGAGGATGATGTAATGGTTTTGCAGAGGTCACATGATGTAATTTGCCTGCTGATGTGAGGTCACATGATGACCTGTTCTCACCAGGTATATAAGTGTAGACCCCTGGTGACGCAGTTAGTTTTCAGTTAGATCGTCAGTCAGATACTACGCTACGCTGCGTATTAATCTCACGATGCAGTATAGTTTTAAAACGGAGTTTTACTTTCTATTGTAAGGTACAGAAGTGTTGGGCCGGTAGTTTCACCAATAGCTGCCAGATTTGTTGACGTACCTTTTCAGTAATATTGGAGAGTGAAGACGGGAACCTGAAGGAGTTGTTCGGCGGTTTTGGAGAGGATTGACCATTACTGAATTCGTCAAGTAAGAGTGATCTGCATGAGATAACCTCTGCTAAAAGAAGCAGAAAAGGTTGTGCAGTATCTAGTCTATTCTACAGAGAAAAAGATCAGTGCCTTTAAACCGTTTTATTTCTGTCGTCGTGAATCCTGTGGATAAGGCAGGTTCTGGCTGGGATTGGCAGTAATGTCATGTCTTCGAGGAATTCTTTATTTCAAGAAAGTCTCTCCTAATTGACTGTATAAATCTCTTGGACTTTCAAATTTACCATTCTAAGAACTGTGTTCCAATTTACCACTTTAAGACTGTGTTCGCATTTAACGCTTTAAGAACTAGTACTGAGTTTAGCGGTTTGCTAAAAGACTGCATAGCAGTTTACTTCCAGTTAAGGTTTCCATTTGTTTATCTTTTTACTAATTTTGAGCAGAGTTTAATAAATGTTTATTTGTTTATAAAACCTGACTCATTTCTATATTCATTGTTGCTGGGCATATGACCGTGGATAATCAGAGGCTTTTCCCCAGGGCTGAAATGGCTAGCACGAGAGGGCACAGTTTCAAGGTGCTTGGAAGTAGGTACAGAGGCAATGTCAGGGGTAAGTTTTTTTTACGCAGAGAGTGGTGAGTGCGTGACGATAGGGTCTTTCAAGAGATTCCTGGATAGGTACATGAAGCTTAGAAAAAGAGGGTTATGTGTAACCCTAGGTAATTTCTAAGGACATGTTTGGTACAGCTTTGTGGGCTGAAGGGCCTATATTGTGCTGTAGGTTTTTTATATTTCTTATTCTGGCATCTGACTCTTTCCAGCCCCGATGAAGGGATTCATCCCAAAACATTGGCTGTTGATTCCTCTCCAAAGATGCTGCCTAACCTGCTGAATTCCTCCACATTTTGTGTGCGTTCCTGTGATTTCCAGATCTGTAGAATCTCTCGTCTTTATGACCAAATTCATTTAGCCTAACGCTGAATGGTAGTTCGAGGATAAGGATTTGAAGTCCACCTTGGATAAATAATTTCACAAAAGAATGGAAACGATCCACAAAATACAAATATAAAATGCTGGCATTATGAAAGATTATCTGGACTTCAGTAGACTTTATGAAGAGGCTCTACTTGGTACTTCATTTATACAAAATTAACTCATCCAAATCACCAGTGGGTTAATCTAATTTGATTATCCTCAGATTAGGAGGGCATAAAAATTACCACTGTTAATCATCTGTGATTGCTTTCTGGAGAAAAGTGTGAACTTGCCCTCTGGCTTTCATATACAACACTTGTTAAGCTTTGTTGAAACCTTCAAAGTGAAAATGACCTGGCCTTGCTGCCTGAGCAGCAGTTCAAAGTAAATTTTTTATCAAAATATGTATGTCACCATATACTACCCTGAGAAGGGTCCTACTGCTCGACTGTACTCTTTTGCTGCCTGGCCTGGTGAATTCCTCCAGCATTTTGTGTGTCTTACTACCCTGAGATTCATTTTTTGCAGGCATTCATGGTCAAACAAAGAAATACAATAGAACCAATGGAAAATTACATACATACAAGACTGACAAACAACCAATGTATGAAAGGCAAACTGTGCAAATATAAAAATATAATAATAAATAAATAATACTAGGAACTTGAGTTGTAGAGTCCTTGAGAGCGAGTCCATAGGATGTGCAAATCAGTTCAGAGTTGAGGTGAGTGAAGTTATTCATGCTAGTTTAGGAACCTGATGGTTGAGGGGTAATAAATGTTCCTAAACCTGGTGGCATGGGACCCCAAGGCTCCTGTATCTCCTTACCAATAGCAGCAATGAGAAGCAAGTTTGCCTCTCTTCTCAATATATAAACATGCTCAAGACAACAGTTCATGGCACCAGACAGAAGTGTCTCCCTTCAGAACAGAGATGAGGAAGATTTCTTTAGCCAGAGGGTGGTGAATCTGTGGAATTCATTGCCACAGGCAACTGTGGAGGCCAAGTTATTGAATATATTTAAAGCAAATGTTGACAGATTCTTGATTGCAGGTGTCAAAGGTTACAGGGAGAAGGCAGGAGAATGCGGCTGAGAAGGATAATAAATGTGCCCTGATGGAACAGCAGATCAGACTTGATGGGCTGAATGGATTAATTCTGTGCCTATATGTTATAGTCTAAGAGGATCTTTTATAGGTATTAGAGATTCTGCACATTCTGGAAATCCCGAACAACACACCCAAAATGCTGGAAAAATTCGGGAGGTCAGGAATCATCTGAGGAAGGGAATAAACGGTCCACATTCTGGGCCGGTCCTGATGAAGGGTCTCTGCACGAATCGTTGACTGTTTATTCCCTTCCATAGATGCTGTCTGACCTGCAGATCCTCGAGCATTTAGTATAGATCTTTCATAGGAGAACACAACTTCCCATCCCTCCACTCTTGCCCATCCTCTCATCCTGCATCAATGCTGTGGTTTATATTGCTGTGTAATTTATATTAATTCATGTCTGTTAACTTGTATTTGTCTTGTACTGTGCAGCTGCTGCAGAAAGCTCATTTTCATGACAATTATGCCATGGGTATGTATGCCCGAACAAGAAACTTGAATTAACACATATAAAATGCTGGAGAAAGGTCTCTCCTGGAACATCGACTGCTTATTCCCTTCCATAGATGCTGTCTGACCTGCTGAGTTCCACCAACATGATGTATGTGTTGATCTGCATTTCCAACATCTGCAGAATCTCACATTTAAAACTTGAATGAAGATTTTTTTGGCAGCTGATGTAAGTTACACTTCACAAGGCTCACATTGGTAAATAAAAACATGAAGCATTAAGAAGATATAATGTGCACAAGAAGTATACTTGATGGTTTTGATGTGTCTGTCAATCTCTTCAAACCAAGCTATTGAGAATTATCACCAAGACTTCAGGCAAACAGTGATCATCATGTCAAATTTTAATCAATGTCCACTTGAATTGTCAATGATTTCTAACAATGCAATTACAGACAGACCCTGCAAGGCTTAATTACATCTGTGGTGGTGACTTTAAGCTCTTTAATACCAGGGTGAAGAACTGCTCATTACAGGCCTGTCATAGTTGTACAGATGCGAACAATTTACTGTGGACTTAAAGATAAAAGGCTGTTCCCTGTAGCAACTGCATATCTGTGTGAAAAGCGACAATGCAAAATTTATTAATCTAGACTTACTTGACTATCATCCCTTTGAAAATTTCCATTGAAATACTGATGCTGTTTAAATTACTGACAGAATACTTGGCTACATAACTGATTGCTACCCATTACAGCTTTAAATATTAAAAACATCCATTTGATTGATTATGCTTTCGTAAAAAGCAACTTCAAAAACAATAAGTCAAGGAGAAATTATACAACGCCACTACACTGAACCTTAAACTGACCAATTATGCAAATCCAGATCCGGTTAATTGGGGTAAATTGGGACCAGTACATTTTGACTCAATGAAGTGGTTGCCAAAGTTTCATGGAAATAGTTAAAAAGGTATAAAAAACACAAACTACTGTTTAGCTGAGTAACAATGTATTTAAATAAAATACAGAATAAATCAGAACATTACCAATACTAACAAAATATTATAAAACTGTATCTGCTGTGTTGTTTTGATTGACTGTAAATGAACAACATCAGTGCAGGCACACATGCAGAAAATGAAGTGCCTTCATGCAATGCTTTTAACTACAGCATCCTCCAAATCTTTATTTTCATTATAACATTCAAGATGATTGTTGATAACTTCAAATTCTTCATCGTTCCTCAGTGGTTGAAATAGTAAAATCATTTCATTTTCACTCCTAGCAGTTTCTGATAACTCCAAACCTGAATGTTTGAAACCACAGTCAGAACAGTTCTGAATTGCCTTGTTACTTGTTTCTAGCCATCAGTGACAAAATATTTGTGCTTTTTTAAAAAACACAAGCCCATACAACTGACGCTATTTAAAAACCTCTTTGCTCTATCTGCACGTCTGACTTTAGCAAATCTCGAACTATATGAACGTACTGTTACACGGTTCAACTGCAGTTAGCTCATGTATGTGTGCTTCATGCAGTGAAAAAGTAACTCTGCGCCCGTCGTTTGTGCTAGCAATGTAGGTCTTGTTTTGAAAAACAAGATTCATGTTTCAAATGGAGGACCTTTCACACTTGAGGTTTGAGGTATGCTGAGAGGATGCTTGTGGTGGAACATAAATGGCAGGAGAGCTCAGTCAGGTTGAGCAGTCTGCCTCTCTGCTATTAACTCATGCAAGTCTGATCCTGTTAAAACTGCAAGTGAAGAACTTTTTTTTTTGCCAAAAAATTCTCATACCAAGGTATTGCTCAATGCATTAGGAGAGCGAAGAGAGATGTGCAGTATACAAAATAATGTGGGGTATCATCAGGGTTAATGAAGGGATTTGGCCTGAAACATTTACTGTTTATTCCTCTTGTAGATGCTGCTTAACCTGCTACGTTCTTCCAGTGCTTGTGTATTATTAGGGTAAATGCAAGCAAGCATTTTCCACTGACCTTGGGCGAGATTAGAACTACAGATCATAGGTTAAGGATGAAAGGCAAAATATTTAAGGGGAACCTGAGGAGGAACTATGTTGGTGGAAGTGTGGAATGAACTGCCAGCAGAAGTGGTGCATGCAGGTTTGATTGCACCATTTAAGAGAAGTTTGGATAGGTTCATAAACAGGAGGGGAATGGAGGTCTATTGTCTGGGTGCAGCTCAATAGGACTAGGCAGAATAGCAGTTCAGCATGGTGTATTGTTCTATAACCATTACTTGTTAAGGGATGATACAGGGAGATGGTGTGGATGTAAAGTACAGTATCAGACATGATCTTGATTAATGGCAGATGAAGCTCAAAGGGCCAGCTGGTATTTGCTAATTACTTTCAATTAGGAATGACCGTGAATCAGTATCTGTGAAGTAAGACATACAGCCCGTGGGCAGGCCCAGAAAGCACTGAGCGGTACGACTTCCAGGTTGAGAGAATGATTAGAGAGCAATCCTGGAGGGTGCATATTGCACAAAGTGGATTTATTTTCGTCAAGTGAACAGTCATCAGTTGGAATGGCAGAGAAAATGTTGGGCTGGGGGGAGGGTTGAGGTAGAGGTGGCAGGCCAAAGGAACAGTAAAGAATTGTACAGAAAGATTAGGGGTATATGTGGTTTGGTGTGAACTGGATGCAGGTCTCTGTAGCAAGGCCTAATCATAAATTACCCTGAACTTCCTTGCCATTGGATCAAGACTTGACTTGTGCAGCAGCTGTTGTCCACTGTTCACCCCTCATCAAAAGAATTCCAGCCCAGTTTCCTACAGCTCAGAACTAAATTCCTTCAGGCTGAGAAACTAATGAATACCCTGCCGCCACCGAGGTCTCGTCACTAGGACAACAAGCTGTTTACTGTTTACCTGCGCTGTGTACTACATGCATTTTGAATTATATTTTATTAACTTATTTGTGGTAATATTTTACTTTTTGTGCAGCGTGTGATACATGTAATATGGGTACGCATGGTCCAGAGGACTGTTGGTCCATTTGGCTGAATGTATGTACTGTATAGTCAGATGACAATAAACTGGAACTTGAAATTGGAAGTAGGTCATTCTTCTCTTGAAGCAATTGTCTATGCAAAGATATACTAGGTGTGGTTATCTGTTTGGTTTGAATTCTGGTACATGCTCCAAGTCTGTGAGTTTATTGACTATTACAGTTCTGTGCAAAAGTGCATGAAAAAAATCTGGAAAGCAAAATCACCTTCAAAAGTAATGAAAAGTTTCTAAGTATCAAGAAATTACTCAGAAGAATAGTTTTTATAGGCATTCGTTAGTCTCCTGAGACTACGGATTTGCGCCTTGGAAGGTTTCCAGGGTGCAGACCTGGGCAAGGTTGTAATGAAGACCAGCAGTTGCCCATGCTGCAAGTCTCCCCTCTCCATGCCACCGATGTTGTCCAAGAGAAGGGCATTAGGACCCATACAGCTTGGTACCGGTGTCGTCGCAGAGCAGTGTGTGATTAAGTGCCTTGCTCAAGGACACAACATGCTGCCTCAGCTGAGGCTCGAATTAGCGACCTTCAGATCACTAGACTGATGCCTTAACCACTTGGCCACGTGCCAGAAGAATAGTAAACAGTAAAATAAATATTTAGATTGACAACCCTTTGCCTTTAAAGTTCGAAGTACATTTTATTATCAAAGAACGTATATATTATACAACCTTGAGATTCGTCAATTTAGGATCTCCAGGATTCAGGAAGCCACGAAACAAAGACCCCAAAACAAGCCCCATATATATGAAAAAAATATAGTCTAACACCCAATGTGCAGAAAATTTAAAATATCATGCAAACAGTAACTGCAAGCAAATAGTGTTTCTGAACTGAAGTCCACAAGAGAGTCCCATAGTTCAGTGCAGAGCTGAGTAAATGTTGTGGAGCAATGATCTTAATTGGTCTGTATCTCACCTCAGGCCCCAACACCTGCCCTTTCTGAAACTTTGACCTTTTCAGTCTGGCCTGCCTCCACCCAAACATCAGGTTCTGCTTCTTCGAGCAGTCATCTGAACTGGCCTGTACCTTGCCTCGGCCCTTGACACTCTTTTTCAATCTGGGTTGGCTCTTAACCCTCCATGCAAACAACAGGTTCTGCTGCTTGCATATGCTGGACTTTGCCGCTTCGATTTGGCCTGCAAATCTCTGTCCGCACAGCATGTTCAGTTGCTTCTGGCATCTGGACTCCACAGCTTTGATTTGACTTTCATGTCCTTCCATGCTCTCGATAATGGGCCCACCGCCTCACCTTTAAAACTGCATCAATTCTCTTAGGTGTACAGCTGTGCAGTTTTATAAGAAAATCAGCTGATAGGCTGCTCCAACCATTTTGGAGAACTTGCCACAGTTCTTCTGCAGACTTTGGCATCTCAATTGCTTCTGAATCTCCAGGTGATGCCTGACAGCCTCGATGATGTTGAGGTCAGGACTCTGGTGAGGCATGTGCTGAACTCCTTGTTCTTCTTTTTGCTGAAGGTAATTCTTTATGACCTTGGCCGTGTGTTTGGAGTCACTGTTCTGCTGCAGAATGAAGTTAGAACCATCCAGATGCCTCCCTAATGTATTGCATGATAGGTGAGAATCTGCTCGTACTTCTCAGCATTGAGGATTCCATTAATTCTGATCAGATTTGCAGAAATGCAGCCCCAAACTGGCCGAGAACCTCCACCATCTTTCACTGTTATTTTTGTAAAATAAATGTTTGTAAATCTAAAATTTGCTCTTTGCTACTGACACATTAATGCATAAGACAAAAAACATCTAAAATAAAATTTATGTGAAAAATCTAGGCTGCCTTAGTCTTGCACAGGCATCCTACATAAAGGCAGGATGGTTGATATATTTTATCATATTTTTCTCTCATTGTGGGCCAAAGGGCAAAATACCAGACACACAAAATGCTGGAGGAACTCAGCAGGCGAGGCATCATCAATAGAGGGGAATAAACAGTTCATGTTTTGGACTGAGATTCTTCTTCAGGACTACAAAGGAAGGGGTAAAAAGCCAGAACAAAGGGTCTTGGCCTGAAACGTTGACTGTTTGTTTCCACTCCTTAGATGATGCCTAACCTGCTAAGTTTCTCCAGCATTCTGAGAGTATTACTCTGAATTTCCAGAATCTGCATAAACTCGGGGCTATTCCTATGCTGTACTGGTTCAACTGAGTTGCCTCTATGTCAGTTATATTCACATTTCACTTTCCCAGGGAATGCAGTGTGCATTCCAGCATGTACTGGTGCTGCAGTATCAGCATCCCAGCCCTTTGAGATATCTCAAAACAAATTTTAATTTACTTCAAAATATCTAAGGAATGGTAGCTCTGTGTAAGTGGAGTGCTATAAAACAGCGTCAAAAACTCAGTTTTATCTCTGCCACTACCCGGAATTGGTTAATCGGGGACAATTCTTAAAAAATAAAAACTAATTCAGGAAATAGCTGGGATTCTCTTTGTTTATTCAAGACACTGTGCCACTTAATTGGGGCACGAGAATGTTGCCAAAAAGATTCGAACTGGCATCAGACGTGTGTACTTGTGTGGTTGTTAGACACAACACGATGCCTGAAAATTGTATGAAGGCATTCCATTATCTACACAGGTGTCTGTGCTGATTTTGTTCATTTACAGTCAAAAGACCATAGCAGCGTACACTGGATGAATTCCTCCTTTAATAACTACTAGGAATGAAGACACAGTTTTGTACAGTGGTGTTTTAATTTGTTTATTCAAATATACAATTTGCTACTCAGTTTAAATGGTAGTTTGTCTTTTTTTTACACTGTTTTAGCTATTTCCATGAAACTTCAGCTAACTAGGGTAACTGCTTAATGGGCCAAAATGTACTGGTCCCAGTGTGTCCAAATTAACCAGAATCCACTGTAGAAACATAGAAAACCTACAGCACAATACAGGCCCTTCGGCCCCCAAAGTTGTGCTGAACATGTCCCTCCCTTAGAAATTACTAGGCTTACCTATAGCCTGCTATTTTACTAAGCTCCATGTACCTATCTAAAAGCCTCTTAAAAGACCCTATCGTATCCGCCTCCACCACCGTTGCCGGCAGCCCATTCCATGCACTCGCCACTCTCTGAGTAAAAGACTTACCCCTAACATCTAGGGGTAATGTAGTCCTGACAAAGGGTCTCGGCCTGAAACGTCGACTGCACCTCCCCCTACAGATGCTGCCTGGCCTGCTGCATTCACCAGCAACTTTGATGCGTGTTGCTTGAATTTCCAGCATCTGCAGAATTCCTGTTGTTTGCGTTTAAGTTCACTACTGCGAAGCCTCTTCCGGTGATGCCTACACCGAAGAAGTTTAGATCCTCTCTTCGACGGGAGTTCAGTGAAACCACCTCTCACTGCTCCCCATCTGTAATTTCTTCGGCTCTTCAACTTTTCGACCACACTTTGACTCAGACTCGCTATCACAGCCATATATCCTTTCTTGGAACGTGCTTCCGTCGCCAACTTACTCCAGTTGGCTTTAGAATTCGTTTCCAAGCCTCTCAATTTGGACCTTCTGAGGATCCCAGGTACTCACATTTTATTGACTCTGCCTCTCGCCGCTTCTCCCGTCAAGCTCTGAAGGCGACTCTCTCCGCCATGAGGAGGTACTTGGTGTCCCTATCCCAGACCCTTCCACACCTTTGGGACACTTTCTTCGCCATCTGTAATGGTCCTACCCGTTATTTCGTCCTCTATTTTAGTAGTCCTGACGAAGGGTCTCGGCCTGAAACGTCGACTGCACCTCTTCCTACAGATGCTGCCTGGCCTGCTGCGTTCACCAGCAACTTTGATGTGTGTTGCTTGAATTTTCAGCATCTGCAGAATTCCTGTTGTTTACCCCTAACATCTCCTCTGTACCTATTCCCCAGCACCTTAAACCTGTGTCCTCTTATGGCAACCATTTCAGCCCTGGGAAAAAGCCACTGACTACCCACATGATCAGTGCCTCTCATCATCTTATACACTTTATCAGGTCACCTCTCATCCTCTGTCGCTCCAAGGAGAAAAGACCGAGTTCACTCAACCTATTCTCATAAGACATGCTCCCCAATCCAGGCGACATCCTTGTAAGTCTCCTATGCACCCTTTCTATGGCTTCCACATCATTCCTGTAGTGTGGTGGCCAGAACTGAGCACAATATCCCAAGTGGGTTCTGGCCAGGGTCCTGTATAGCTGCAACATAACCTCTCGACTCCTAAATTAAATTCCACGATTGAAGAAGGCCAATACACCATACGCCTTCTGAACCACAGAGTCAACCTGTGCAGCTGCTTTGAGTATCCTATGGACTCGGACCCCAAGATCCCTCTGATCCTCCACACTGCCAAGGGTCTTGCCATTAATACTATATTCTGCCATCATATTTGACCTACCAAAATGAACCACTTCACACTTACCTGGGTTGAACTCCATCTGCCACTTCTCAGCCCAGTTTTGCATCCTAACAATGTCCCACTGTAACCTCTGACAGCCCTCCAATACCATCCACAACACCTCCAACCTTTGTGTCATCAGCAAACTTATTAACCCATCCCTCCACTTCCTCATCCAGGTCATTTATAAAAAATCACGAAGCGATCCCTGAGGCACTCCACTGGTGACCGACCTCCATGCAGAATATGACCCGTCTGCCACACTCTTTGCCATCTGTGGGCAAGCCAGTTCTGGATCCACAAAGCAATGTCCCCTTGGATCCCATGCCTCCTTACTTTCTCAATAAGCCTTGCTTGGGGTACCTTGACAAATGCCTTGCTGGAATCCATATACACTACATCTACTGCTCTTCCTTCAATGTGTTTAGTCACATCCTCAAAAAATTCAGTCAGGCTCGTAAGGCACGACCTGCCCTTGACAAAGTCATGCTGACTATCCCTAATCATATTATGCCTTTCCAAATGTACATAAATCCTGCTTCTCAGGATCTTCTCCATCAACTTAACAACCATTGAGGTAAGACTCACCGGTCTATAATTTCCTGGGCTATCTCTACTCCCTTTCTTGAATAAAGGAACAACATCCGAAACCCTCCAATCCTCCGGAACCTCTCCTGTCCCCATTGATGATGCAAAGATCATCGCCAGAGGCTCAGCAATCTCCTCCCTCGCCTCCCACAGTAGCCTGGGGTACATTTTGTCTGGTCCCAGCGACTTATCCAACTTGATGCTTTCCAAGAGCTCCAGCACATCCTCTTCCTTAATATCTGCATGGTCAAGCTTTTCAGTTTGCTGCAAGTCATCACTACAATCACTAAGATCCTTTTCCATAGTGAATACTGAAGTATTCATTAAGTACCTCTGCTATTTCTTCCGGTTCCATACACACTTTCCCACTGTCACATTCAATAGGTCCTATTCTTTCACATCCTATCCTCTTGCTTTTCACATACTTGTAGAATGCCTTGGGGTTTTCCTTAATCCTGCCCACCAAGGCCTTCTCATGGCCCCTTCTGGCTCTCCTAATTTCCTTTTTCAGCTCCTTCCTAGTAGCCTTATGATCTTCTAGATCTCTACTATTACCTAGCTCTGTGAACCTTTTGTCAGCTTTTCTTTTCTTCTTGATTAGATCTATTACAGCCTTTGTACACCATGGTTCCTGCACCCTACCATAACTTCCCTGTCTCATTGGAAGGTACCTACGCAGAACTCCACACAAATATCCCCTGAACATTTGCCACATTTCTTCTGTCCTTTTCCCTGAGAACATGTGTTTCCAATTATATAAAATTGGAATGTATATAAAATTATGATGGGTATAGATAGAGTAAATGCAAGCAGGCTTTTTCCACTGAGGCAAGGGGAGAAAAAAACCAGAGGACATGGGTTAAGGGTGAGGGGGGAAAAGTTTAAAGGGAACATTGGGGGGGGGGCTTCTTCACACAGAGAGTGGTGGGAGTATGGAATGAGCTGCCAGACGAGGTGGTAAATGCGGGTTCTTTTTTAACATTTAAGAATAAATTGGATAGATACATGGATGGGAGGTGTATGGAGGGATATTGTCCGTGTGCAGGTCAGTGGGACTAGGCAGAAAATGGTTCGGCACAGCCAAGAAGGGCCAAAGGGCCTGCTTCTGTGCTGTTGTTTCTATGGTTCTATGGTTCAATTTAAGCCTCCAATTTCCTGCCTGATAGCCTCATAATTCCCCCTACTCTAATTAAACACTTTTCTAACTTGTCTGTTCTTATCTCTCTCCAATGCTATTGTAAAGGAGATAGAATTATGATGCTCTCCCACTAAGAGACCTGACACCTGACCAGGTTCATTTCCCAATACCAAATCAAATATGGCCTCTCCTCTTGTAGGCTTATCTACATACCGTGGCAAGAAACCTTCCTGAACACACCTAACAAACTCCACCCCATCTAAACCCCTGACTCTAGGGAGATGCCAATTAATATTTGGGAAATTAAAATCTCCCATCATGACAACTTTGTTATTATTACACCTTTCCAGGATCTGTTTCCCTATCTGCTCCTCGATATCCTTGTTACTATTGGGCGGCCTATAAAAAACACCCAGTAAAGTTATTGACCCCTTCCTATTCCCAACCTCCATCCACAGAGACTCCATAGACAATCCCTCCATGGCGTCCACCTTTTTTGCAGCCGTGACACTATCTCTGATCAACAGTGCCACACCCCCACCTCTTTTGCCTCCTCCCCACCGTCCTTTCTGAAACATCTAAAACCCGGCACTTGAAGTAACCATTCCTGTCCCTGAGCCATCCAAGTCTCTGTAATGGCCATCACATCATATCTCCAAGTACTGATCCAGGCTCTAAGCCCATCCGCTTTGTTCACAACACTCCTTGCGTTAAAATAGACACATCTCAAGCCTTCAGTCTGAGCGCCTCCTTTCTCTATCACCTGCCTATCCTCCCTCTAGCTCTGTCTACAAGCTTTCTCTATTTGTGAGCTAACCTCCTCTTCCCCAATCTCTTCAGTTCAATTCCACCCCCAAACAATTCTAGTTTTAACTCTCCCAGTAGCCTTGGCAAACCTCCCCGCCAGGATATAGGTCCCCTCCCCGGGATTCAAGTGCAACCTGTCCTTTTTGTACAGGTCACACCCGCCCCAAAAGAAGTCCCAATGATACAGAGATCTGAAACCCTGTCCCCTGCTCCAATCCCTCAGCCATGCATTTATCCTCCACCTCATTCTATTCCTATTCTCACTGTCGCGTGGCACACGCAGTAATCCTACGATTACTACCTTTGCGGTCCTGCTTCTCAACTTCCTTCCTAACACCCTGTACTCTTTTCTCAGGACCTCTTCCCTTTTCCTACCTGTGTCATTGGTACCAATATGTATCACGACCTCTGGCTGTTCTCCCTCCCACTGCAGGATAACTTGGACACGATCTGAAACATCCCGGACCCTGGCACCTGGGAGGCAAACTACCATCCGAGTTTCTTTCCTGTGTCCACAGAATCGCCTGTCTGACCCCTAACTATAGAGTCCCTTATGACTACTGCCTTCCTCTTCCCTTCCCTACCCTTCTGAGTCACAGGGCCAGACTCTGTGCCAGAGGCGCGACCACTGTCGCTTCCCCCAGGTAGGTTGTTCCCCCCGCCCTCCCCAACAGTACTCAAACAGGAGTACTTATTGTCAAGGGGTACAGCCACAGGGGTACTCTCTAGTACCTGACTCTTCCCCTTCCCCCTCCTGACTGTGACCCACTTGTCTGCATCCTGTGGCCCTGGTGTGACAGCCTGCCTATAACTCCTCCTCCTCACTCTCCCTGACCAGGCGAAGGTCATCGAGCTGCATCTCCAGTTCCCTAATTCGGTCTCTCTGGAGCTGCAGCTTGAGACACTGGGCGCAGATATGGCAGTCCAGGAGGCTGGGAGACTCCAGGAACCCCCCCACATCCAACACCAAGCACAGAAAACTGGCCTCACACACGTACTTCCTCCTTTCCGTAAATAACAGTTAAACCTACCTCGCCTCGTCCCATTACCATCTAAGCCCGTTGAGCAAAACCCTACCACTCTGCTGCCTCTCACTCCGCTGCCCACTGGATACGGCGGTCTTTTTTTTAAACCTTTTGCGCTCTACTGGCTGACGTCATGCGCCTGCGCAGTCTTGCCTCTCTTTAACCTGAGTAGTAAAAAACTCCCTTCACTCTGAAAAATCAGCTGTTCACTCACAGCCTTGTTGCTCCGAATTAAAAACCACTGAAGATTCCTTGCCTTTTTAAACCTTTCACGCTCTACTTTAATCCAAAGACCTGTCCTCCACAGCCATCTGTGGCTTACATTCCACAGATTCGCCACCCTCTGACCAAAGAAATTCCCCATCATCTCTATTCTAAATGGATGCCCTTGCATTCTAAGGCTGTACCCCTCTGGTCCCAGACTCCCCCACTATAGAAAACATTTTTTTCTACATCCACTCTATTTCAGCCTTTCAATATTTGATAGGTTTCAGTAAGATCCCCCTTTATTTTTCTAAACTCCAGCAAGTACAGGCCTACAGCCATCCTTGCAAGTTAACCTTTTCATTCCTGTATCATACCTGTGAAGCTCCTCTGGTTACTCTCCAATGCTAACACATCCTTTCTTAGATCAGGGGCCCAAAACTGATCACAATGCTCCAATTGTGGTCTGACCAGTGCCTTATAAAGCCTCAAATGTTCTTTAATTTGTTCTGGGAGTTGGGCACCAGTGGTGAAGCCAGCTTTTATTGTCCAGGAGAAGATAGTGAGAAGCAAACCTTCTCTTCATTCCTTCTGGTCTGGATACTTGCAACAACACTGTTGAGCAGGATTCAGGTCTAGCGATGGTTAAGGAGTGACAACAGGGACTAAGAACTTGTAGAGTTGTGAAGCCTTTGAAGCCCTTGGTCTTGTTACTGGTAGAGATACTATCAGAGTAACCTGGACAGTAATTAACATCTGTACACAGCAATACCTTTAATTATTTAGTATGCCAGAGTTGTTAAGAGTATCAAAAATATTGAAAAACTGATCAAAATATTTTCATACCAATTCAGATCTTGATTAGTTAGAGGTTATGGGGAGAAGGCAGGAGAACTGGGCCAAGAGGAAACAAATTAGCTATAATCGCATGGCAGAGCAAACTTACGATATACAGTACTGGGCAAGTCTTAGGCACAAAAGTCTTTGGTTCACTCTTGGGTGCCAACCTTTCAACCTACTCTACAATCAATTGACTCCTTCCCGCCTATATAGCCCTTCATTTTTCTATCACCTACGTGATTGACTAGGAGTTTCTTAAATGACCACCATTCCTGGCAAGCTGTTCCATGCACCCACCACTGTGGAAAAAAAACCTCTGACATCCCCCAAATACGTTTCTCCAATTATCTTAAAATTATAACCTCGGTATAAGCCATTACCACTCTGGGGGAAGAAATCTCATCAAGACTTGATGGGCCAAATGGCTTAATTCTTCTGCTATGTTATGGGTAATATGTGCATTAGCCATAAGTCAATTCATCATGCGACTAAAAGTTTAAAATGTGAATAATTATCTGCAGAGGAACTCTGTAACTTGTTCTATCAGTATTTATATTACTCATCTTAAAAGTTGAAGAATAATTAATCCAATTGGCTTTTGCTCTGTGTGAAAGTTAAGTGGAGAAGAACAAAAACCCAGCTAACATCAATTAGAGAGCTAGAAAGAATATACATAGTGTTAACAAGTTATGCAATGTAAAAAATAATTCATAATATTGCTTCAAAAGAAATGATTAAGTCCCAAAGATCCTGATGAAATAACACTGGTGTGAATACTTAAATGCAAATTGGAGAAAAAAAAGCTTTAACTTGTTTTCATTACACAAAGAAGCACTACTTATATCTCAATTGTACTCACAACTTGTGCGTAACCACAGACCTTTCACAAACATGGAAGCCGAAAGCATGATAAAATGCTGGATACAAATTCGTCTCATCATGCATTATCATGAACTCACGAACTTAGAATTTGTAGAATTTGAGTAGCACACTTCCATCAACTGGTATTTTTCTGTAATGATATTATTGAATATTGGACTTGGGGCTTATCAGCTGTGATTGGCAGCTCATCTAGGAGAAGGAAAACTCTGATCTCAAACTTCTGCTGCCTTGCAGCTATACCCACTCATGAGGAAGTCTTCAGGAGGAAAAATCTGGAGCTCGAGCCCCTAAGTATCGGTCTCTGCTGTTTCATCAGCTACATGGACAGAGGAAGCCTGGTGAATGGTCAACAGCTTGTTCTCCATATTGTACTGCCCTGGCGATGTGTCACATTGACACAACATCCATAGTCGATCTCACCCAGCTGAGGGCCTCTCTATAACTGAATAATATACAATAAAATTTAAATTACTGAAGTCTCACTATTTTAATTTATCCATGTGGCCGTACAAGAGCCATGGACCTTGAGGAAAATAACATGAAAAGGACATGTGGTAAACCATGAAATGCAGGGGAATATTTTACTTGCATCAGGCACGGTTATTATCATAGTAACACTACTGATGGTTGGTCTTTCACTATAGGCACAGTCAGTATTTGCCCAAAGTAGTTTCCTACTGACATCAGTAAACAACTTGATACGCGGAGGTAGCCTTGAATTAAACAGGAAAACAAAAACAAACATGCAATGCTGAAATAACACCAGAGAATGCTAGAGACACTCAGGTCTGAAAACTTCTGTGGTGTGGGAAAGTGGGAGAGTGAGAGAGCGAGAGCGAGAATTAGTTTCAATGTCTCCAATCTGAAGCTTTCACTGACTGGCCTCTTACCCTGTATGGTAGCATGTTAGTATAGAGGTTAGAATCAAGGTTCAATTTCCCCCACTGTCTGTAAGGAGTTCGTGCATTCCCTCCATGACTGCATGGGTTCTCTCCGGTGCTCTGATTTCCTCCCACATTCCAAAGACATACAGGAGTAAGTTGTGGACAGAAGTATGATGACACATGCTCCTCCCAGCCCATCCTCGGACAGCGTTGGCCATATAATACAAATTACTTGTCTCGCTGTAAATTTTGATGTACATATGCCTAGCAATAAAGGTTAATAAGTCACTTGCCTTCCTAATTATTTGCTGCACTTGCATGCTAACGATTGGGATAGAATAAATAATCATTGGGATGACAGGGGGGAGGCGTCGTGGGGATAAACTCCCGCTATTTACTCAATGCTCCCAATGGAGTGCATCTCAAATAGCATCTGACAACCAAGTCCAGCTCCTGGCTTCAAGTGTAGCTTAGTTACTAAGCCTGGCAGAACCACTTCTACTGACAGGAGGTGCAAATGTGGGTTACTGGCACCTTAATACCTGTCATTCTGGCCAGATGGGGCCCATTAGCCCAGGATGGCAGCTCATCGAAGAGAGGAAAACTCTGATCTCCTCTATGTTGGCGAGACCCATCATAATTTGGGGGACTACTTTGTTGAGCACCTCTTTTCCATCCACCAAAAGCAGAACTTCCCGGCAGCCAAACATTTTAATTCCAATTCCCATTTCCATTCCAACATGTCAGTCCACGGCCTCCCTCCTCTTGTGCAACACCACTAGTGTATTGGTCTCTGCCACTTCTCTGGATTCATCGGCTGAGTGGAGAGGAAGAGCCTGCTACATGAGCAAAAGCCTGCTCTCCATATCGCACCGCCCTGCATCGTTTATTGAATGGCGAACCAAGTGATGAACCAAGTCACAGACAGCCAAGATATAACATTCATGGTCGACCCCGTCCAGTGAAAGGCTTCATGCTAACTAACTTCATCGCCCTTCCACAGGAACACCTAACATTACACATCACTTGTAAATTAGGTCTGGCTTCATTTTCTTCACCCCCGCCCCAGACAATTGTACTGAGGAAGTAGATTGCTTCAACATTTTTTACTTCTACATTTTTAGGCATGCTTTTCAGATTGCACTCTGAGGTCAAGCTTAAATTACTTGTTCCAATATGTAAGCAAACTGACATTTACCTAAAATTCATAAGCACCAAGCAAAGAGCAGCAAATTACTTGCTGGAGAATGCCAGACATGTGCCTTATTTATAAACTCTTAGCCAATAAAAAGCAAAATAAAATACAGATGTAGGAAATAAGCGGTAAAATTAAATACTGAAATCACTATTTCAGGCACAGTGAGAGGCAGCGAGTGGTGGAGAGGTTTGAAAATTAGTTTGGTGCGACTTGGAGAAGGGGGGGGATTAATAAAGGAGATATCTGTGATTGGATAGAGGTAGAGAACAATCAAACCTGATTGTCAGGCGGTGTTGACTACAGCTGAGAAAGGGTCAAAGTTTGAAACTGCACCATCTGTCAGAGGGAGGAGATCAGAGAGGAAAATCTACATGAGATCTGAGTGATACAGAATACAGCAGTTACTCAGAATCTGAAAACAGGAAGGATGAAAACATTTAGCAGAAAAGCAGAATTAACATTACAAGTTGAAATCCAGTTCTGTAAACTGTAAAAACTTGTTATGCAAGCCTGAGTTCAGTGTTGAGTCCAGAATGCTGGAACTTGCTTAGAAAAAGGATTCCTTAAGCTAGAATTGTATAGGAAGCTAAAGGCAGGTTAGAGAGGGAGTGGGGCATTGAAGTGACAATCAAAATCCAAACTCAGAGCCATACTTCTGGCAAGGTGGTGGTGCATTCTGACACAGCAGCTCTTGGGGACAACCAAAGCAGTTTTTCTCTTTGTTAAGTGTGTTTTTTTATATGATTGCAAAACCATACTGGACTCCAAGAACTTTGGGTACAGCAGGTCTACCGCATCAATGAGCTGCTTGTTGATCAGAGCAGCTGGCCGGTGTGTCCGTGGAGGAGCCGGATTGAGTTCATAAGCCTGCTACTCGAAGGCATCGGAGTTGGTGCACAAAGGCACTGAAGAGTAACTGTGGGTGATCATCATGGAAGGTTTCTTGTGATCACAAGACTCTGTTGGATATTGAAAATGCAAGATGCCGCAGACCTGTTTCCCCTAATTGGTGGGGAGACAGGCAGCATAGGAGCTGCGTAGCCTTGGTTGTTGTAATGAGGATTGGACCTTAAGCTGCTGCAGCCCAGGTGAGGAGATGCCAGAGGCTGTGCATGTGTACACGGTTGGGGGCTGGCCACTCCTGTTGGTGCTACCCTTCCATGGCAGGCTAGATTGCGTGCATATGTGCACTGCTGGGAGACTACATTGACAATTTGTGGGAAATGTTGCTCAGGGTCTCGGACTGTAGATGTTTTTGTTCTGTGACTGCTTTTCTTTTTTGCTCACTATTTTGAATATGCTGTGTATGTTTTGCACCTTGGCTCCAGAGGAACACTGTTTCATTCAGCTGTATTTATGTATGGTCAAATGTTAATTAAACTTGATTTAATTTGATTTGACACTTGTGAATTGAATAGAAGTGCTTAAAATCCAAGAGTTCAAAGTAAATTTATCAATGTACGCATATGACTATGAGATTCATTTCCTTGCAGGCATTCAGAGTAGAACTAAGACATATAGTAAAAGCAATGAAAAACTACACGACTGACAACCACTGTGGAAAAGAGAACTGCGCAAACACAAAAACCCCACAACCAATAAATAAATAAATAATGCCGAGAACAAGTTATAGAGTCATTGAAAGTGTGTCTATAGGTTGTGTTGATGTGAGTGAAGTTATCCACACTGGTTCAGAAGCCTGATGGTTGAAGGGTAATAACTGTCCCAAACCTAGTGATGTGGGACCCAAGGCTTCTATTCCTCCTGCCCAATAGCAGCTATGAGAAGACAGCATGGCCCGGATAGTGAACGCAGCAGGCCAGGCAGCACCTCTAGGAAGAGGTACAGTCACTTTTCGGGCCGAGACCCTTTGAGATAGTAAGAGATATGAAAGTGGGAGGGGGGGGGGATCCGAAATGATAGGAGAAGACAGGAGGGGGAGGGATGGAGCTAAGAGCTGGAAAGTCAAAAGGGATATGAGGCTGCAGAAGGGAGAGGATCATGGAACGGGAGGCCTAGGGAGAAAGAAGGAGGGGGGGGGGGGGAAGAAAGCCCAGAGGATGGGCAAGGAGTTATAATGAGGGACAGAGGGAGGAAAAAAGAGAAAAAAAGGGAAAAGAAAAACAATAAATAAATAAATATGGGTTGGGGTTTGAAGGGGAGGTGGGGCATTAACATAAGTTAGAGAAGTCAACGTTCACCTTAATTCCATCTGGGTAGCCTCCAACCTGATGGCATGAACATTGATTTCTCTAACTTCTGTTAATACCCCACCTCCCCTTCGTACCCCATCTCTTATTTATTTATTTTTTCTTTCCCCCTTTTTTCTCCCTCTGTCCCTCTCGCTATAACTCCTTGCCCATCCTCTGGGCTCCCCCTACCCTTTCTTTCTCCCTAGGCCTCCTGTCCCATGATCCTCTCCCTTCTCCAGCCCCGTATCCCTTTTGTCAATCAACTGTCCAGCTCTAGCTCCAGCCCTCTCCTTCCTTTCTTCTCCTATCATTTCAGATCTCCCCCTCCCCCTTTTCATATCTCTTAGTATCTCTTCTTTCAGTGAGGCCTGACGAAGGGTCTCTGCCCGAAACCTCGACTATACCTCTTTCTACAGATGCTGCCTGGCCTGCTGCGTTTACCAGCAATTTTTTTGTGTGTTGCTTGAATTTCCAGCATCTGCAGATTTCATCGTGTATGGCCTGGATAGTGGTTGCCCTTGATGATGGATGCTTTCTGCTGGCGCTGCTCCATGTAGATGCACTCGTGGGAGGGTTTTTCCTGTAACAGATTAGACTGCATCCACTAATTTTAGTAGGCCTTTCCATTTTTGGGTATTGGTGTTTCCACAGTAGGCAGTGATGAAACCAGTCAGGATACTGCAAAGTAGCCAGTCAGTATATATTTGGTTTCTCTAATGGGGGGCTGCATGGTAAACACTATTAAATAAGGAGGTCAAGTCAATCACTATTTTATTTGGAAGGAACTGCACCACATCTTGCTTTAAGTCTTGAACTGTCAAACATACTTATTTAATATGGTTGAAACAAGACAATGTTGTAAGTCTACCAAGGATAGTCCCAAGCCTAGCTGCGAAAATAGGAGAGTTGACCATGGAGCTAGCAACCCCAGCCCGTTAAAAGCAGAAACATCAACAGAAGCTTGAAAGACCTCATCCTTGGGAGAGGAACCAAGAAGATAGGTTACAGCTGGAGACAATGAGAAAGACTAACTCAGGACAAAGGACCCTGGTGATTACTGTTGGAGACCTATGCCTCAATACTGGGGATGAGCTTAATAAGTAACAAGACAAGTTTATAGACATTTTAAGCTGGTTCTTTATAAGAGGAAAATCGTTGTTTAGTAGTGTTGCAAATTGAGTATTTTTCTGTCACTTCTTTTTGTTTCACTTGGCTTCAGAGGGTTAATACCTACATTCTAGAAGGAAAAACATTCAATAAATATTCAATATCTATGAATTTAAAATAGCAGTTTGGCCATATACTTCAAGCACTAGAATTTATGCAGTTGAAATAAGCCCCTTCCCCTAATAATAAATGTAATAAAAGACAATGAAACTGGATGGTAACTATTTATGTCTTCTTTTGCACAATGGTTGTTTGTCAGTGTCCTGGCCTCGTCATACTTCTTGCATGAATTGACAGGCAGATGAACTTCATCCCCAATTACTACACTGACAAAGGCATTCCAAGTTGACTTTCATTAACATAGCAACTGGCAGCAGGGTAAAACTGACAGAAAGAAAAACATACCATAATGGGAATTTGGACACCTTTTGATTGTAAGTACAAGGCAGGTATTAAGTGTACCACAAATGATACAAAATAATACACAAGATACCGTATACAAGTTCCAAATATATCATAAAAATAGGCTACTGGTAAGCAAGATGTTGCTACATACAATGTATCTTACGCACATTTTCTCACTACAGGTTAGCCAGAACATGTGGCCTGCATGAATATTCCATCTGTATTTTACCTGCACATAAACTGTTCAAATATCTCTGATTTGTGGAAATATGCATATACATCAATAAATAATAAACCCAAAGATTACTTTTACATACCAACGATGCTTTCAAAGACCTGATGTCATCGACTAGAGACACAGATCACATGACTGAAATGACTGCTATACAAAACTACCAGCAAAGGGTGCTAAATAACAAATAAAAATAACTGACTACTAAGGCAGCACAGTCAGCCTTTAGCTGTTTAAGGTATAGTTGACATGGGGAATCTGTGCAGGCTCTTAAGAACTCTACAACTAATGTTCTTGATATTTATTGTTTATAGATTTTTTTTCTTTCTTTTGTATTTGCAGGATTTGCCTTTTGCAAACTGGTTATCAGTCTAGGTGATGTGCAGCTTTTCATTGATTCTATTGGGTTTCTAGCTACTGTGAATGCTTACAAGAAAATGAATCTCAGGGTTGTACATGGTGACATATATGTACTTTGATAATAAATTTACTTGGAACTTCTGTATAGTTTCAATGGAAAATTCTATTGTATTTGTATTTTTCTTATATATGCCTGTAAGGAAATAAGTCTCAAGGTAGTAGATGGTAAAAAAAAAGTATATTGATAATAAATTTACTTTGAACTTCATAAATGTAGAAGGTGATTCTTACAAGAAAAATAATCAATCAAGTACACAAAGGAACCAAAAGGAGTCCTTTACCATGAGGACCTGAAATGGAATTTAAAAACTTACTGTGGGACAGATGAAATATGAGATTAGATCAGCTTTATTTATCACATGTTCACTGTAACAATGAAACAGAATGAGATGCAATGCTTGTGTCAAATCAGTGAAAATTGAACTAGGCAAGCCCACAAATATTGCCATTCTTCCGCCACCAACATAGCATGCCCACAACTTACTAGCACTAACCCACATGATGTAGGAGAAAACTGGGGGATGTAAGAAGAAATTGAAGCACCCAGAAGAAACCCATGAAGGCAAAGGGAGAATATACAAATTCCATACAGGTAGTGGCAAGAATCCCGACCATTATTTGCTGCTGTTGTAATAGAACTACACTACTTCACCAAACTCAGACAAAAATTTCAGACCATCTACTACACTACCTCAGCTGGATTAGGCTGTGGGAATAAGGAGGATGCATAGATTTGAACAGAGTGAGGGTCAAAGTAACCAGAAAACACAGGGGTGCAATGCAGGTGGGGAGAAACTGTAGGTTGCCTTCTCCCTCACTGCTGCCCAGGAAGGAAGATGCAGGAATCTTGGGTATTGGGCAAGGTTTGATTGACAGGGTTTGTGGATGGGGCTTGTTTTTAAGAGGACTCCGCAGTTCATATTATATGTTTCTGGTTATTCCCCTTTTCTATTGCTATTGTGTGCAATTTTGATTGGGACAGACTGGTTCTGCAGCTACAGTCAATGAATGATGGCAATAAGCTAAATAGAACTGAACTGAACTGAACTGATTATTCCTAGACTGTTTCAAGGACTCTGCTGTTTGATGTTCAATATTCTGTGTATTATTTGCTCATTTTTTTTTGCCGTTTGCGCAATTTGGTCTTTTTGTTTTGCATGTTGGGTGTTTGATGCTTTTTTTCTTTGAACAGGCTCCACTGTGTTTGTTTCGTAGCTGCCTGCGGAAAGATGAATCTCAGGGTTGTATACGTACTTTGAATCTTTCAATAATAAAACGAATGAAGGGATATAAGAATAATGGTGTTTACACAAAGGAGTGCTTGCTGAATAGTCAAGGAGGACTCAGGTGGGAAGGACCTGAAATGGGATCTAACAGACAACATCGTCACCCATAGGGTGATAGGTATACAAAGTTTAAAGTAATTTTATTATCTTAAGTACATATATGTCATACTACCATGAGATTCATTTTCTTGCAGGCATTCACAATAAATACAAAGAAGCACAACAGATTTAATGAAAATTTTCACACCAAGGCAGACAGACAACCAAAAGGCAACAAATTCGGCAAATACAAATAAACAATAATAAATGTAAGTAATAAATATTGACAACATGAGTGCCGAGACCTTGAAAGTGAGCCCATTGGTTTTGTTCAAAGGTCAGTTCAGTGTTCAGGTGAGTGGATTTATCCACACTGGTTCTGATGATTGAGGGGTAATAACTGTTCCTCAACCTGGTGCTATGGGTCAGTCCTGAGGTTCCTCTGCAGCAACAGGGAGAGCATGGCCCGGATGGCAGGAGTCCTTGACGATGGATGCTGCCATAACATGCGGTGGAAGCAGGTACAATAACACTTAAAAGGTACATCAGCTGAAAGGGGCGAGAGGCATATAGTCAAAAGGCAGGATTAACTTAGATGGGCATCTCAGTCAACATGGACAATCTAGCCCAAGGGTCCGTTTCTAGGATTCTATGATTAGTACTGAAGTGCTTACCATCAAAATCCAGGGAAGAATTTCTCCCATACATTAATTAACCTAACTAGCATTTTTCCCACAAGAGGATAGTAAAAACCATTGAGGATCATCAGTGTCTCCCTCCCATTATTTGCAGTATCTACCAGGAGCATTGTAAACAAAGGGGCCAAAGCACCCCTACTACCTATCCCATAATCTCTTTGACCCACAACCCTCAGTGAGGAAGTACAGGAACATCAGGACTAGGACTCCCACACTGGGTAACAGCTTCTTTCCTCAGGCTGAGACTAATAAATAGCCTTGGCACTTGGACAGCAAGCTGTGCACTAGTTACAGTTTGAATTACCTTTTATTAATTTATTTGTGATAATATTTTGTTTTACCTGCTGTGTGTGATGTGTGTGTTATGGGTGCACCCTGGTTCTGAAGGGTACTGTTTTGTTTGGTTGCATACATGTACAGTTAGATGACAATAAACTTGAATTCTTTCTTTTACATTTCCAACATCTGTAGTTAACAAGGTCATATACCATTGTTATGATGATTGTAGCTAAGCCATTTTCAACAGGAGCTACAC
The DNA here is from genome assembly GCF_030028105.1 of Mobula birostris. Classification (NCBI taxonomy): domain Eukaryota; kingdom Metazoa; phylum Chordata; class Chondrichthyes; order Myliobatiformes; family Myliobatidae; genus Mobula; species Mobula birostris. The sequence continues at coordinate 7,583,501 of NC_092381.1, forward strand.
TTCCGTTGAATCTAAATGTGAAGTTTTGCACTGTTCACTGAGCAACCATTTACCCAGCTGCAATATATCGATAGCACCAGACATACCATGGAGTAGGTAGCTATAGATCAAATGGGATTAGTATGGAGTAAATAGATACAGGATGGTTGGCAAGGATATGGTGGCTGAATGGGCCAGTTTCGATCTCTTTGAGTCCAATTGCAATGTTAGTGAATACAAAAAACTACATCTTTGTTTACCAGGAGATAAATCAAGTTCAAATTTATTGTCATTCAGCTCTACACATGTATACAGCTAAATGAAACCATGTTCCTCTATAGGGGTTCCCAACCTGGACTCCATAGACACCTTGCTTAATGGTATTGGCCCATAGCATAAAAAAGGATGGGAACTCCTGCTCCAGGACCAAAATGCAAAATACAGTACAGAAAATAATATGAATAATATTAACAGAGTAAAAAGTATTCTGTAGATATACAAGTTGACATAAAGTGCATATACAATATATAATTAAATATATTTTATAAATATACATATATATAACGTTGTCATAAATAATGTGTACTGGGTGGTAGCAGGGTATTCAGAAGTGATCACTAGACAGTTTTTACTGTTCACTGTAGCAGCTATACATAGTGGTTATGTTTTGACTATTTTGTTATGGCATGAAACCAAGCAGGTGCCCAACATAACTACCAGATTAAGTCAGACACCCTCCTCCAGGATATTTTACTCTAGGGGGATGTGACGTTTATTCTATACTAACACAATAATGCAACTTTAAAAGGCAGTCCCCAGGAAGGAAACAGCTCAAGATCTAATTGGTTGGTGCAGTTGGAAATTCTTTTTATTCAGAGAAACAACACAGTAACAGTAGACCCTCTGGCACAAAGAGCCCACGCTGCCCAATTATATCCATATGACCAATTAATCTACCAACCTGTAGGTCTTTGGAACGCTGGAGGAAACTGGAGCACCTAGAGGAAACCCATGTGATTATGGGGAGAACATACAAGTTTCTTACAGACAGTGGCGGAAATGAACCTGGGTGACTGGTGCTTTAATAGTGTAATGCTAATTGCTATGCTACTGTTCCATAACAAAGTTTCCATTTGCAGCTACAATTCTAAAGTAATTACAGCTTACATACAGGGTTGGTGTAAGACCAGGCAAATTATATTGCCCAAGCCTAGTTTTTATTTTACAAGTATCAGCAGAGTAAATTGCTGATGTTCCCAAAATGGATTGGTACAACATTTTCAGCAGCATCGTGTAAATGCCTTCTGAAGTGCAAAATTCAGCTCAAAATATCTGTGTTCTAATGATGGACAGTGTCAGGACCAGGCTGAATATCACAATTCATCTCCCAAACTACTTGCGGAATAAAACAGAAGATCTGCATAATTGGAAAATAATAAATTATGGCATACAATTATTTCACAAGAAAATAAATTCAAAATTTTTAATGTTGTATTCAGTTAAGTGGAAAGGAGAACAAAATAATTGTTACTCTAGAAACCAATGCAGCACAAAAAACACAGTGAAATAAAGAATACAACAAGAAAACACAATAAATATAAATACTTAAGATAATATTTATCGATGGTATGTCCATAAGGTGACACTTTAGGCACAGGAGTGTCTGTAAATAAAGTGTCTCTGATGGGGGGATCTCATAGAAACATTCTGAATGTTAAAAGGCCTGAACAGATTAGATATGGCAAAGTTATTTCCAGGGGATTCTAGGACAAGAGGGCACAACTTCAGGATTGAAGGACGTCCATTTAGAACAGAGATGCAGAGGAATTAATTTAGTCAGAGGGTGGTAAATCTGTGGAATTTGTTGCCTTGAGCAGCTGTAGAGGCCAAGTCATTGGGTGTACTTAAGGCAGAGATAGATAGGTTCTTGATTAGCCAGGGCATCAAAGGGTATGGAGTGAAGGCAGGGGAGTGGGGATGACTGGAAGAATTGGATCAGCCCATGATTAAATGGTGGAGCAGACTCAATGGGCCAAATGGCCTGCATCTGCACCTATATCTTATGTTCTTATGGACAGGAAACAATTAAAAAAAAGTGGCGGTTGGTGTGTGGGAGGTGGAGGCCTTACTGCTTTTGGTTCTTACCCCATCCTCCTGCCACCCTACCAAGGACAGGGCTCCTCTTGTCCTTAGCTACCATCCCACCAGCCTCCGCGCCCTTCTCTGCAACTCCCATCATCTCCGAGGGGATCTCACCACCAAGCACATCTTTCCTCCCACCCCCCCACCTTCTACTTTCTACAGGGATTGCTCCCTACACGACTCCCTTGTCTATTCGTCCCCCCACCCCCACACTGATCTCCCTCCTGGCACTTATCCTTGCGCCTACACCTCCTCCCTCACTACCATTCAGGGCCCAAACAGTCCTTCCAAGTGAGACAATACTTCACCTCAGAGCCTGTTGGGGTCATTTACTGTGTCTGGTGCAGCCTCCTGTATATTGGTGAGACCTGATGTAGATTGGGAGACTGCTTCACCGAGCACCTATGCTCCATCCACCAGAAAAAGCAGGATCTCCCAGTGGCCACTCATTTTAATTCCACTTCCCATCCTGATGTTTCAATTCATGGCTTCCTCAACTGTCGTGATGAGGCCATACTCAGGTTGGAAGAACAACACCTTATATTCCAATGGGTAGCCCTGATGGCATGAACATCGATTTACAAACTTCTGGCAATGCCCTCCCGCCCACTTCACCCTGCAACCTTATCTCCTTGCCTGCCCATCACCGCCCTCTGATGCTCCCCCCCCCCGCTTTCTTTCTTCCATGGCTTTCTGTCCTCTCTTACATTTCCCCTTCTCCAGCTCTGTCTCTTTCACCAATGAACTTCCCAGCTCATTACTTTACTCCTCCTCCTTCTGATTTCACCTATCACCTTGTGTTTCTCCCTCCCCTCCCCCCACCTTTTAACTCTACTCATCTTTTTTTCTCCAGTCCAGCTAATGGGTCTTGGCCCAAATCATCAACTTTTCCATAGATACTGCCTGGCCTGCTGAGTTCCTCCAGCATTTTGTGTGTTGCTTGGATTTCCAGCATCTTCAGATTTTCTCGTTTGTCTCTGAGTCTGGTGACCCTGGTGTGGATGCTACGTAGCCTCCTCCCTGATGGGAGTGGGACAAACAGTCCACAAGCAGGGTGGGTGGAATCCTCAATGATGTGACTGGCCCTTTTCCAGCACCTTTCTGTATATGTGCCCTTGATGGACATCAATGTTCACCAACTGTACAAATTTCACCAATCATAGGTGAGCCTTCTCAGATTATATATCACATGTACATTTAAACTGTGATATGCATTGCTTGCATTAACAGCCAACAATCACAAGGGTGTACTGGGGTTGGGGGGGGGGGGGGAGAGAGAGAGAGAGAGAAGGGAGCCTGCAAGAGCTGCCACCAGAACAACACAAAGCACAACAAAACAGAACACAGCACACAACAAAACAGAACACAGCACACAACAAAACAAAAGCAGGACAAACCCCGTTCTTCTTCCCACCTGGATATAGTCCTCTAAACACAGATCAAGCTAAGAATCATTGTATGGAACTCGAGAATTATTTGAGGGCATAGGTTCAATTCAATTAAAGTTTAACTGTCATGCTCATGTGTTGAACCACAATCAGGATTATTATCACCGGCATGTGACGTGAAATTTGTTAGCTTAGCAGCTGCAATTCAATGCAATACATCACCCAGCAGAGGGAAAAAAATAAAAAACAAGTAAATCAATTAGGTATATTGAATAGATTAAAAAAGTGCAAAAATAGAAATACTATATATTAAAAAGTGAGGGTGTGTCCAAAGATTCAATGTCCATTTAGAAATCGGATAGCGGAGGGGAAGAAGCTGTTCCTGAATCACTGAGTGTGTGCCTTCGGGCTTCTGTACCTCCTACCTGATGGTAACAGTGAGAAAAGGGCATGCCCTGGGTGCTGGAGGTCCTTAATAATGGACTCTGCCTTTCTGAGGCACAGCTCCCTAAAGATGTCCTGGGTACTTTGTAGACTAGTACCCAATATGGAGCTGACCAGATTTACAACCTTCTGCAGCTTCTTTTGGTCCTATGCAGTAGCCCCTCCATACCAGACAGTGATGCAGCCTGTAAGAATTCTGTTCATTTGGACTATGTAAGTATTTAGTACACATGCGCACTTATTGGCATGTGCAGAAGAGGAGAAAGGGGAATTGTAGGATGTAAAAGTGGCTGGCCTTGGGTATTGAATGAATACGTTGAAAGTAAAGTTGTTTAAACAAAGTAAAAACATGTCCTTGTTATTTTGGCGTTAACAGGGATGGATGGCTTCCAAATATAGAATCCCACCAGTATTTGACAGTAGCAAGCTGGAAAAATGAAACTGGAATTTTGACTTGTGTTATGGAACTGAAGACAAAGCAAGGCTTAGATGTTGTGTTGTCACTTTCAGGAAGAGTGAGAGACCGCGAAAGGAATTTTGACGGAAAAGTTGAACGAAGATGATGGTATAAATACATAATAAATATACTTGACTCGTTTTTTTTTGAAGGAAGGATTGGATCTATGAGGTACATTCAGATTTTGACAAAATTTATGAGACAATTCTAAAAATATGGTTGATTATATTATTGATTTTGAAAAGTACAGTCGCATATGTAAATACAAAATGGAACTTCCTGACGCTATATTATAAGCATCCGTTAGTCTTGTCCGCCTTGGAAGGTTTCCAGGGTGCGGGCCTGGGCAAGGTTGTATGGTATGTATGCAGTTGCCCATGCTGCAAGTCTCCCCTCTCCATGACACCGATGTTGTCCAAGGGAAGGGCATTAGGACCCATACAGCTTGGCACCGGTGTTGTCACAGAGCAATGTGTGGTTAAGTGCCTTGCTCAAGGACACAAACACGTTGCCTCAGCTGAGGCTCGAACTAGCGACCTTCAGATCACTAGACCAACGCCTTAACCACTTGGCCACGCACCAACACGACACTATATTAGCTTTTTAATTTTTGGATACTGTGCGTCTAGACATAAAGGACAGACAATTCGTGTTAACTGCATACACAGAACTTACACTTGCCTCTATGAAATCAGCATTGAAGAGAATTTTTAGAAAAAAGTCGCTAAGACAACAGTGGGAATTAGTTTGAGTCAGGAAATGGCATACTTCACTGAGTGGAAACAACAGTATAGCAAGCGTAGGTCCCAGAGGGACCAGACCAGAGTACCATTGCCTGGAATAAATCCAATAAACAAGTACAGTAGGAGATCGAAATGCACAGTATGTCAAAGTATTTACCATGAGGCAAGAAAAAGTCTGCAATAAACCAAACAAGTTAGGTTAACTGAAGAAACTAACAATTTTGAAGATGTAGAAGAGTACCATATCATATTGTTTGTGAAGGATTTTGATGATGGAATCTCTAGGATCTGCTGTTATTGTGGAAAAAAAATGGTTTGAAAGCTCTGTAAGTGAACTAAACCAGAATGAAGTGCAGAAACTGGTGAACGTAGATACACCTAGTAACAAAGCATTCTAGTTTGGAGATGGAAAGACTGTGCATTCCACCAAAAGACTGAAAACTCCCACAAAAAGAAGTGTTACTTTGAAGCAGAGGTGGTACCGGTGAACATTCCATTACTCTTGAGTAAAACTTCCCAAGAGAAAGCAAGAGCAGTACTAGGTATAGAGAATGACCAAGCAACAGTATTGCAACAATCAGTGTCACTTGAGGTCACCAGCTCTGGACGTTACTGTGCGAACATTTCAGATAAAGACATTAAAGAGAATCAATGTGAGAATGAAGTACTATCACATAAAATGCAAACTGTTGCTCAAACTTCACAAGCAGTTTGGACATGCTTCAATTCATAGACTTCAGAAACTACTCAGGAGTTCAGGAAACTCAGATGCAGATTATTTTTCCACTCTAAAGCACATAATTGACAGCTGTGGGACATGTCAAAAGTTTGGAAAGCCCAAGCCTGGTTGGTCTGCCACTAGCATCTGAATACAATGAAACAGTAGCTGTAGATCTACATAAACTGGAGCAAGGAGTGTGGTATCTCCATATCACTGGTGAGTTCACATGTTTCAGTGCTAGTAGCATTGTAAATACAAACAGACCCTGAGATAGTAAAAGAACTTCATCTATTCCTGGATAAGTGTACATGGCTCACCTCTGAAAGTATTCAGTGATAATGGTGGTGAATTTAATAAGAACATAAGAAATAGGAGCAGGAGTAGACAATTTGGCCCATCAAGCCTGCCCCGCCATTCAGTAAAGATCATGGCTGATCTGTCCGTAAACTCAGCTCCATCTACCTGCCTTTTCCCTTACTATGTTAAAAACCTATCTAACTGTTTCTTAAATATATTTAGTGAAGAAGCCTCAACTGGACAACAAAGACAACAGCAGCATATATTTCTCCAAGTAATGGACTTCTGATGCGACACAATCAAACACTTACTAAAAGCAATGGCTGTGATTAAAACTGGGCCCTTATGGCGAAGAATACCATGCACAATGTACATGACAATAGCCTGTATAAATTGGTGTTCAGCCAGAATCCTAACCTTCCCTCTGTACTGGTTGACAGACCAGCTGCTCTAGAGGGTACAACAAGAAGTGAATGAGTTGGGACACATATTACAGCACTGCATGCATCAAGGAAGGCTTTCACTGAAGCAGCATGCACAAAACGCTGGAGGAATATGATTCTGCAGAATATTGTGTGTTTACTTTTCACTGAAGCAGAGTGTTCAGAGAGAATTCAAGGAGCACTGAGGGCACAGGTCCATCCTACAAATGACAAATAGGACACAGGGGACAAAGTCTATTACAAATGAGCAGACTGTACAGAATGGAAAGGTCTTGGAGTTGTCATTGGTCATGATGGAGTTGTGGTATTCGTGAGAGGTAATCCTTCCAGACCAAGTAAAGCACAAACTGAAGACCATCAGAACTCCATGGAGAACGACACAAAAATTGATAAGCAGTTACCAGACATGGTCACATAGCACTGATAGGGATGAGGAGAATGCAGTTGAGCACCCACCAGAATTGTTCAACAGTGGCATACACAGTGCGGAAAAGACTACAACTGGGGACTCAACAAACTTGCCTGAACAGAAATTACAAGTGCAAAGATAACATGGAAGTCTCAGTCTTAAAACAGGGCAAACTGAGATTTGTAGAGTGCCTCTATATATCTCTTACTAGCTCTTCTTTCCGTTAGTCCTGATGAAGGGTCTTGGCCCGAAACGTCGACTATACCTCTTCCTAGAGATGCTGCCTGGCCTGCTGTGTTCACCAGCAACTTTTATGTGTGTTGCTTGAAATTCCAGCATCTGCAGATTTTCTTGTGTTTGAGATTTGTAGACAAAGATTTTGTATCTCATACAAAGCTAAAGTCAGCCTTTCAGGTTGAACATGAGGAACATGACAGATTCTGCTATGTAGGGATAGACATCCTTGCTGTTGACAGAACAGTACAACTGCACGAAGAAAGCTACATCAGGAATCTTCAGACAATCTGCACGGAATCCTCATGTGCCACTCAATGGGTTACACCCCTCTGTGAAGTTGAAGCTGAGCAACTTGGATCAAAGACTGGTCAGATTCTACAGGTGGCAAAGCAGAGCAGACCTGACACAACTGATGCTTGCAATTTGACATCCGGCAAAAAAACTTTAAATGAGGCAAACAAAACAGTGCGCAGAATTTAATCTGAAAATGTAGTCTTGAAGTTTCAACAACTTGGAAAAGATAGCTCACTGAGGCTTGTTGTCTTTAGTGATCCCTCACTTGGAAATCTCCCTGATGGAGGGACTCAAGAGGGACATTTTATTGTACTGATTGGAGGAGGAGGAGGAAGATTTTCACTACTCTACTGGCAATCAAAAAGGATCCAGAGTTGTACAGAGTACACTGGTTGGAGAAACCCTTGCATTGTCTGAAGGTATTGTCAATGCTGTTTTTCTGGCCACACTCGGCAGATTTAAAAGGGCAGAAATCCTTCTTTGGGTTTGATTCGAAGAAGGAGTCTGAGAGTCTGAGTGGGAGTGCCGAGAAAGATATTTTTGAAATTTTCATTATTTTTTTTTCTCCAACGGCGTTCTGAGAGGCGGGACTGTGCAGGCGTGTGACGTCGGGCAGTGCAGCGCGGTAGATTTAAAAGGAACAGAGCCTCATAGAGCGGGCAGTGTAGTTTGCGGGCTGCGGAGTGAGCCGGGAGCAGAGAGAAGGCTTAAGGGCTTCGGCTCAACGGGCGAGGCGAAGAAGGTTTGGCATTCATTTTCTGTTGTTATTTGAGGAGAGGGGCAGTATGAGTGTGAGGGCAGTTTGCTGTTCTCGGTGTCGGATGTGGGAGGCCCTGGAGTCTCCAAGCCTCCCGGACGTCTACATCTGCGCCAAGTGCATCGAGATGCAGCTCCTAAGGGACCACGTTACGGAACTGGAGCTGCAACTCGATGACCTTCGTCTGGTCAGGGAGAGTGAGGAGTTGATAGAGAGGAGTTGCAGGCAGGTGGTCACGCCGGGGCCATGGGAGGCAGACAAGTGGGTCACGGTTAGGAGGGGGAAGGGGAAGAGTCAGGTAATAGGGAGTACCCCGATGGCTGTACCCCTTAACAATAGGTACTCCTGTTTGAGTACTGTTGGGGGAACAGCTTACCCGGGGGAAGCGACAGTGGCCGTGCCTCCGGCACAGAGTCTGGCCCTGTAGCTCAGAAGGGTAGGGCAAGGAAGAGGAGGGCAGTTGTGATAGGGGACTCGATAGTAAGGGGGTCAGATAGGCGATTCTGTGGATGCAGTCCAGAGACCCGGATGGTAGTCTGCCTCCCTAGTGCCAGGGTCCGGGATATTTCTGATCGTGTCCAAGATATCCTGAAGTGGGAGGGTGAGGAGCCAGAGGTCGTGGTACATATAGGTACCAATGACATAGGTAGGAAAACCTGAAAGGAGAATATAGGGAGCTAGGAAGGGAGTTGAGAAAAAGGACCGCAAAGGTAGTAACCTCGAGATTACTGCCTGTGCCACGCGACAGTGAGAGTAGGAATGCGATGAGGTGGTGGATAAATGCGTGGCTGAGGGATTGGAGCAGGGGGCAGGGATTCAAGTTTTTGGATCATTGGGACTTCTTTTGGCGCAGGCGTGACCTGTACAAAAAGGACGGGTTACACTTGAATCCTAGGGGGACCAACATCCTGGCAGGGAGATTAGCGAGGGCTACTGAGGTGACTTTAAACTAGAATGGTTGGGGGGTGGGAATCAAATTAAAGAGGCTAGGCGCGAGGAGGTTAGTTCACAACAGGGGGATGGGAACCAGTGCAGAGAGACAGGGGGGTGTAAAGTGAGGGTAGAAGCAAAAAGTACTAAGGAGAAGAGTAAAAGTGGCAGGCCGACAAATCCAGGGCAAGCATTAAAAAGGGCCACTTTTCAACATAATTGTATAAGGGCTAAGAGAGTTGTAAAAGAGCGCCTGAAGGCTTTGTGTGTCAATGCAAGCAGCATTTGTAATAAGGTGGATGAATTGAAAGTGCAGATTGTTATTAATGATTATGATATAGTTGGGATCACAGAGGCATGGCTCCAGGGTGACCAAGGATGGGAGCTCAACGTTCAGGGATATTCAATATTCAGGAGGGATAGACATGAAGGGAGGGGAGGTGGGGTGGTGTTGCTGGTTAAAGAAGAGACTAACGCAATAGAAAGGAAGGACATAAGCCGGGAAGATGTGGAATCGATATGGGTAGAGCTGCGTAACACTAAGGGGCAGAAGACGCTGGTGGGAGTTGTGTACAGGCCACCTAACAGTAGTAGTGAGGTCGGAGATGGTATTAAACAGGAAATTAGAAATGTGTGCAATAAAGGAACAGCAGTTATAATGGGTGACTTCAATCTACATGTAGATTGGGTGAACCAAATTGGTAAAGGTGCTGAGGAAGAGGATTTCTTGGAATGTATGTGGGATGGTTTTTTGAACCAACATGTCGAGGAACCGACTAGAGAGCAGGCTATTCTGGACTGGGTTTTGAGCAATGAGGAAGGATTAATTAGCAATCTTGTCGTGAGAGGCCCTCTGGGTAAGAGTGACCATAATATGGTGGAATTCTTCATTAAGATGGAGAGTGACATAGTTAATTCAGAAACAAAGGTTCTGAACTTAAAGAGCGGTGACTTTGAAGGTATGAGACGTGAATTAGCTAAGATAGACTGGCAAATGACACTTAAAGGATTGACGGTGGATATGCAATGGCAAGCATTTAAAGGTTGCATGGATGAACTACAACAATTGTTCATCCCAGTTTGGCAAAAGAATAAATCAAGGAAGGTAGTGCACCCGTGGCTGACAAGAGAAATTAGGGATAGTATCAATTCCAAAGAAGCAGCATACAAATTAGCCAGAGAAAGTGGCTCACCGGAGGACTGTGAGAAATTCAGAGTTCAGCAGAGGAGAACAAAGGGCTTAATTAGGAAGGGGAAAAAAGATTATGAGAGAAAACTGGCAGGGAACATAAAAACTGACTGTAAAAGCTTTTATAGGTATGTAAAAAGGAAAAGACTGGTAAAGACAAATGTAGGTCCCCTACAGACAGAAACAGGTGAATTGATTATGGGGAGCAAGGACATGGCAGACCAATTGAATAATTACTTTGGTTCTGTCTTCACTAAGGAGGACATAAATAATCTTCCAGAAATAGTAGGGGACAGAGGGTCCAGTGAGATAGAGGAACTGAGCGAAATACTTGTTAGTAGGGAAGTGGTGTTAGGTAAATTGAAGGGATTGAAGGCAGATAAATCTCCAGGGCCAGATGGTCTGCATCCTAGAGTGCTTAAGGAAGTAGCCCAAGAAATAGTGGATGCATTAGTGATAATTTTTCAAAACTCGTTAGATTCTGGACTAGTTCCTGAGGCTTGGAGGGTGGCTAATGTAACCCCACTTTTTAAAAAAGGAGGGAGAGAGAAACCGGGGAATTATAGACCGGTTAGCCTAACGTCGGTGGTGGGGAAACTGCTGGAGTCAGTTATCAAAGATGTGATAACAGCACATTTGGAAAGTGGTGAAATCATCGGACAAAGTCAGCATGGATTTGTGAAGGGAAAATCATGTCTGATGAATCTCATTGAATTTTTTGAGGATGTAACTAGTAGAGTGGATAGGGGAGAACCAGTGGATGTGGTATATTTGGATTTTCAAAAGGCTTTTGACAAGGTCCCACACAGGAGATTAGTGTGCAAACTTAAAGCACATGGTATTGGGGGTAAGGTATTGATGTGGATGGAGAATTGGTTAGCAGACAGGAAGCAAAGAGTGGGAATAAACGGGACCTTTTCAGAATGGCAGGCGGTGACTAGTGGGGTACCGCAAGGCTCAGTGCTGGGACCCCAGTTGTTTACAATATATATTAATGACTTGGATGAGGGAATTAAATGCAGCATCTCCAAGTTTGCAGATGACACGAAGCTGGGTGGCAGTGTCAGCTGTGAGGAGGATGCTAAGAGGATGCAGAGTGACTTGGATAGGTTGGGTGAGTGGGCAAATTCATGGCAGATGCAATTTAATGTGGATAAATGTGAAGTTATCCACTTTGGTAGCAAAAATAGGAAAACAGATTATTATCTGAATGGTGGCCGATTAGGAAAAGGGGAGGTGCAACCAGACCTGGGTGTCATTATACACCAGTCATTGAAAGTGGGCATGCAGGTACAGCAGGCGGTGAAAAAGGCGAATGGTATGCTGGCATTTATAGCGAGAGGATTTGAGTACAGGAGCAGGGAGGTACTACTGCAGTTGTACAAGGCCTTGGTGAGACCACACCTGGAGTATTGTGTGCAGTTTTGGTCCCCTAATCTGAGGAAAGACATCCTTGCCATAGAGGGAGTACAAAGAAGGTTCACCAGATTGATTCCTGGGATGGCAGGACTTTCATATGAAGAAAGACTGGATGAACTGGGCTTGTACTCGTTGGAATTTAGAAGATTGAGGGGGGATCTGATTGAAACGTATAAAATCCTAAAGGGATTGGACAGGCTAGATGCAGGAAGATTGTTCCCGATCTTGGGGAAGTCCAGAACGAGGGGTCACAGTTTGAGGATAAAGGGGAAGCCTTTTAGGACCGAGATGAGGAAAAACTTCTTTACTCAGAGAGTGGTGAATCTATGGAATTCTCTGCCACAGGAAGCAGTTGAGGCCAGTACATTGGCTATATTTAAGAGGGAGTTAGATATAGGGATCAGGGGGTATGGAGGGAAGGCTGGGGCGGGGTTCTGAGTTGGATGATCAGCCATGATCATAATAAATGGCGGTGCAGGCTCGAAGGGCCGAATGGCCTACTCCTGCACCTATTTTCTATGTTTCTATGAGCTTTCTGAGCTATTCTGAGTATTCTGACTACACTCGGGAATTTTTGTGGAGAGAAGCTGTTGAAGTCGACTTCCTCAGCTTTTTAAATGGATTGCATAAAAAGTGAATTGATTTTATTTCTCACAGTTACTCTTCCCACCTTGTCACTTGTAAAACTGCCACCCCCTTCTCTTAGTTTCTCTGTCTCTGCCACATCTGCTCTCAAGACGAGGCTTTTATTTCCGGAACTAGTGGGATGGCCTTCTTCAAAGGAAGAGCTTTTCCTTCTTCCTTCATCATCACTGCCCTCAACTGCATCTCTTCCACTTTGTTCACGTCTGCCTTCACCAGATCCACCCGTCACCCTACCAGGGATAGGGTTCCGCTTATCCTCAACTACCACCCCAGTAGCCTCCGCACCCAGCACATAATTCTCTGTAACTTCCGCCATCTCCAACGGGATCCCACCACTCAGCACATCTTTCCCTCCCCCCTCCACTTTCCACAGGGATTGTTCCTTGTGTGACTCCCTTGTCCATTCATTCCACCCCAGTGATCTCCCTCCTGGTCCTTATCCTCGCAGGTAGAACAAGTGCCATACCTGCCCCTACACCACCTCCCTCAATCCTTCACCTGTGAGCCTGTTCAGGTCATCTACTGTATCTGGTGCAGCCTCCTGTATATCAGTGAGACCCGATGTAGATCGCCGACACTCCATCCACCAGAAAAGGCGGAAATTTCTGTTGGCCAGTTGTTTCAATTCTATCTCTCAGCTTCATTTCAACATGCCAGCCCATGCCCTCCTCTACTGTCACGATGAGGCCACACTCAAATTGGAGGAGCAACACCTTATATTCCATCTGGGAATATTCTGACCTGATGGAAATTTCTTGTAATTGCCCCCCTCCCACCTTCACCATTCCCTTCTCTCATCTTATCTCCTTACTTGCCCATCACTTCCCTCTGATATTCCTCTCCCTTCCCTTTCTTAAACAGTCTTCTGTCCCTTTCTCTAGCCCTTTGTCTCTTTCACCTATGAGCTTCCCAGCTCTTTACTTCACCTCTCCCTTTCTCCCAATTTCACTTATCACCTACCACCTTGTACTACTTCCTTCCCTCCCCCACCTTCTTGCTCTAATTTCTTATCAGAAACTCAAAACTCAGCATTTTGTTTGTGTTCCTTGATTTTATTTGCTGTCTTGTATTCCAACCTACCGCCAATTCAACAACAGACTGTGCTGACAATAACAACTCCATTTCTTTAAAAAAATAGTTACAAGAATAAAACAAATCAAGCTCTAATATTTCTAAGATATATCCAGGTTGCTGGTTAAATTGGCAGATGAATGGGTTCTTTCTTCAAATGTGATCCTGCATTTTAAACTAACAAGTAACAGAATGCATCTACCATGCACTTTCCAGTTATTTCATAGACAGGCAAATCTGAATTTTCCAATAGCGCTGTACAAATGAACGCTACAGGGCTCTGACATTTCACTGTGGGATTGTTTGCAATGTACAGCATCATCGTAAATAGAGGTTTCTATTAAGAATGTTGATCTGACCAGAGACCATCTTCCCACATTTGTTCATATCACAACAGTCAGCCACGGAGATGGGATGAGACGTCTGACAGAAAATATAGTCAATTCATTTGCCAATGCATTCGAGCATCTGTGTTCTATACAAGAATTTGCATTTCGCCACAATAGGTCACTCAGCTTTGTATCTCCTGGACACTAGCAATACCTACGTCAGGCTGCTGTCCCACTGCACTACTTTCTCTACACCCACCACAGCTTACACTGTCTATAAATTTGCAGATGACAACTATTGTTCGCAGAATTTCAGATAGAGATGATTTGGCATACAGGAGCAAGATACAGCAATCTTGTCAGTGTCAGTAAGATTAATTAATTGGTTGGGGACTTCAGGAAGGGGAACACACACCAGTCATCATTGAGGATCAGCAGTGGAAAGAGTGAACAGCTTCAAGTTCCTGGGTGTCATCATCTCTGAAGAGCTATCCTGGGCCCAACATTTTGATACAATTTCAAAGGCGGCATGACAGTGGCTATATTTCTTTAGGAGCTTGAGGAGACTTGGTATGTCACCAAAGACTTCTGCAAATTTCTACAGATGTACCGTGGAGAGCATTCTAATTGGTTGTATCAGTGTCTGGTACGGAGAGGCCACTGCACAGCATCTAAAAAAGCTGCAGAAAGTTGTAAACTTTCATCATGAATACTAACCTCACAAACATCCAGGACATCTTCAAAAGGTGATGCCTCAAGGCAGTGGCATCGAACATTAAGGACTTAAGACACGCCCTTTTCTCGGTGCTTCAGGCTCTTGTACTTCATCAAGGAGGCATGCTTTATGCCTTTTGCCTGACGCCAGCCCCCCAGGCCTGAGTCAATGTAGTAGTAAGGAGGCAGTACAGGTGCCTGAAGGCACACTCAGTATTTCAAGAACAGCTACTTCCCCTCAGCCATCAAATTTCTGAATTGACAATGAACACCTGAACACCACCACACTTTTTTGCTCGCTTTTTGCACTACCTAATTAATTTTTTATATTTCTTAATGTACATTTTTTAAAGCTGTGTATTGCAATGTACCGTTGCTGAAAAACAAATTCCATGACATTTAGCCAATGATACTAAACCTGATTCTGATTCTATAAAAGCAGGTAACTTCCAATATCCTCAAAGTTCAAGTAAATTTATTATCAAAGTACATACATGTCATCATATACAATCCTGAGATTCATTTTCTTGCACGCATGCTGTCAATAAATTCAGAATAGAATAACCAGAGTAGAATCAATGAAAGACCTCACCAAATTGGACAATCAACCAGTGTGCAAAAGACAATAAACTTTTGAAGTACAAAAAGAGGCTCCTGTACCTTCTTCCTGACGGCAGCAGCAAGAAGAGAGCATGATCTGGGTGGCGGGGGCCCCTGATGATAGATGCTGTTTTCCTGCAACAGTGCTTCATGCAGATGTGCTCAATGGTACAGAGGGCTTTACCTGTGATGGCCTGGGCTGTATCCGCTACTTTCTATAAGATTTTCTGTTCAAGGGCATTGGGATTTCCATACCAGCCTGTGATACAGCCAGTCAATATACTCTCCATTACATATCTATATGTATACGTCACCATATACTACCAAGATTCATTTTCTTGCAGGCATTCACAAAACCAAAAAATACTATAGAATCAGCAAAAAAGACTGACAGAAGACTGGGTCCTGATGAAGGGCCTTGGCCCGAAACGTTGACCATTTACTCTTTTCAATTGATGTTGCCTGGCCTGCTGAGTTCTTCCAGCATCTTTTGTGTATTACTTCAATTTCCAGCATCTGCAGATTTTCCCTTGTTTTTGATAGGTTCTTGATTGGTCAGGTCGTCAAAGGTTACGGGGAACAGGCAGGAGAATGGAGTTGAGAGGGAAATAAATCAGCTATGATGGAATGGCGGAGCAGACTTGATAGGCTGATTAACTTAATTTTGTTCTTGTGTCGTATGGTGTACAAATTTTCATAGGTGTACACAGAGAAAGTACAAAGGGTAATGGGTAAGCTAAACAGTATTGCATTTTTCAAGAAATAAAATTTAAGTCAATTAAAACATCAATGAAAATTTGTGAGCTTCCCAGACTCTTTCATGATCCGATGAAAAGCTTGGAATTTGGAAAGGCGATGCCAGAAATACAAGTGGCAAGGAATCTTTCAATTACACTTAATGCTTTGCTGCTTTCAGTCTGAATGTTCCATTAAAGAAAGGACAGCTTCAACAATGCCAAGGCAGCAATATTGTGAATGTCAGGAAGACTGCATTTTCTTTTGATATACAATCAGAAACACTGGTAATGAGCCAAAATGACATTCTGGTTCTACTTCTATCCATTTGTACAACCTTTACCAACTGCTGATGAAAAAGACCAACCACTTTCACCTTCATTTCTGAAATCTCTCAAAGTAAACCACTCCAGTTATTCTCTTCCCAATGGCCTAAAAAGCCACCTGTTCGGATTAAATTTCTGTTCATATTCAGAGATGCTGATCAAAAGTTTCACCTTATAAACAATTTTGGGTAGTTTTATTTTTACTTGTAAAATGTGACAGACAGGCATCTCTTGTCTCTTGGCTATTCCTGGAGATGCATGATGACATGGTGGAATAGTAGTTAGCATCACACTAACTTTAGTAACATCTTATTCTTTTGGGGCTTCTTGTTAACAGTAAGAAAACACTACATAGAAATATGCCCTTTGCAACAATAACATAGTAGTTAGGGTAAGATATTAAAGCACTGGCATTTGGAAGATCGGGGTTCAATTCCTGCTGCTGTCTGTAAGGATTCTGTACATTCTCCCTGTGACTGTTTGGGTTCCCTCCCACAAAGCAAAAATCTATGAACTAAGCTAAGCTGTGTGCATGGTATTTTGGCACTGGAAGTATGGCAGCACTTGTGGGCTGCCCCCAGCACATCCACGGACTGTGTTGGTCACTGTATATTTTAAAGCTAATATGTACATGCGACAAATAAAGCTAATCTTTTCAATCACTTTATGTTTTCAAATAACCCGTATCTAAGAAAAGACGCAATGGCATTGGAGACAGTCCAGAGAACGTTCAGAATCAGAATCAAGTTTAATATCACCGGCATGTGACATGAAATTTGTTAACTTAGCAGCAGCAGTTCAATGCAATACATAATCTAGCAGAGAGAGAAAAAAATAATAAAATATAATAATAAATAAACAAGTCAATCAATTACGTATATTGAATGGATTTTAAAAATTGTGCAAAAACAGAAAGTTATATTAAAGAAAGTTAGGTAGTGTCCAAAGCTTCAATGTCCATTTAGGAATCGGATGGCAGAGGGGAAGAAGCTGTTCCTGAATCGCTGAGTGTGTGCCTTCAGGCTTCTGTATCTCCTACCTGACGGTAACAGTGAGAAAAAGCATGCCCTGGGTGCTGGAGGTCCTTAATAATGGACGCTGCCTTTCTGAGACACCACTCCCTAAAGATGTCCTGGGTACTTTGTAGGCTAGTACCCAAGATGGAGCTGACTAGATTTACAACCTTTCAGTCCTGTGCAGTAGCCCCTCCATACCAGACAGTGATGCGGCCCGTTAGAATGCTCTCCACGATACAACTATAGAGGTTTTTCAGTGTATTTGTTGACATGCCAAATCTCTTCAAATTCCTAATAAAGTATAGCCACTGTCTTGCCTTCTTTATAACTACATCGATATGTTGGGACCCCATTAGATCCTCAGGGATCTTGTCACTGAGGAACTTGAAATTGCTCACTCTCTCCACTCCTGATCCCTCTATGAGGTTTGGTATGTTCTCTTTCGTCTCACCCTTCTTGAAATCCAGAATCAGCTCTTTCATCTTACTGACGTTGCTGCAGCACCATTCCACCAGTTGGCACATCTCACTCCTATATGCCCTCTCGTCACCATCTGAGATTCTACCAACAATGGTTATATTGTCAGCAAATTTATGAATGGTATTTGAGCTATGCCTAGCCACACAGTCATGTGCATACAGAGAGTAGAGCAATGGGCTAAGCACGCACCCCTGAGGTGTGCTAGTGTTGATTGTCAGCAAGGATATGTTATCACCAATCCTTCAGGTTAGGATGCTGAGGATCGAACTGCGGAGGGAGGTACAGAGGTCCAGGTTCTGCAACTTCTCAATCAGTATTGTAGGAATGGTGGTATTAAATGCTGAGCTACAGTCCATGAACAGCATCCTGATGTAGGTGTTTGAGTTGTCTAGGTGGTCTAAAGCCTGAATTATCTCAGGAAAGACGAATTATCATAGGAAAATAGGAAAAGCGTTTAATGGCTCTAGGTCTATAATCACCAGAGTTTAGAAGAATGGTGGGGGGGGGGGGGGAGGAGAAGAGGATCTTACTGAAACTCATTGAAAATTGTAAGGTCTAGATAGATGGCACGTGCAGAAGTTATTTCCAATAGAGGGGTAGTCTGGGGCCAGAGGGCACAGCCATAGAATACAAGGATATCCCTTTACAGATGAGGAGGAATTTCTATAGACAGAGGATGGTGAATCAGTGGAATTCACTGCCCCGGATAGCTATGGAGGCCAAGTCATTGGGTATATTTAAAGTGGAGGTTGATGGGTTCTTGATTAATCAGGGCATCAAAGGTTATAAGGCGGCAGGAATTGGGGTTGAGAAGGATAATAAATCAGCTAGAATAGAATGGTGGAGCAGACTCAATGGATAAAATGACCTAACTCTGCTCCTATGCCTTATGGTTTTACCAAGTACAGAAGCTACAGATTGTCCATTCTAGTATCAATTGTTTGGTGACAATAAAGTATAAAGCTAGCATTCCTGATTTAACGTCCTCAAAAAAGATTTGAGCTCAAGTTTTACTGTTCATCACATTACCAATTCTGAAAAACTCAGCTTTTTAAAAACATTCTTACACCTGGAACAAGTAAGTATTCAAGGACAACTATCAACTTCCATCTCTGCCCTTCCATGGCCTCACATTCCATGCAAATTTCTGAAATGTAACTGAACTTCCCTCGAACCACAACAGCAAATAATGCACAAGTTCCTCCACAGAATCCATCTGTTCTTTTCATTAAAATGGCTCGAAATTAAAACAAAAATGGCCCAAACTGGTGTCCAAGGAAATGCTTCACTCTAAGGTGAATAAATGAAACCAAACCTGCAATTGATAGATTTAGTAGGGGCGAAAATTGAGTATTTTATATCGCCCACCCAATTTTACCTGAGCAAAGAACAAAGCAGTAAAGGCCAATCTGCTGCTTGTGCCTAGTTCCCCAATTCAGTAAGAAACCATCTGATTGTATCTCTATGATGCTTTTGTGTGGTAACTCAAGGGTGCCACAGTAACAGAGTTTTGCGTGACACTATCTGGGGTGTCAAAATTTTGGAGTTCAATCCTGACATCCTCTGAAAGGAGTTTGTACGTTCTCCACATAGAATGTGTGAGCTTCCTTCCACAGTTCAAAGATGCACTGGTTAGTAGGCTAACTGGTAATGGTATATTGTTCCATGATTAGATTAGGGTTAAATCGATAGTTGCTGAGTGGTGCAGCTCGAAGATTGGATGGACCTATTCCGTGCTGTATCTCTAAATAAAAAAAACTCCACATTTCTCAGCTCTTCGAACATCTGAAAAAATAGCAACCTGGGTACAGAAATTTCTTCCAATCTTTTCTGAATGGCTGATCTTAGTTTGAAACTGTGACCCAAATTTTTACACATCTTAGCTCTGCATCTACACTGTTGAGCCCACAAGGATTTTTAATTCATCCCAAAAAGGTAAACCAAGTATTGAATAGTAACAGATTTTATTTTTCAGTATTCACTTAGGGATGTGAGCATTATCAAAAAGGCAAGCATTTAGCAGCCAGGATATTTTTGGTCTCCTTGAAATACAGCAGATAGAGAACATTGTATGGTACAGGAACAGGACCCGTGGGCAGCATAGTAATGTAGCAGTTAGCGCTGCGCTTCACAGTGCCAGCGATTGGGATTCATTTCTAAAGAGTTTGTATGTTTTCCCTGTGGATTTCCTCTGGGTGCTCCAGTTTCCTCCCACATTCCAAAGACATACGAGTTAGGGTTGCGTACGTATACACACACACACACACACACAGTCGTGGACACAACTCTGCATTATCATGGCAACCAGCCTCCTCTCTACGGACTCTGTCAACACTTCTCGCTGCCTCAGTAAAGCAGCCAGCATAATCAAAGACCCCACCCATACCCTCTTCTTCCCCCTTCCATCAAGCAAAGGATACAAAAGACTGAAAGCACATACCACCAGGTTCAAGAAGAACACTTATCCTGCTACAAGACTGTTGAATGATCCTCTTGTAAGGAAAAAATAACTCTTAATTCTAAAATCCACCTTGTCAATGCCTTGCAGCTTGTTGTCTGTCTGCACTGTAGCTTTTCTAACTGTAACATTTTAAAGATGAGCTTTATTTGTCACATGCACATTGAAGCATACACTGAATGAGCTGTTTGCATCGAATGAGCAAAGATTGCACAGGGGGCAGCCCACAAGCATCACAATGCTTCAGCACCAGCATAGCACGCCCACAACTTTCGTACCCTAACCGGTACGTCTTTGGAATGTGGCAGAAAACCAGAGCACCCAGAGGAAACCCACCCAGTCACTCAGAGAATGTACAAACTCCTTAGAGATAGCAGCAGGAATCGATCCCTAATCAGTGATCGCTGATGCTGTAAAGTGATTATACTGCATTGTTTTTCCTTATAATGTCAATCCACTGTATAATGAAATGAATTTTTTTTCTTTCATATTTGCATATTTGTGTAGTTTGTCTTTTACACATTGTTTGTCCATCCAGTTGGGTATGGCCTTTCACTAATTGGATTGTGTTTCTTATATTTACTGTGAATTCCCACCAAGAAAATGAAAATGAATCTCAGGGTTACTTATGGTGACATATGCATTTTGAACTGTTTGTAAGTTTTCCCCATGTAACTCAGTACATGTGTCTAGTTTACCAATTTACTACATGCTGCCTACCTGCTTTTCAATGGCAAGAGCCATGCATTTGGGGATCATTGCTATTAAGTACGGGACATGCAATACAGCTGTGGTATATGATTACTGAGGAGAATGAATCTCACAATAATCCTTATGATGCACCCTACACTAAAATGTAACAAAATAACTTTAAAAAAAATGGTGTAAAGCACAATAGAATGCATTTTAGCCACTATAAATTAAACAACACTGGTTAAACACAGCAGGCCAGGCAGCATCTCTAGGAAGAGGTACAGTCGACGTTTCAGGCCGAGACCCTTCGTCAGTACTCCTGACGAAGGGTCTCGGCCTGAAACGTCGACTGTACCTCTTCCTAGAAATGCTGCCTGGCCTGCTGCATTCACCAGCAACTTTGATGTGTGTTGCTTGAATTTCCAGCATCTGCAGAATTCCTGTCGTTAACACTGGTTAAAGTTAAGCCGGTTCCACTTTCACAAATTTGCTGCACAAGCTGGTTAAGGCGGCATATGGAATGTTGGCCTTCATTAGCTAGGGGATTGAATTCAAGAGCCGCAAGGTAACACCACAGATCTATAAAACTCCAGCTAGACCACGCTTGCAGTATTGTGTTCAGCTCTGATCACCAGGACTGGAGGGATGTGGAAACTTAAGGGAGGGTTCAGAGGAGATTTAGCAGTGCCTGGATCGGATACCATATCTTATGAGGATAGGGTGAGTGAGTCAGGGCTAAGGAGGATGAGAAGTGAATTGAGGAGGAGTAAAAGATGAGGAGTACAGCCAGCTACTCCCCCCACCGCCGAACAGAAATGCCTAATATGAGGGGGCATAATTTTAAGTTGATTGGAGGAAAAGTCTATGTCAGGGGTAGGTTTGCTTACACAGAGACTGGTGGGTGCGTGGAACACACTTTTTAAAAAAAATACTGTACTGTATTGCTGCTGCAAATCTCATGACATATGCCACTGATAATAAATCTGATTCAGATTCTGAGTTGGAGAAAAATAAGAACAGCTCATTTACTTGTTTGTTAATGACTGCTCGTGAAACTGTACACAAAGAAATATTACACGTTACCAGTGCTTTTTGCTGCCTATTAGTCTGCTTCTATCACAACTACGCATGGAATTCAGTAACATATCAGGAGGACTTTTAGCAAGAGAGGAAACGATGTGGGAGGGTGAACATTGGATCTTGAGGGTCTCAATCCAAAATATCAACAGTTCGCTTCCCTCCATCAATAAGACCATAAGACGTAGGAGCAGAATTAAGCCATTCAACACATTAAGTTTGTTCTGCCATTCTATCACGTCTGATTTATTATCCCACTTAACCCCACTTTTCTGCTTTCTCTACTTAACCTCTGATGCTCTGGCTAATCAAGTTATCAACCTCCACTTTAAATACACCCAGTGAGTTGGCCTCCACAGCTGTCCACAGCAATGAATTCCACAGATTCACTAACCTTCAGCTCAAGTTCCTCTTCATCTCTGTTCTAAATGAATGCCCCTCTATTCTGCGGTTCTGCCCTCTGGTCCTAGACCCCCCCCCCCCCCCCCCACTATAGAATACACCTTAACCACATCCACTCTATCTGGGACTTTCAATATTCGATAGGTTTGACATGTTAGTCCCTCCAGCATTTTCCGCATGTGGCTGAAATATACTGATTCGTTCCCCTGTACAATGGCCTAAAGATGTTGATAGAACAAACCTTGAACACAAATAAGTCTGAAGGGTAATTCAGTAGCAGCAAGGCTTAACCACAGTTATATACCATATTTTAGGCAATTTTATACAGAAACATTAGATATAAATGTAAACTTACTACAATTATCCCAAAGGAGAGTATATCCAGAGACACAGACACCATCAATTTCCACATACTGATTTTGCTCGGCAGTAGGCACCTTTTGTCTGTGAAAAATTCTGCTTGCTAAGACTTCCAACTTAACCAGAGCTGACGAAGTTTTGCATGACTCTGGCCCTGTGGACTGGCAACCGATCTGATCCTTTGGTTGGGCCATCTGCCTCTTTGGGTCACATTAAAGTCTTTTATAACAATTAATAACTGTACCAAATGTGTTGCACATTACAATTCTAAAAGTAGCTGGGGTCTAAATTGAACAAACTTCCTGTCTGTAACCAAAAGATTGCCACTCCAATCAGCAGTTTGACCACGCGCCGAGCTACTACTGCACTTTCCTGTTGACGTGAAACAGTATCAATCCATAATGTCCACTTAAGTTCATTTAAAAATCTATTTTTATCAATCAGGTTCAAATTTTTTTTGATTTTAAAACTATTCTAAAGGTTGAAATCTCTGAACATCAATTTAGTTTTTAAAAAGTTTGAAAGTGTAAAAGTTTAAGCTAAAACAATACTTCCTGTGTGTGAGCCTGTGAGAAACCACAGAACTTTCTGAAAATACTTCAGAAATATTCATAGCCCACGTTTACACCAGTCATAAAGATGATAAACTACTAGGCTCTTTTCTCAAAATCTTTTCTCTCTGAAAGATGAAGATTCCTGTTTAGGTGCCAGCAGATATCCTGTGATATTTTCCAATTGTTCGACCTTTTGCAAGACTGACAAATCAATGCCCATTTCTAAGTTTCATCTACGATTCTCACAACACACAGAAGCCAATGAAGAACGATGATCAATATTTAATCCCAGGTTAATTTCACCCCCTCCCCCACTCAATTTCAAAGTAAATTTATTATCAAACTCTATATACAGACATAACTGTTAAAGAACAGGAGGATGTACCGGCTCCACCCAGGTGCTATCTAATTAATCCCACTCCCTTGATCCTCATTCTCTCCTTCTAGCTCCCTTCTGAATATTCATCTGATCTGTGTCAACTGTTACCCTGGCAGTATGTATTTAGGAACAGCTTCTTCTCCATCAAATTTCTGAACGGTCCATGAACACTACCACATGATCCCTGTTTTGATAGAAATGCAACAGTACTCAAATAACCACGTTATAACAGTGGTGTGAGGTAGAGTACTGCTGAACGCACAGCACATCAAACCTTGAAGTGGATGGGCTGCAGCAGCAGAACACCACAGGAGATAACAAACAGAGTGGCCACTGAGAGCATTATCCCTCTCAACCGCATTCGCCCAGCATCTTACCAAAATCTTTGATGCCCTTGCTAATCAAGAGTCTATCAATATCAACTTTAAATATATCCAACAATAATGGAGTAGGGATCATAGAAACATAGAAAATAGGTGCAGGAGTAGGCCATTCGGCCCTTCAAGCCTGCACCGCCATTCAGTATGATCATGGCTGATCATCCAACTCAGAACCCTGTACCAGCCTTCCCTCCATACCCCCGATCCCTTTAGCCACAAGGGCCATATCTAACTTCCTCTTAAATATAGCCAATGAACTGGCCTCAACTGTTTCCTGTGGCAGAGAATTCCACAGATTCACCACTCTCTGTGTGAAGAAGTTTTTCCTTATCTCGGTCCTAAATGGCTTCCCCTTTATCCTCAAACTGTGACCCCTTGTTCTGGACTTCCCCAACATTGGGAACAATCTTCCTGCATCTAGCCTGTCCAATCCCTTTAGAATTTTATACGTTTCAATAAGATCCCCCCTCAATCTTCTAAATTCCAATGAATATAAGCCTAGTCGATCCAGTCTTTCATCATATGAAAGTCCTGCCATCCCAGGAATCAATCTGGTGAACCTTCTTTGTACTCCCTCAATGGCAAGAATGTCTTTCCTCAGATTAGGGGACCAAAACTGCACACAATACTCCAGGTGTGGTCTCACCAAGGCCTTGTACAACTGCAGTAGTACCTCCCTGCTCCTGGACTCCAATCCTCTTGCTATAAATGCCAGCATACCATTCGCCTTTTTCACCGCCTGCTGTACCTGCATGCCCACTTTCAATGACTGGTGTATAATGACACCCAGGTCTCGTTGCACCTCCCCTTTTCCTAATCGGCCACCATTCAGATAATAATCTGTTTTCGCCACCAAAGTGGATAACTTCACATTTATCCACATTAAATTGCATCTGCCATGAATTTGCCCACTCACCTAACACCCTGCATCCTCTTAGCATCCTCCTCACAGCTAACACTGCCGCCCAGCTTCATGTCATCCGCAAACTTGGAGATACTGCATTTAATTCCTCATCCAAGTTATTAATATATATTGTAAACAACTCGGGTCCCAGCACTGAGCCTTGCGGTACCCCACTAGTCACTGCCTGCCATTCTGAAAAGGCCCCGTTTATTCCCACTCTTTGCTTCCTGTCTGCCAACCAATTCTCTATCCACATCAATACCTTACCCCCATACCGTGTGCTTTAAGTTTGCACACTAATCTCCTGTGTGGGACCTTGTCAAAAGCCTTTTGAAAATCCAAATATACTACATCCACTGGTTCTCCCCTATCCACTCTACTAGTTACATCCTCAAAAAATTCTATGAACTTCGTCAGACATGATTTTCCTTTCACAAATCCATGCTGACTTCGTCCAATGATTTCACCGCTTTTCAAATGTGCTGTTATCACATCTTTGATAACTGACTCTAGCAGTTTCCCCACCACCGATGTTAGGCTAACCGGTCTATAATTCCCCAGTTTCTCCTTGAGACAGAGCAGATGGGGATAGGGTTTCAGTCCAAAGTAACACAGTACGCTGAAATTCTGAAATCCTCTGTGATACTTGTCACACTACTCAACCTATGTGAAAACACCCAATAAAGAAAATTCCTGACCTTGGCTATGGTAACTATAAGACATTGGAGCAGATTTAGGAAGATGCTGGGAGTCCATTATTAAGGATGAGGTTTCAGGGCAATTGGGGCACACGACAAAGTAGGCCAATGTTGGCATGGTTTCCTTCAGGGGAAATGCTGTCTTACTGATTTGTAGGAACTCTGAGGAAATAACAAATAAAATAGACAAAGGAGAGTCAGTGGATGTTGTTTACTTGAATTTTCAGAAGGCTTCTGACAGGGAATTGCACGTGAGCCTGGCACACAAGCTAACAGCCCATCATATTAGAAGATAGTTACTAGCATGGATAGAAGTTTGGCTTACTGGCAGGAGGCAAAGAATGGGAACAAATGGGGTCTTTTCTGATTGACTGCCAGTGATCAGTGGCGTTATGCAAATATCAGTGTTGGGACTGCTTTTCAACTACATGTTAATGATTTAGATGACGGAATTGATGGCTTTGTGTCATCTTGCTGAATCATACCACTGTACACTTGAACGAAGAGGTGATTTTTCACCATTCTATCATCTTCTCGGCAGTCCTCATTCCCTTCCCCGCACCTTTTTTTATTCTGGCATCTTCCCCCTTTCTTTCCAATCCTGAAGAAGGGTACTGGCCTGAAACTCTGACTGTTTATTTACTTCCAAGAGGTTTCCCTCAACATCCCTTTCAGCTTTGCTGTAAAGTATAATCAAGTGAATGTCAGAGCAGGACAAGCTCAGAACCTCAGTCTGGACCTCAACTGCAGCCAATGACCTGTTACTGATCCAAGCTGTCACAAGATGGAAGGACAACTTGAACAACATACTTTCTGCTAACCAATAAAAAAAATCACACACTCTATTGCCGATTGGGAGGATTGTGAAGAGCCACTGAGGACATCTTCAAAAGGTGATGCCTCAAAGACAGCATCCATCATTAAGGACGACCCCCCCCCCCCCCCCCCACCGCAGGACAGGTAGGAGGGTATAACAGCTTGAAAACAAACAATGTTTTAGGAACAGCTTTTTCCCCTCCACCACCAAATTTATGAACAGTCTATGAATCCATGAACACTACGCTCACTATTTTGCTCTTTTTGCACCACTAACTTTTTTAATATATTTCTTATTGCAACTTAGTAATTTTTAATGTATTTATTTATTGGTTCCTCAAGATTATTATAACCTGGAGTGGTAATAGAGACAAGCTCCCACTATCTATTAAATGCTCCCAATGGCGTGTCTCACACATAGCCTCTGAAAACCAAGTCCAGCTCCCGACCTTCACATGTGGCTTAACTACTAAGCCTGGGTGAACAGTTACTACTGACAGGAGAAGGGGCAGAAATGGGTTACTGGCACCTTAAAACCAGATGGGGCTTGTCAGCGGTTGGCAGATCACCCAGAAGGAAAACTCTGATCTCAAACCCACTCATGGGGAAGGAACCAGGACTAAACCCAGAGGGAAAAATCGGGAGCTGGAGTCCCTTAGGCAGTCCTATGTTAA
Source organism: Mobula birostris (assembly GCF_030028105.1). NCBI lineage: Eukaryota > Metazoa > Chordata > Chondrichthyes > Myliobatiformes > Myliobatidae > Mobula > Mobula birostris. The sequence continues at coordinate 7,610,661 of NC_092381.1, forward strand.
GTTCAACGCTGACTGGCAACTCCTGCGATGCTGCTGGTACCAAACTGTATTGGTCTCTACAGTTCCTTTGAGTTTCAGATGCGTGGAGCAACAGTTTGCTCTCCATATCATACTTGCATATCCAGACAGCTATTATGCAACGTCCATGGTTGACCCTGACCAATGAGAGCCCACAATCACTATTTAGAGATACAGCACAGAACAGGTCCTTTCACTCCAATGAGTCGTACCGCTCAACAGCCCATTTATTTAACCTTAGGCTAATCATAGGATAATTTACAATGACCAACTAATTTATGTACTAACCAGTATGTCTTTAAACTGTGGGAAGAAACCAGAGCACCCTGAGGAAACCCAAACTTCCTTCGACGATGCTGGAAGTGAACTCTGCTATCCCAGAGCTGTAACAGTGGTGTGCTAACTACTACCATAAGACCATAAGACACAGGAGCAGAATTAGGTCATTCAGCCAGTGAGTCTGCTCCACCATTCCATCATAGTAGTTCCAGATCCCACTCAACCCCAAGCACATGCCTTCTCACCATATCATTCAATGCCCTGACTGATTGGGAAACTATCATCTTTCACCTTAAATATACCCATGGACTTGGCCTCCACTGCAGTCTATGGCAGAGCATTCCACAGATTTACTACTTTCTGGCTAAAAAAATTCCCCTTCACGTCTGTTGTGAAAGGTTGCCCCCCAATTTTGAGACTGTGCTCTCCAATTCTGGATACCCCCACCACAGGTAACATCCTCTCCACCTCCACCCGACCTAGTCCTTTCAACATTCGGTAGGTTTCAATGATATCACCACACATTCTTCTAAATTCCAGTGAGAAGAGACCCAAATCAGCCAAATTAATTGTTAGGAAGTCTTGCACAAGGGCTTCGAAGTCCTTCTGTACCTCTGATGTTTGAATCTTCTTCCTCATTTAGATAATTGTCTGCACTATTGTTCCTTTTGCCAAAACGCATCATCGTACATTTCCCAACACTGTATTCCATCTGCTACTTTTTTGCCCATTCTTCCAATTTGACGAAACCCTGCTGCAATCGCATTGCTTCTTCAGCTATACCTACCCCTCCACCTATCTTCACAAACTTCACATCATCCACAAACTTTGCCATAAAGCCATCAATTCCACTATTTAAATCAGAAACAGGTTTATTATCACCGGCTTGTGATGTGAAATTTGTTAACTTAGCAGCAGCAGTTCAATGCAATACAATCTAACAGAGAAAAAATAAATAAATGATAATAAAATAACAATAACAAAAATAATAAACAAACAAGCAAATCAACTACGTACATTGAATATATTAAAAACCGTGCAAAAACAGAAATACTGTATATTTTTTTAAAAAAGTGAGGTAGTGTCCAAAGATTCAATGTCCATTTAGGAATCAGATGGCAGAGGGGAAGAAGCTGTTCCTGAATCGCTGAGTGTGTGCCTTCAGGCTTCTGTATCTCCTACCTGATGGTAGCAGTGAGAAAAGGACATGTCCTGGGTGCTGGAGGTCCTTAATAATGGATGCCGCCTTTCTGCCTTTCGCTACCTTAAGATGTCCTGGGTACTTTGTAGGCTAGTGCCCAAGATGGAGCTGACTAGATTTACAACCCTCTGCAGCTTCTTTTGGTCCTGTGCAGTAGCCCCTCCATACCAGACAGTGCTGCAGCCTGTCAGAATGCTCTCCACGGTACAACTATAGAAGTTTTTGAATGTATTTGTTGACATGCCAAATCTCTTCAAATTCCTAATAAAGTATAGCCGCTGTCTTGCCTTCTTTATAACCAAGTTAGATTCTCAAAGATCTTGACAATGAGGAACTTGAAGCTGCTCACTCTCTCCACTTCTGATCCCTCTATGAGGATTGGTATATGTTCCTTTGTCTTACCCTTCTGGAATTCCACAATCAGCTCTTTTTATTACTAACATTGAGTGCCAGGTTGTTGCTGCGGCACCATTCCACGAGTTGGTATATCTCCCTCCTGTATGACCTCTCGTCACCACCTGAGATTCTACTAACAATGGTTGCTTCAACAGCAAATTTATGGATGGTATTTGAGGTATGCCTAGCCACACAGTCATGTGTATATAGAGGGCAGAGCAGAGGCTAAGCACACACCCCTGAGGTTCGCCAGTGTTGATCGTCAGCAAGGAGGAGATGTTATCACCATTCACACAGATTGTGGCCTTCCAGTTAGGAAGTCTAGTATCCAACTGCAGAGGGAGGTACAGAGGCCCAGATTCTGCAACTTCTCAATCAGTATTGTAGGAATGATGGTATTAAATGCTGAGCTACAGTCCATGAACAGCATCCTGACATAGGTGTTTCTGTTGTCTAGATGGTCTAAAGCTGTATGGAGAGTTATTAAGATTGCGTCTGCTGTTGACCTATTGTGGCGCTAGACAAACTGCAATGGGTTTAGGTCCTTGCTGAGGCAGGAGTTCAGTCTAGTCATGACCAACCTCTCAAAGCATTTCATCACGGTTGACGTGAGTGCTACCGGGCGATAGTCATTAAGGCAGCCCACATTATTCTTCTTAGGCACTGGTGTAATTGTTGCCTTTTTGAAGCAAGTGGGAACTTCTTCTTGTAGCAGTGAGAGGTTGAAAATGTCCTTGACTACTCCTGCTAGTTGGTTGGCACAGGTTTTCAGAGCTTTACCAGGTACTCCATCAGGACATTCTCCCTTGCGAGGGTTCACTCCCTTTAAAGACAGCCTAACATCGGACTCTGAGATCCAGATCACAGGGGTCATCAAATGCAGCAGGGATCTTCACAACTATAGTTGTGTTCTCCCTTTCAAAGCCTGCATTGAAGGCGTTGAGTTCATCTGGTAGTGAAGCATCGCTGCCATTCATGCTATTAAGTTTTGCTCTGTCGGAAGTAATATCTTGCAAACCCTGTCAGAGTTGTCATGCATTGGACGTTTCCTTCAACCTCGTTCAAAATTGCCTCTTTGTCCTTGAAATAGCCCCCCGCAAATCATACCTGGTTTTCTAGTACAGGCCTGGGTTGCCAGACTTGAATGCCACAGATCTAGCCTTCAGCAAACGATGTACTTCCTCGTTCATCCACGGTGTTTGATTTGAGAATGTACAGTAAATTTTTGTGGGCACACACTCATCCACGCAGGTTTTAATGAAGTCGGTAACAACTGCAGCATATTCATCCTGGCTCGAAGATGAATCCCTGTCCAGTCCAGTCCACCAATTCAAAGCAGTCCTGTAGGCACTCCTGTGCTTCCCTTGTCCATACCTCCTTGGTCCTCACTGCTGGTGTTGCAGTCTTCAGTCTCTGTCTATACTCAGAGAGCAGAAGTACAGCTAGGTGATCAGACTTCCCAAAGTGAGGGCGTGGAATGGCACGGTAGGCATTCTTGGCAAACGATGTGAAAAGCTGGAATGGTCCCCTTTATTCCCACTCATTCCTCTATCCATGCCAATATCTTTCCTGTCATGCCACAGGATTTTATCCTGTTAAGCAGCCTCGTGTGTGGCACCTTATCAAATAGCTTCTGAAAATCCAAGTAAATGACATCCACTGCCTTTCCTTTGCCCACCCTGCTTGTTACTTCTTCAAAATTACAGATTTATCAGGCAAGATTTCCCCTTACAGAAACCATGCTGAATTTTATCATTAGTCTACCAAATAACCTGAAATATCGTCCTTAATAATAGACTCCAACACTTTGCCAAACAATGAGGTTAAGCTAACTGGCCTATAATTCCTTTCTTTTGACTTCTTCCCTTCTTAAAGAGTGGAAAGACATTTGTAATCTTCTAGTCCTCCGGGACCATGCCAGGATCGAATGACTCTTGAAAGATCATGACCAATAGATCCGTTATCTCTTCAGCAACCTCTCTCAGGACTCTGGGATGTAGTCCATCTGGTCCAGGTGACTTATCCACATTAAGATCTTTGAGTTTGCCTAGCACTTTTTCCACTGTAAAACCAATGGCATTTACTCCTGCTCCCTGACACTCACAGACCTCTGGGAGACTTCTAGTATCTTCTGCAGTGAAGACTGATGCAAAGTACCCATTAAGTTCATATCCCCTTTCTTTATCCCCCATTACTACGCTACGGTATTGCACTGCAATGCACCAAGCAAATTTCACAATATATCAGTGATAACAAACATAAACACGACTCTGAACATGAATTTGAATCCAAATTTCACAATCTCAGGGGCCCACTAAAAATGTGCTCTTCAAGAGTCAATGATTGAATAAAGTTTGCTCACAACACCGAAACCTTATATTCTTAAAATAATTTCCATTTTAGATGCAGTTTTAGTTATTACCTCCTTCACTACACTATATAATCCCATTAATTATAGGCCTCCCTGTCATCATTCAGCTAACAATTAATTTTAATTGCTCCCAGACAAAATCTTGATGCCACCGTGAAGAAAACAAAACAATCTTATGGTGATCCATAATGACTTTTCAGGAAACAATAAAGGCTTACAGTTTCAGATGCTTCCTTACACTCAGATGCAAAGCACTTTAAATACTTGAAACTCTGCTTTACTGCAATTGAAACTGCTTATGCATTCTATCTGAAGTATTTATTTAGTGTTTTTTTTTAAGCTTATTGTTTTTTTTGTACTGCTTCGAATCGTTTTCCTTTACATTTGTGTACTGGAAAATAACATTAAACATTAAACAAACAGCATTAAACAACAACAATAGGAACCAAAATAGCTCCATTGAGAGAGCGTTAATACTGAAGATTTAAAGGAACTTAACTCAATTTCATGTTTCAGCATGATTCTCATTGGGCAAGATTAGATTTTGAGGACATGGGTTGAGTGAAGGGTGAAATATTTAACAGGAACACAAGGGGAAACTTTTTCACGAGAGGGTGGTGAGAGTGCAGAACGAGCTGCCAGTGGAATTGGTAGAGGCGGGTTCAATTTCAACATTTAAGAGAAGTTTGGATAGGTACTTACTGCCTGTTACACTGCTAGCATTTGGGGCAGTAATGAAGAATCTCTATTTTTGGGAGGTGTTCAGGGCTTCCGTTATCATGTTAGTAGCTTATTCTCGCTTTCACTATTGTCAGTCATTCAAGTGTCAGATGGAGACTCAGGAATACCGTGGCACTCAGATGTAGAAAGATTGCTGTTCCAGTTTTGTTTTTACCCCAGTCAGGGTTGTTAGCCCTGAGCTGAACCCCCAAAACCTCGAGGACTAGTAGGCCACCTTTAGTCTGGTTCTTACCATTTGACCTGCTTGGCATGGGTGACCCTATCAAGAGCCAAAGCGTAAAACTTTGACTCCAGCCAGCATAGCTCTCCAAGTTTTTGAGACACCCAAGTCTCCAAATCAAGACAAGGTTGTGGTCCTGTTGGTGGTTTGGATAGTCACATGGAGTGCTATTGTCCAATTGCAGGTAAATGGGAATAGACAGACTAATAGTTGATCGGGGATTTGATGGGCCAAAGGGGCTGTTTCCGTGCACGACACGAGTATAGATGCGCATAATCCAACTCCTCAGGAAATAGAGGCATTGGTGAACTTACTTGAATTGTGTAGAATTGTGCATTTATCTGCTTTGGTATCTTCTTCTCAGTGGAAAAGAACTTTGGGATAAATAATTATTTAATTTAAGTTACATACTTAGATTGAACATCAGAGCATGGTAATCATTTGTGGCTCTTGCAAGCAGACAAAAAATACACTTAATTAAGAAAACATTTAAACAGATAATCAAAGAAGGAATGATTTTTTTAATGAAATGCCAAATGAAATTTTAATATTGCATATCAAAAAATCAAAATCTAAATTAGGAAAGAATAAGGCTAGGGAGTTCAAACTAATTTATTCTATGATTCAGTTTAAAGGCTTAAGATTTTTTTATAACCAAGTGCAAGCACCTTAAAAGTGTATTTTTTAATTGTTCCACCGGTTAAAATAAATATTAAGACAAAGGGCATTCTTTTTAATAAATCAACCAAGCCAATCCATTTTATAATTGTCCCTCTAGAATAAGTTGCTTGAACTCCTGTTCACATAGTGATTAGAAGATTACACAATGAAAAAAGTGCTAGAATTAAAATGATAGATTTTGAAACTCCACATCTAAAAACAGGAATATTGCAGAAAGGGGACAGCAGGTTCCTCATGTCTGCCTTGCCATCTAAAGTGATCATGGCATGTCTACGCTTGTCTCAAAGTCTCTCCTGGGTCAGTTCCTTTCAATTCCTTGATCTCTCACATGTTTACCTATTTCCATCTTAAATAGATCTCCCAGTAATCTTTGATGCCCTTACTATCAACCTCTGCTTTAAACATACCCAATGCCCAATGATAATGGAGTGTGGATCCTTGAGGTAGAGCATGTACAGATAGGGTTCAGCCTGAAGTAACATGGTGTGCTGAAATTCGATTGCAAAAACAAAATTCCTCATCTCTGCTCCAAGGGGGTCAGCCTCCTACCCCAAGGCTATGCCCTCTAGTCCTATATTCGTCCACTATTTGAAACATCCTCTCCACATCCACTCTATCTGGCCTTTCAGGTTTCAGTGAGACCCCGCCCCCGCACCTCCCTGGTCATTTCATTGTTTTGTGGGTCCTACTAATTGGTGCCTAATCTAAGGGTGCCCACAGAAAATGTCTAGCTGAGTTCTAAAACTGATCTGCCCCTTCGTAGAACATAGAACAGGACAGCACAAGTACAGACCCTTCACCAAAGTCCTACTGATTGAACTGAATGAACTTAATTAGTAATCAAATGCCCAACTAAACTAACCCCTTCTGGTAACGCTCACAGAATGCGGGAGGAACTCAGCAGGTCATTATTATTCTATGTAGAATAATGAGTTGAAGTTTCAAGCTGAGACCCTTCATAAGGTCTTGTTTTGTGTGTTACTCCGGGCTTCCAGCATCTGCAGAAATGCACTGTCATTGGAGAGAGTCCAGAGGAGGTTCACGAGGATGATTCTGGGAATGAAGGGGGTTAACATATGAGGAACGTTTGGCACCATTGGGCCTGTACTCACTGGAATTTAGAAGAATGGAAGGGGACCTCATTGAAACCTACCAAATGATAAAAGGACTAAATAGGGTGATGAGGAGAGGATATTTCTTATGGTGGAGTATCCAGAACTTGAGGACGCAGCTTCAATATTGAGGGGGCAACCTTTTAGAACAGAGGCAAGGAAGAATTTTTTAAAGCCAGAGAGTAGTAAATCTGTGGAATGCTCTGCCAGAGAATGCAGTGGAGGCCAAGTCCGTGGGTATATTTAAGGTGGAAGTTGATAGCTTCCTGATCAGTCATTGTATCAAAGGATATGGTGAGAAGGCAGGTGTATTGGGTTGAGTGGGATCCGGGATCAGCCATGGATGGAATGGCAGAGCACACTTGATGGGCTGAATGACCTAATTGTGCTCCTATGTCTTATGGTAGTGCTGCAATAGCATAGTGGTTCGCGCAATGCTATTACAGCTCAAGGTGTCAGGAGCTCAGAGTTCAATTCCGATATAATCTGTAAGGAGCTTGTACGTTCCCCCCCGTGAACATGTGGGTTTCCACAATACCCTAAAGACAGACTGTACTGGTTAGTAAGTTAATTAGTCATTGTAAATTGTTCTGTGATAAAACTAGGGTTAAGTAGGTGGGTTGCTGGGCCGTACGGCTCACTGGGCTGGGAAGTACCAGTTCAGCACTGTATCTCTAAATAAATAAACTTATAGTTTGTAAATAGCAACAATTTTATACGTAAGTGTTTTACAAATGGAATGCAATGCATTGCAGTGCTAAAATAACATGCCTCACAACATAAAAGGAAGTGTTCTTTTTACACAGAACAAATGAAGATAAGTATCCAGCTGCAATAATCAAATTACAACCATGACAGTGCTTGCAATAGCTGTTGAGAAACATTTTGAGATGCATAAATAGATCTCAGTTATTTTATTTCGAAATACAGTGCAGAAGAGGCCCTTCAGGCCCAATGAGCCACACTGCCCAGCAACCCACCGATCTAACCCAGGGTTAGAAACCCTAATGCTTTGGTGGAACAACTGAGCACCAAATCTAATTGTATTCACTATATCTAAGAGAAGTCTACTTTTGGAATTTGAGATGATATTATACTGTTCTGCTTTTAGCTTAGTGAACCATCTTCAAAACAGTATTGATTAACAGAGAAAAATAATCTATTTAATACCAAAGTAATCTTAAAACCTGGTATTAGTTCTTAAAAGATAGGAACTTTTGGGCACTAAGTATGGTCCAACAAAGGGATCTAGGAATACGAGTACATAATTCACTGAAAGTGGTGTCACAGGTAGATAGGGTGGTAAATAAAGTTTTTGGCACATTGGCCTTCATAAGTCAATGTATTAAGGACAAAAGATGGGATGTTGTGTTGAAGTTGTATAAGACACTGGTGAGGCCCAATTTGGAGTATTGTGTACATTTTTGATCACCAATGTACAGGAAAGATTGAAAGAGTGCAGAGAAAATTTACAAGGATGTTTCTGGGTCTGGGGGACCTGAGTTCTAAGCAAAGACTGAATAGTTTAGGACTGTATTCTTTGGAATGTAGAAGATTGAAAGGAGATTTGGTACAGGTACACAGAATTATGAGGGGTATAGATAGGATAGATGCAAGCAGGCTTTTTCCACAGAGGTTGGGTGGTACTACAACCAGATGTCATGGGTTAAGGGTGAAAAGTGAAAGGTTCAGGGGAACAAGAGGGGAAACTTCTTCATTCAGAGGGTTGTAAGAATGTGGATTGAGCTGCCAGCACAAGTAGTCCATGCGAGCTCGATTTCAATGTTTCAATGAAGTTTGGATAGTAGGGATATGGAGGGCTATAGTCCCTGTGCAGGTTGATGGGAGTAAGCAGATTAAATGGTCTAGTTGGCCTTTTTCTATACTGTACTTCTCTATGACTCCATTGTTCATATTACTGTTTATATGGTATTCGATCTTCCACTTTCTCTAATTATCTCAAACTTCCTGGTTCCCTACTCCAATCTCCTTCCTGTGCATAATCAGGTTCCATTTGAACAAAATCACTGGTCCAACCACTCCACGTGAATTTCACATTCCTGAAAGGATTTGCAAAATGGCTTGAGAATTTACAGAGTGCATCTGTTATTGAACTCCCCTATAAGCACAGGAGCACAATCAGCTCATCATGCTTGTGCTGGACTCTAACCGCTACACCACTGTGCTGCAGCACCGTGTCAGTTAATAAATCTGTGTGTCTTTGGGAAGGAGAACCAGAAGGAAGCTTATGTGTTACTGAATATGCAAATTCAGCACCCAAAGCTTAAGCCAAACACAATTCCACGTTGTTATGGAGGGAACCACTGCATTACTTACAATTGGAATTTTGTTAAATACTTTGTGAATATATCTTCTACAATGAAATACATAATTTGCTTCAACAACGAAGGATGTGCTGGGAGAGGCCTGCAAATGTCACTGGAGGTGGATGAGTTGGGGGGTGGTTGTGGGGATAGCTCCCGTAGTGGGAGCTATTAAATGCTCCCAATGGCGTAAGACTCAAATCGTCTCTGACAACCAAGTCCATTTCCTGGCCTTCACTTCTCGCTTAGCTACTAATCCTGGCAGAACTGTTTCTACTGACAGGAGAAGGGGAAAATGCAGTTTATTGTTGCCGTAAAACATGTCCCTTTGGGCAGATGGCTAGAAAAACTCAGATCTCAAACCACTGCTGCCTCGTGGCTACACACTCATGGGGAAGGCTTTGGAAGTAAACCCCGAGGGAAAAATCCAGAGCTGGAGTCCCCAAGGCAATCCTATTTTGAGTTCATTGCTGACTGGGGACTCCTGAGACTGCTGATGCCAAACTATCAGTCTCTGCTGTTCCTTTAGGTTCATCAGATGCGTGGAGGGGTAAACATTCTACAAGGGCAACAGTTTACTTTCCTTATCGTGCTGACCAGGTTCGCGTATCTAGACAGCTAGGACACAACATCCATGGTCAACCTGACTGACAGAGGCCTCCGCTCAGCAGCATATCTTCCACTCAAGCACAAACCTGAGTTTCTGCACTGCCATTTCATGACCTCCGGAAATGCAAAGAATATCAGTTCTTGAAGCACATTTTGAAAGCACTATTGTAATGAAGGCAGCCAACTCACACATAGTTTATCACAAATGAAAATCTGATAATACTCGAGCTTGTTTCCTTTCAACTTCTCACACAACATCAGCAAAACCGAATAACTGATTATTCACTACAGCAGGAGCAAGCACGGAGATCCAGAGCCTGTCCTCATTAAGGGAAATCAGGGATAGGCAGTACTTTTAAATTCCTGGCGCCAGCACCCAAGAGTCATTACAAATAAGGCACAGCAGCACTTCTAATTTCTTAGAAGTTTGTGTCGATTACCGACAAACTTCTATAGATGCAAACTGAAGAATATCCTAACAGGTTGCAACACAGCCTGGTATGGAAACACCAATGGCCAGGAATAGAAAAAAAAAGAAAACAAAGTGTATTCAATAAGTAATTTTTATTTCCACAATTTGCCTTCTTTTGCTCATTAGCTGTGTTTGCCTTGCTTTATTTATGTAAATTTTATGTTATTGTCCTGTAAATGCCTGAAAGAAAATAAATCTCATGGTAACATATGCACACTTTGATCATTTTTACTTTAAAAGCTGAGCATTTTATGTGAGGTAAATTTTGGCCAGGACACAGGATACTTCAACATTTTTCAAAATAATAGGAAGGATCCTGAATGACCAAAAACAGGGACGGCACCCAAGTTCAACTTCAGTCAAAGTAAGTCACAGTCAAGAGCCAAATAAATACTCCATCTACAGCAGCAACTTAAATTTGTATGCTCAAAGCACAAATGCCACTTGAATCGACAACTTTTGCAAAAGGAAGGCAGGGGGCGTCAACAACCACGTCCTGACAAAGAGGAAATAAAGACGCAGCAAAGGAAATGAACCCTTAAATAGTTTGGATTTTACCTCAATGAAGCATATATAGATTAGTCAACAGAATGAGTTTAAACAGGTTTCAAGCTTTTTGATCATATATATAACTCTGACAAAGATCCCACCTCCCTTGGTGGGGGGGGGAAGAGGGGAGGGGGGAAGAGGGGAGGGGGGAAGAGGGGAGGGGGAAGAGGGGAGGGGGGAAGAGGGGAGGGGGAAGAGGAGAGGGGGAAGAGGGGAGGGGGAAGAGGGGAAGGGGAAGAGGGGAGGGGGAAGAGGGGAGGGGGGAAGAGGGGAGGGGGAAGAGGGGAGGGGGAAGAGGGGAGGGGGAAGAGGGGAGGGGGAAGAGGGGAGGGGGAAGAGGGGAGGGGAAGAGGGGAGGGGAAGAGGGGGAGAGAGACACACACACACACGGGGAGAGAGAGAGACACACACACACAGACAGACAGAGACACACAACAATATCAAAGACTCACCCAGCCTGGATATCACTCTTTTCTACTTCCCAACTGGGAAGACAAAGGCTTGAAAACACTGACCACCATGTTCAAGGACAGCTTCTATCCCCCTTTTATAAGGTTACTGAATGCTGCACTTGTATGATAAAATGGATTCTTGACCCCACAACCTACATCAAAACTTTGCACTTAATGTCTACCCGCACTGCACTTTGTAATGCCTATGAAGAAAAACTATAAAATGCACAAAATATGTATTAAAAAAAGTTAAGTACAAATAAAAGAGGAAAAAAATACTGAGATAGTGCTCATGGGTTATTGCCCATTCAGAAATCTGATGGCCGAGGGGAAGAAGCTGTCCTGAGGCATTTGAGTGTTCCTGTACCTTCTCGTTGGTAGAAATGAGAAGAGAGCTACCATCCTTAAAGACAGATGCTGCTTTTTTGAGGCATCACCTTTTGAAGGCATCCTGGATGCTGAGGTTAGTGCCTGCCTGGCTGACAACTTTCTGCAGCTTTTTCTGATCCTGTGCATTGACCCTTCCATAACAGATTGTGATGCAACCAATTAGAATGCTCTCCATGGTACACGAGGAGAAATTTGAGAGAGCCTTTGGTGTCATACCAAGTCTTCTCAAGCTGCTGATGAAATATCACCTCTTTGTAATTGCATCAATATGTTGGGCCCAGGATAGAACCTCAGATGTTGACACCCAAAAACCTGAAAGCGCTCACCTTTTCCACTGCAGATCCCTTGATGAGGACTGGTGTGTTCTCTCGACTTTCCCTTCAAGTCCACAATCAATTCCTTGATCTTACTGGCGTTGAGTGCAAAGTTGTTGCTGTGACACCACTCAACCAACTGATCTCTCATGTTCCAGAGTGTCTCCTCATTACCATCTGACATCCTCTTCACCATAATTCTTTTGTCAGCAAATTTATAGATGGCATTTGAGCTGTGCCTCATCATAGGGGTAGAAGGAGTAAATCAGTGGGTTAAGTACACACTCTTGAAGTGCACCAGTGTTGATTAGCAGTGAGGTGGAGATATTATTACCCCAGTAGAGTGTCAATAATAAAGCAATTCAACAATTTGTTGTCCAGTTCTGATGTTGACTCTAACTGTGACACTGAGAGGAATGGCTTGCTGGATAGAAAAACAATTGGGTAGCACTTGTTAATGAAAATTGGGGAACACTGGACAGTAAGTCATAGTAATTGCTCAATAGTTATACAACTCTAGACTGTAAGGAAATTAATACCGAAAAAGGGAAGACAAAAAACCACAGATGCTAGAATATGGAGCAACACAGTAGGTGGAACAGCAGAATATGGAGCAACACAGTAGGTGGAACAGCATTTATGGGAGGGAAAGGAATTGCCGACATTTTGGGTTAGAACCATGTCAACACTGGTGCAGGATTTTGGCCTGAAATGCTGACCATTCTTTTCTTCCAACAGATGCTGCTCAACCTATTGAGTGCGACTAGCAGGTTATTTTTACCTGAATCAGTAAAGTTGCCTCAACAATTCTGCGTCAGTAAAGAGTAATAATGAAAGAATTACGGCAGCAAAGTCGTCCCTGAGATTGTTGATCAAGATTACATTGGAAGATTATGAATGAGGAATCTGCAAAGCAACATACCCTTTTTTAAAAAAAAATTAAATTTTTTTGTAATACTTAGAATGAAAACGCGCATGCTTTTGATTTTACTTATTAATTGAGGGGTATAATGAAATACAGTTATTTCACATTCCATAAACTTTTTCTAGCTGCATGGCAACGGCGATGTGCAAGGGAGCATTTTAGTGACTGTGTGGCTGCACACTCGTGCAGGTTAGAGGGAACAGTGCTGCAAGTTCAACTGATTCAGGAATTGTTCTTTTGTAAAACTATTTCCCACTACTGAAGGAAGGGGTAAAGAGGGCAAGTAGGTAACTTCTAATCTAATACTGGTGGTCAGGGAATTGAAGAGTGAGGAATGACTGGGAACTGACACATTTTAGCTGGTCAGTGACAGCCACACTGTGTCCCAAAGTGCAAGTCACGTCAGACGAACAAGACTGATTATTTTTTTCCTCCCTTGGGTGGTAAGGAAATCTGTCCATAAGACATTCAACAGAGCATGGTTAGGTCAACACTAAAGTTCAAAGTAAATTTATTGTCAAAAGTACATATATATCACTATACACTACCCTGAGATTCATTTCCTTGCAGGTGTTCACAGTAGGACAAAGAAATACAATAGAATCAATGAAAAACTACATGACAAACGACCAATGTGCAAAAGACAACCTAGGTAAATACAAAGACAATAAGTAAATAAATAACACACATCAAAGTTGCTGGTGAACGCAGCAGGCCAGGCAGCATCTCTAGGAAGAGGTGCAGTCGACGTTTCAGGCCAAGACCCTTCGTCAGGACTGTTTTTTAAACTGTTGTTTAAGTAAATAAATAATCCTGCCATCATCTGCAATTGAAATGGGAATAACAATGTCATGGGAGATGTCAGGCTCAAGGGCGATAGTGTGAATTTTGAGTTGCCTGTTGATGTAAATAGATATTCCCTTGATTTTACTTCTCTGATCTCATTTAGCCAGCATCATAACTGGCTTCCAGATTATGGGGTTTTGTACTGAATTAACAGAATCAATGTTCTTGAAACAACGCTCAATATCCTATTTCCAAAATAAGAAATAAAATTTCCATCAAGCACGTACATTTTCCCAAACTCAACGTGCAGAGAAATTTTTAACTTTATAAGCCTAATTTGAGAGAGATTTCAGTACTTAACAGGAGATAGTAAAGAATGTCAGGGAACGGCAGCTAAAATTTACAGAATAAACAGATTCTGCAGATGCTGGAAATCCAAAGTAACGCGCACACAATACTGGAGGAATTCAGGCAGCACCTATGAAAATAAGGCTACGTCCACACTATGCCGGATAATTTTGAAAACGCCGGTTTCGAGTAAAAACGACAGGCGTCCATACGAAGCGTTTTTCAAAATATCTCTGTCCACATTAGGCGGATACTTGGGCGAATCTCCTCCTACTGGGCATGCGCAGGACACAGAAAACAAGCGAAGAGGAAACGATATACTTAGTGCATGTTTGTCCAGTTACAGAGTAGAAAAACATTAAAGGAATTGCTCTTGGCTCTTGCACAGGAGGACTTAAAACTTGGGGAAAAAAAACAAATACTGGAGCGTCTGGAGGCAACCGACAGGGAGTTCACAGACAGTATGACCCGGCTGACGACGAACATTGAAAAACTGACTAACTCTGTTGCATTAATAAAGCACCTTGTTAAATGTATAAAACGCCTGCATCAGCGTTATCTTGTATTTCCACACAATGTTACATTAGGCTGTTACACATCTATTGTCAAAGAAGTACTTGCATAAATAGGTAAACCACCTTCATACAAGCAAGGACAGAAAACAGGGCGAAGTGAGTATACTTATTCACTTCCTCACTTCGTTGTTAAAACAACAAACATCTGTTCCGGCACGTCATGACAGCGTTTTTAAATAGTCAGAAAAGCTCACTTTACAATTTAACTCTCACACCGTTCATACCGACTGCGTGTTATAACAGCTTGCGCAGTACCAAGCAGAAGCAGAAAAAAAGCATTGTTGTTGTGGTGTTGTCATGACAACGTTTTTAAATCTCTCCGTTTACCCCGTACACACTACGCCGGATATTAAGCGTTTTCAGATTTATTCACTCTGGAGAGCGTTTTCGAAAATCTCCGTTTTCGGGGGCTGAAAATGCCGGTTCAGTGTGGACGGGAGGGCAAAACGAAGAGAAAAAGCTTCGTTTTCAAAATTATCCGGCGTAGTGTGGACGTACCCTAAGTAAAAAGTCAACATTTTGGGCCAAGACCCTTCTTTAGCACTGGAAAGGAAGGAGGAAGATGCAAGAATAAAAAGGTGGTGGGGAGAGGTGGTGTGAAGGAGGATAGCTAGAAGATGATAGGTAAAGCCAGGTGGATGGAAAAGATTCAGATGGGTGGGAAAGGTAAAGAGCTGGAGAAAAAGGAACCTGATGAGAAGGGAGTGGACCATGAAAAGCAAGGGAGGAGTACGAGGGGGTGGTGATAGGCAGGTGAGAAGAGGTAGAGGCCAGAGTGGAAAATGGAAGATGGAAGAGGGAGGGGAAAAGAAAAAAAAACACCAGGAGGAATCAATGTTACACCATCAGGTTGCCATCTAGGTAGCAAGGCATTGCTTCTCCATCCTGAGAGTGGCCTCAATATGGCACAAGAGGAGGCCACGGTCCAAAATTTAGGAACAGGAATGGGGATAGTAATTAAAATGGTTGGAAACCAGGATATTCCACTTTTGATGGATAGAGCATTAGTGCTTGATAAAATGGTGCCCCAATTTCCATCAATATTTCTGAGGAACTGCCCTGAGCCCAGCATGTAAGTGCAATTATAAAGGAAGTATGGCAGCACCTCTACTTTAGAATATTTGGCATAACATTTAAAACTTTGAAAAACTTCTATAGACATGTGGTGGAGAGTATACTGAATGGCTGCATCACAGCCTGCTATGGAAACATCAATACCTTTGAATGGGAAATCCTACAAAACATGGTGATGTGGCCCAGTCCATCGTCAGTAAAAAGCCCTTCCCAGCATTAAGCACATTTATATACAGAAGCCTCAGGACTCACACCATCAGGTTCAGGAAAAGTTATTACCCCTCAACCATCAGGCTCTTGAACCAAAGGGGATAATTTCACTCAACCTCAATGAAATACCCTGTCAATAAATGGATTTATTGAGTATGCCTACAAGAAGATGAATCTCAGGGTTGTATATGATGACATAAATAGTTTGATAATAAGTTTACTTGGAATTTTTGATTTATGTCTTCCAGTGACTAGTAACTGTAACGGAGATTGCGTTGACAGATCTAAAGATGCTTTCCTGCACTTTTCTGTAAGTAGGCAAATGATTCATTTCTTAAACAACTGCCCATTTGTTCAGAATAAGCTTTGTAGAGCTGATTTTCATCATTAAATGAATTTCAAAATTATAACCTTTAATCTAAAAATAGTCACATTAAATCTTACAGTGATTGCTGAAACCCGATCTTCTACTTCACTGTATTTCATGCTAATCATTTGTATAGCTCATAAAATTTCAGAAAGTTGCTCAGCTATCTAATTCAGGCAGCTTCTCTAGGAAGAGGTACAGTTGACGTTTCGGGCCGAGACCCTTCGTCAGGACTAACTGAAAGAAGAGCTAGTAAGAGATTTGAAAGTGGGAGGGGGAGGGGGAGATCTAAAATGATAGGAGAAGACAAGAGGAGGAGGGATGGAGCCAAGAGCTGGACAGTTGATTGGCAAAAGGGATATGAGAGGATCATGGGACAGGAGGCCTAGGGAGAAAGGGGGAGTGGGGAAAAACAAAGGATGGGCAAAGGGGTATAGTGAGGAGGACAGAGGGAGAAAAAGAATGTGTGTATATAAATAAATAACAGATGGGGTACGAGGGGGAGGTGGGGCATTAGCGGAAGTTTGAGAAGTCAATGTTCATGCCATTAGGTTGGAGGCTACCCAGACGGAATATAAGGTGTTGTTCCTCCAACCTGAGTGTGGCTTCATCTTTACAGTAGAGGAGGCCGTGGATAGACATATCAGAATGGGAATGAGACGTGGAATTAAAATGTGTGGCCACTGGAAGATCCTGCTTTCTCTGGCGGACAGAGCATAGGTGTTCAGCGAAACGATCTCCCTGTCTGCGTCTTTCTCCCTAGGCCTCCTGTCCATGATCCTCTCATATCCCTTCTGCCAATCAACTGTCCAGCTCTTGGCTCCATCCCTCCCCCTGCTGCCTTCTCATATCATTTCGGATCTCCCCCTACCCCTCTCAAATCTCTTACTAGCTCTTCTTTCAGTTAGTCTTGACGAAGGGTCTCGGCCCAAAACGTCGACTGTACCTCTTCTTAGAGATGCTGCCTGGCCTGCTGCATTCAACAGCAACCTTTATGTGTGTTGCTTGAAATTCCAGCAACTGCAGATTTCCTCGTGTTTGCAGCTAATTCAATGGTAATATAGTACATATTAATTCAATGGTAACGTAGTCCATGTTTAATTGTTGTCAAGCACCAACAGGATCATAAAGTGAGAACAATTCTACTCCAATAGAGAACTGAAACTTGAGTTCCTAACAATTGCCTGATGCAATTGCAATACACATTTCTGCTGCCAACCTTTGCACAGCAGAACAAAGAAAGAAAAACCTTAATTAATCTAAAGAGAATCCCCGGGTTACAAGCCAATTACTGGTAACACTGTGATTATGTTACTGAATTAGCAGCCCAAAGATTGAAACTAATGATTCAAAGCTCATCATGGCAATTCCTCTAGTTTTCTTCTTTAAGGCAATATGCAAATTAAAAAGTAAACTCAAAAATTGCCAGAGTTTTGTAAATATATATGTTCTTTAGGGTTTCTTTGCCTCGTCGCTGCCTGTAAGAAGAATCTCAAGGTTGTATTTTGTATACATACTTTGATAATAAGGGTACTTTGAATTTAATACTTGATGAATTTAGTAAGTTGCTTGATGACATGCTTAACA
This sequence comes from Mobula birostris, assembly GCF_030028105.1. Lineage (NCBI taxonomy): Eukaryota > Metazoa > Chordata > Chondrichthyes > Myliobatiformes > Myliobatidae > Mobula > Mobula birostris. The sequence goes on from NC_092381.1 coordinate 7,628,662, forward strand.
CCACTGCATGGAAGCATAGCATTTGCACAACTCTTTACAGCGCCAGGGTTCCATTCTGATGCTGTGTGGAAGGAGTTTGTTTGCTCTCCCCGTGACCACATGCCTTTCCTCCTGCATTCCAAAGATGTATGGGTTAGTAAGAATTAGAAGGTTGTGAACATGCTATGTAGATGACGGAATCGTGGCAACACTTGCTGGGGGCAGCCAACATTGTTAAGAGCACTAAATTTCTTGGTGTTCACCTGGCGGAGAATCTCACCTGGTCCCTCAACACCAGCTCCATAGCAAAGAAAGCCCAGCAGCGTCTCTACTTTCTGTGAAGGCTGGGAAAAGTCCATCTCCCACCCCCCATCTTCACCACATTCTATAGAGGTTGTATTGAGAGCATCCTGAGCAGCTGCATCAATGCCTGGTTCAGAAATTGCACCATCTCGGATCGCGAGACCCTGCAGCGGATAGTGAGGTCAGCTGAGATCACTGGGGTCACTCTTCTCGCCATTAGAGACATTTACACCACATGCTGCATCTGTAAAGCAAACAGCATTATGAAGGACCCCATGCACCCCTAATACAAACTCTTCTCCCTCCTGCCATTTGGCAAAAGGCACCAAAGTATTCGGGCTCTCACGACCAGGCTATGTAACAGTTTCTTCCCTAAGTCATCAGACTCGTCAATATCCAGAGCCTGGACTGACACCAACCTACTGCCCTCTACTGTGCATATTGTCTTGTTTATTATTTATTGTAATGCCTGCACTGTTTTGTGCATTTTATGCAGTCCTGGGTAGGTCTGTAGTCTAGTGTAGTTTTGTGTTGTTTTACGTAGTTCAATGTAGTTTTTGTATTGTTCATGTAGCAAAATGGTCCTGAAAAACTTTGTCTCGTTTTTACTGTGTACTGTACTAGCAGTTACGGTTGAAATGACAATAAAAGGTGACTTGACTTGATATCCTCAGGTTGTGTCAGTAGTTGACGCTAATGACACATCTCACTGTATGTTTTGATACACATATGACAAGCTAATCAGTAAAAACTTTAATAATGTGGAAAGATGAAGAAGAATTTGATACTGTGCCCCATTCAAGGTTCAAAATTCAAGTTTATTTATTATTCATCACTAGTGTGGAGGGGCTACTGCACAGGACCAAAACAAGCTGCAGAAGGTTGTAAATCTAGTCAGCTCCATCTTGAGTACTAGCCTACAAAGTACCCAGGATATCTTTAGGAAGCAGTGTCTCAGAAAGGCAGCATCCATTATTAAAGACCTCCAGCACTTAGGGCATGGACTTTTCTCACTGTTACCATCAGGTAGGAGATACAGAAGCCTGAAGGCGATTCAGGAACAGCTCCTTCCCCTCTGCCATCCGATTCCTAAATGGACTTTGAAGCATTGGACACTACCTCACTTTTTTAATATACAGTATTTCTGTTTTTGTACATTTTTTCAATAATCTATTCAATATATGTAATTGATTTGCTTGCTTATTTATTATGCTTTATTTTTTTCTCTCTCTCTCTGCTAGATTATGTTTTGCATTGAACTGCTGCTAAGTTAACAAATTTCACGTCACATGCCGGTGATAATAAACCTGATTCTGACCTGTACATTGACACATACAGTGAAATGGGCTGTTTGTGTTAACAACCAACATACCCAAGAGGCTGCTGGGGACAGCCCACAAGTATTGTCACATATCACCTCATCAAAGATTACTATAAAACAGGTGTAATTGAGCATGAAATGGGCAAATTAACTGACGTTAGAGTGTAGAGTTAAACAGGTCAGTTACTGGCTCACAGTACAGCAGTTCAGAACAGTGGGATTACTTCAGCTATTTGCAAATGGTATAATTTAGAGGTTACAGAATCACAGAGCACAGAGTAATCCTGGATTACTAAATCCACAGTGCTCATCTCACACCCATTTACATTCTTCCCATTTTTTAAAAATTCTCCAGTTCAGAAAAGCAACTTGATAATAATAACTTATTAATAAAGTATATTTCATACAGACAATGCAGCTCGAAGTGCTTTACAATGGGATAAATTGCAAACATGAAAATAAAAATAAGCATAGAAATAAAAGATAAAAAGATGTTGGTTAAAAGAAAGATTAAATAAATAGGTTTTGAGCTGGCATTTAAAAGTGTCAACTGAGTCAGCATCCCCTATAGCTTTGGTATTGAATTCCACAGTTTAGGAGGATATATCAAAAAAGCTGAGCTGCCAATTATCGTTTGAGGAAGTTTGTCATCAGCATGGAGGAGCTGGGCTGCAGGGCCTGTGTGCATACTGCATTATCATGACTCTAGACAGAAGTGTATAAAATTATGAAAGGCAGAGATAAGGTAGATATCCAGTTCCCATTGCCTGGGTGCCTAAAAATAAGGGCGACACCTGCTAAAGGTTAAAGGGAGGTGGTTTACAGGGAATCTGCTAAGTTTTTCCAGACAAAGCACATGGGTCTCAGGAATGACCTGATACAAGAGGAGGTGGAGGCAGGAAAAGACAGGCATTTGAATGATCAGGATTATGCAATTAATGCAGGGAGGTTGGATTAGTATAGATAGGCATAACAGTAAAGATACAATGAGCTGAAGGGCCTATTTTTAGTCTGTAGAATTCTATGACTACCTGCAATAATCAAACCCCTCCATGTTCTCATCCACCTGATAGAACTGCAAAGTTTCATGAGATTTCTATCAATCTGTACAAGACATCATATTAATAAGGAGCTTGGCACTATTGTTCCTTTTACCAAAATGCATTTACATACGTTTGCTAATACTGTATTCCATCCGCCACTTTTTTGCCCATTCTTCTAATTTGTCTAAATCCTGCTGCAATCTCATTGCTCCCTCAGCGTTACCTACCCCTCCACCTATCTCCACATCATCCGCAAACTTTGCCACAAAGCCATCAATTCCATTATCCATATCATTGACAACCAATGTGAAAGGTAGTGGTTCCAATACTGACTCTTAAAGAACACTAGTCACTGGCAGCCAACCAGAAAGGCCCCCTTTATTCCCACTCACTGCCTCCTGCCTGTCAGCCTTCCTCTATCCATACCAGTAATTTTCCTGTAACACTATAGGATTTTATCTTGTTAAGCAACCTCATGTGTGGCACCTTATCAAATGCCTTCTGAAAACCCAAGTAAATGACATCTACTGACTCTCCTCCGTCCAACTCTACTTGTTACTTCCTCAAAGAATTCTAACAGACTTGTCAGAATTTACAGAAACTATGTTCAATTTGACTTATTTCATCATTAGTCTCCAAGTATCCTGAAACCTCATCCTTAATAATAGATTCCAACACTTCCCAACCACTGAAGTTAGGCTAACTGGCCTATAATTTTCTTTCTTTTGCCTTCCTCCCTTCTTAAAGAGTGGTGTGACATTTGCAATTTTCCAGTTCTCCAGGACCATGCCAGAATCAAGTGATTCTTTAAAGATCATCCATTATCTCTTTCATGCCTCTGGATGTGGTCCATCCAATCCAGGTGACTTATTCACCTTAGGACGTTTCAGCTGGCCTAGCACTTTTTCCTTTGTAATAGCAACAGCACTCACTCCTCCTCCCTGACACTCACAGACCTCTGCCATACTGCTAGTGTCTTCCACAGTGAAGACTGATGGAAGGATCCATTAAGTTCATATGCCATTTCTTTGTCCCCCATCGGTACCTCACCAGCATCATTTTCCAGTGGTCTAATACCAATTCACAGAGTGAGGAACGACCCAATGTTCGGATGATTTAAATCCTGGTTAAATGGATTGAAAACTGAAGTTGTTGTGGCCAGAGGCAAGAATCAGGCCGGTTCCGCTTGCTGCTCCGCAACATTTACTCTATTTGCTGAACTAAGGCTGAGGTAGTGGGGCTGCTCTGGCCTTTGCGTCAGATGACTTACTTTCATTCTAAATGCGATTTGCTTACTTTTCTTGTTTGCACGATTTGTTTTTTTCCTCTTACTCTGCATATTGGCTGTTTGTTGGTTTTTTTAATGGGTCCTTTTGGGTTTCTTGTTTTATAGCTGCCTGTAAGGAGATTTTTTTTTATTAAATGCAATCGTGAACAATAGCCAGATCAGAAATGCTGATCAAGTCAACTAGTTCCCGAAGGGAACTCTGATAGGCCAATCAGATAGTTCACTGCTGCTCAGCAATAGAACACAAAAAAAATCATATGTACAATTAAGAAACATTAAAAAATAGTAGAAATACTGGAGTCATGGCTTCGGCGAGCAGAGGCTGGGTAAGTTCCTTTAATAAATCTAATTATCCTAAGAGTAGGTAATGGAGGCAGCAGTTAGGGCAGTTGAGTGCTCTGTTTGCAGGATGTGGGAAGTCAGGGCGAGCACAATCATCCCTGATGACTACACCTGTAAAAGGTGCATCCAGCTGCAGCTCCTGACAAACCAAGTTAGGAAACTGGAGCTGGATGAACTTCGGATCATTTGGGAGGCAGAGGCAGAAATAAACAGGAGTTACAGGGAGATAGTCACCCCTAAGAGTCAGGAAACAGGTAGCTGGGTGACTGTCAGGAGGGGGAAGGGAAGGGGAATAGACAGAATGAGCAGAGCACCCCTGTGGCCGTTCCCACAAATAATAAGTACATCATTTTGGATACTGTTGATGGGGACGACCTACCAGGGACAAGTTGCAGTGGTCGCATCTCTGGCACCGAGACGGGACCCTCAGCTCAGAAGGGAAGGAGGGAAAAGAGGAGAACAGTAGTGATAAGGGATTCGATAGTTAGGGGGACAGATAAGAGGTTCTGTGGAAGAGATCGAGAATCCTGGATGGTCTGTTGCCTCCGTGGTGCCAAGGTCACCGATATCTCGGATCGAATTCTCAGCATTCTCGAGAGGAACGGTGAGCAGCCAGATGTCGTGGTCCATGTAGGGACGAATGACATGGGTAGGAAGAGTGAGGAGGTCCTGAAAGGTGAGTTTAGGGAGTTGGGCGCCAAGTTAAAGGACAGGCTGAAGACATGGTGCAGGAGGGAGGGCTTCAGATTTATAGATAATTAGGCAGTTTGCCAGGGAGACCTGTTCCGGCAGAACGTTTTACATCTGAACTGGAAGGGGACAAATATTCTTGCAGGTAGGTTTGCTAGAGAGGCGTCAGTGGATTTAAACTAGATACAAGGAGGGAGGGGAACTAGAGTGTAGGAACAGATGTAGGTGAGTAGGAAGAAAAAGAAAATAGTAAAGTTGTTTGCACTGTTAGTGATAAACAGAGAGTAGGAGGTGGAAAATTTCTTAAATGCATTTATTTTAATGCTAGGAGCATTATAAGAAAGGTGGATGAGCTTAAAGCATGGATTGATAACTCGAAGTATAACGTGGTAGCTATTAGTGAAACACGGTTACAGGAAGGGTGTGACTGGCAACTAAATGTTCCTGGATTTATTTGCTTCAGGTGTGATAGAATCGGAGGGACAAGAGGGGGAGGTGTTGCATTGCTTGTCAGAGAAAATATTACAGCGGTGCTCTGGCAGGATAGATTAGAGGGCTCGTCTAGGGAGGCTATTTGGGTGGAATTGAGGAATGGGAAAGGTGTAGTAACACTTATGGGGGTGTAGTATAGATAACCAAATAGGGAACGAGAATTGGAGGAGCAAATTTGTAAGGAGATAGCAGATGTTTGTAGTAAGCACAAGGTTGTGATTGTGGGAGATTTTAGTTTTCCACACAGACTGAGAAGCCCAGACTGTAAAAGGGCTGGATGGTTTAGAGTTTGTAAAATGTGGGCAGGATAGTTTTTTGCAGCAATGCATAGAGGTACCAACTAGAGAAGGGGCACTTCTGGATCTCCTGTTAGGGAATGAGATAGGCCAGGTGACGGAGGTTTGTTTTGGGGAGCACTTCGGGTCTAGTGATCACAATGCCATTAGTTTCAATATAATTATGGAGAAGGATAGGTCTGGAGCCAGGGTTGAGATTTTTGATTGGAGAAAGGCCAACTTTGAGGAGATGTGAAAGGATTTAGAAGGAGTGGATTGGGACAATTTGTTTGATGGGAAGGATGTAATAGAGAAATGGAGGTCATTTAAAGGTGAAATTTTGAGGGTACGGAATCTTTATGTTCCTGTTAAGTTGAAAGGAAAGGTTAAAAGTTTGAGAGAGCCATGGTTTTCAAGGGATATTGGTTTGGAAAAAGAGAGATATCTACAATAAATATAGGCAGCATGGAATAAATGAGGTGCTCGAGGAATATAAAGAATGTAAAAAGAATCTTAAGAAAGAAATTAGAAAAGCTAAAAGAAGATGAGGCTGCTTTGGCAAGTAAGGTGAAAATAAATCCCAAGGGTTTCTACAGTTATATTATAGCAAAAGGATAGTGAGGGATAAAATTGGTCCCTTAGAGAATCAGAGTGGACCGCTATGTGTGGAACCAAAAGAGATGGGGGAGATTCTGAACAATTTCTTTTCTTCGGTATTCACGAAGGAGAAGGATATTGAATTGTGTAAGGTAAGGGAAACAGGTAGGGAAGTTATGGAAACTATGATGATTAAAGAAGAGGAAGAACTGGCGCTTTTAAGGAATATAAAAGTGGATAAGTCTCCGGGTCCTGAAAGGATATTCCCTAGGACCTTCAGGGAAGTTAATGTGGAAATAAGAGGGGCTCTGACAGAAATATTTCAAATGTCATTAGAATGGGGGTGGTGCCAGAGGATTGGTGTATTGCTCATGTGGTTCCATTGTTTAAAAAGGGTTCTAAGAGTAAACCTAGCAATTATCAGCCTATGAGTTTGACGTCAGTGGTGGGTAAATTAATGGAAAGTATTCTTAGAGATGGTATATATAATTATCTGGATAGACAGGGTCTGATTAGGAACAGTCAACATGGATTCGTGCGTGGAAGGTTATGTTTGACAAATCTTATTGATTTTTTTGAAGAGGTTACTAGGAAAGTTGACGAGGGTAAAGCGGTGGATGTTGTCTGTATGGACTTCAGTTAGGCCTTTGACAAGGTTCCACACAGAAAGTTAGTTAGGAAGGTTCAATCGTTAGGTATTAATATTGAAGTAGTAAAATGGATTCAGCAGTGGCTGGATGGGAGACGCCAGAGAATAGTGGTGGATAACTGTTTGTCAGATTGGAGACCAGTGACTAGTGGTGTGCCTCAGGGATCCGTACTGAGTCCAATGTTGTTTGTCATATACATTAATGATCTGGATGATGGGGTGGTAAATTGGACGAGTAAGTATGCAGATGATACTAAGATAGGTGGAGTTGTGGATAATGAAGTAGGTTTTCAAAGCTTGCAGAGTGATTTAGGCCAGTTAGAAGAATGGGCTGAAAGATGGGAGATGGAGTTCAATGCTGAAAAATGTGAGGTGCTACATTTTGGTAGGACTAATCAAAATAGGACATACATGGTAAATGGTAGGGCATTGAAGAATGCAGTACAGAGGGATCTAGGAATAAAGGTGCATAGTTCCCTGAAGGTGGAATCTCATGTGGATAGGGTGGTGAAGAAAGCTTTTGGTATGCTGGTTTTTATAAATCAGAGCATTGAGTATAGGAGTTGGGATGTAATGTTGAAATTGTACAAGGTATTGGTGAGGCCAAATTTGGAGTATTGTGTACAGTTTTGGTCACCGAACTATAGGAAAGATGTCAACAAAATAGAGAGAATACAGAGAAGATTTACTAGAATATTACCTGGGTTTCATCACCTAAGTTACGGAGAAAGGTTGAACCAGTTGGGTCTTTATTCTTTGCAGTGTAAAAGGTTGAGGGGGGACTTGATAGAGGTATTTAAAATTATGAGGGGGATAGATAGAGTTGACATGGATAAGCTTTTTCCATTGAGAGTGGGGGAGATTCAAACAAGAGGACATGAGTTGAGAGTTAAAGGGCAAAAGTTTATGGGTAACATGAGGGGGAACTTCTTTACTCAGAGAGTGGTAGCTGTGTGGAACGAGCTTCCAGCAGAAGTGGTTGAGGCAGGTTCGATGTTGTCGTTTAAAGTTAAATTGAATAGATATATGGACACGAAAGGAATGGAGGGTTATGGGCTGAGTGCAGGTCAGTGGGACTAGGTGAGAGTAAGAGTTTGGCACGGACTAGAAGGGTCGATATGGCCTGTTTCCGTGCTGTAATTGTTATATGGCTATATGATGAAGTCTGCTGGAGAGAGACATTTATACACATGCTGTCCTCCATAATTCAAAGAGATGGAAGTATAAGGTTATAGGGTGACAAAACGTGGCAGGAGCACTTGGATCTCAAGATTGTATAATGTATACATACTTTGACAATAAATGTACTTTGAACTTTAAGTGGCATCAGTATCACTGCAGCACATACTTGTGTAACAAAATCAGTTTATGTCTTCCACAGAAATTGCTCTGGTATTTTGGCACATGAGCAACTTCTGACAAAGACACAGAGCCAAATTTTGAGCTGCCAACTGGGATTTCAATACTACTGCTGTATGGAAGTCATCCAAGACTAGAATTACTGGCATATTAAAAAAAATACATGTTGCTATTCAGATTTTAAACTCAGGTGCTTATGCTGAACTCAGAGAGCCTAACAGATTAAAAAATGTTGCCAAATAAGGATTTGCCTCAAAGCCTGTTAAAATGACAACACATTAGATCCGATTCCAAGAGTGAATTTCCTCTACCTCTCTTATTTTGGTATCATAAATGCACCATCACTTTCTGGGTCAACAATTCTGGCAAACAGCAAAGGGAACTAGAGCTTACACAGGAAAATAAATGAAATCTGTCAATCCTGGGAATCTGAGCTAGTCGAAAGAGAGCCAGTCAACGTCTTAGGTCTTCAGAACACAAGATGCAGGAGCAGAATTAGGCCATTTTGCCCACTGAGTCTGCTCAGCCATTCCATCATGGCTGATTTATTCTCCCTCTCAACTCCACTCTCTTGCTGTAACCTTTGATGCCTAACTACTCAATAACATATCAAACTCTACTTCAAATATACCCAATAACTTGGCCTCCACAGCTGTCAGTGGCAATGAATTTCACAGATTCACCACCCTCTGGCTAATGAAATTCATTCTCATCTTTGTTCTAAATGGGTGTCCTACTATTGAGGTTATACTCTCTGGTCCTAGACTCCCCCAATAAAGGAAACATTCTCTCCAGAACTTTGATTCCATCTCTGGGCCTTTCAATATTCAGTAGTTTCAGTAAGATTCCCCCCCACAATTCTTCTAAACTCCAGTGAATATAGGCCAGATAGCCAGAGATATCAAACACTGTTCATATGTTAACCCTTTCATTCCCAAGTTCATTCTTGTGAACCTCTCCAATGCCAACATAGGGTGGCTCAGTAGTGTAGTGGTGAGCACAATTCTTTACAGTACCAGTGACCTGGGTTCAATTCCTGCCACTGCCTGTAAATTTGCATATTCTCTGCGTGAGCGCATGGGTTTATTATGGGTGATCCGGTTTCCTCCCACAGCTAAAGATGGATCGGTTGGTAGGTAATTGGTCATTGTAAATTGTCCCACGATTAGGCTTGGAATAAATTGGGGGGCTATTGAGTGGCATGGCTCAAATGGCCGATTCCACAATGTATCTCAAAAATAAATAAATATTTTCTTAGATAAGGGGCCCAAAACTGCTCACAATATTGCAAGTACGACCAATGCCTTATAAAGATCCAGCATTAATCCTACGTGGTACAGCAAGGTGATAAACTCAACCTACTGGACCAGGTAGAATTCGGTGAATTAGGCCAAGATAGAACTAGTGTCAGATTGAAAGCTGCATATAAAGTAGTGATTCCATTTAGAAAACTACAAAATATACCCAACACTTCAAAACAAATACACAAGCAATCTAGTTCTTCTGGATACAAAGGATTTAAAAAGTTTCAATAAATAAAAGTGTATTTAAAAGCAGGGTTTTTAGTCATAGAACATTATGATCCATCCAGTCCGTGCAGAACTATTATTCTGCCTCGTCCCATCTAGGCACCTGGACCATAGCCCTTCACACCTCTCCCCATCCACGTACATCCATCCAAACTTCTCTTAAATGGTGTCATCAAACTTGCATCTCATTTCTGCTGGCAACTCGTAACAAAAGTAACTGTGGACTAAATGTAGTGTTTTCCTATATTACACATTCCAAAAGAATTTTTCAGACTGGCTTGTAATTTACTGAACAAGTAAACCCTAATGATTCTTTGAGTCTGTTGCTGTCAGCATGAAAACGCTGGAAATATTTGGTGATTAAACCACACCTATTATAGCTCACACAATTGAAATATAAAGTGAATCAGACCACTAGAGGGCACAAAAAGGTATGATATTGTCAGTGATGATGTATCACAAGCAGCATCTGATACCATGACTGAAGTTTACACAAAATCAATTTTGCCAGGAGAACTGAGGCATATTTAGCTCTGCTTAAGTCAATGCTGAAGCAATAGTCAAACAGTCTCAGGCTGTAATTTTCATTCCCTACAGTAACAGCTGCCTAAAACAAAATCACTTCATTATACAGTCAAGTGAATTTGCAGCATGATCAAAGAATTTCTAAAATATACCATACAAAGAAATTAAGAAGGAAGTGTGCAGTATTTTAACAGCCTGATGCTATTGTAACTTGGAGCTCTAGAATTTGGAGATCAACTCCGGTGCTGTTCTCCAAGGAGCCTCTGTATGTCCTCCCAATGGAACGCATGGGTTTTCTCCAGGTCCTCGTTTCCGCCCACAATCCAAAGATATAACCAGTAGATTAATAAAGTGTCCCTTGATTGGGTTAGGGTTAATCGGGAATTAGCGCTGTATTACTAAATAAACAAACAGACCCAACCCCACTATTCCAAGATCAATCTAACCGTTCCCTCCTTCATAGCACCCCCGCCTCCATTTTTCTTTCAGCATGTGTCTATCTAAAAGTCTCTTAAATACCTCTGACATATCTGTCTCTACCACCACTCTGGCAGCGCATTCCATGCATCCACAACTCTGTTTAAAAAAAAACTCACCTTTGACACCTCCATTATACTTTCCTCCAATCACCTTGAAATTATGCTCTCTTGTATTTGTCATTGCTACACTAGGTAAAAGGCCATCGAGTCTATGCCTCTTATTATTTAAAGTACACCTCTATCAAAGTAGGTTAATTGGTCATTGTAAATTGCCCCGTGATTAGGTTAGGATTAAATCAGTGGGTTACCGGGCGACTTGGCTTGAAGGGGTATAAGTGCCTGTTCTGTGCTTTATCTGTAAACAAAAAATTAAAAATTGAACCTATATTTTAAACTTGTCAAAACAAACACCACTCAATAACCAATTGTCTGTCATAAAACTTTCAGAAAAGTGCTTTAAGCCATTACAAACATTTAAACAGTGATCACATAGTTCTGATATTTCAACCACATTAGAGGGTAATCCACATGCCTTAAAACTAAACAAGCTTCAAAACAAAGCCATGAAAGAGAGGATACAATAACAAAAGACATTACAACAGACTGTAAAATTGCTGCATCTGTATCCAGTTTATGACAATGACACTAACAAGCACAGAATCTTTCAACAGTTATTGCTACACAGAGCAAAGGTATTATTTCTGAACCTCTTCCAAATGTGCCTTCGGTTGAGGAACTGAAATAAGATCCCAGCTCAAAGATTTATTAGATGATCTAAATAGGAACTATTGGAACTGGAGTTAGTGATAATACATCAGAATTTGAAAAAAAGTAACCACTTGTAAATTAAAAAATCAAATATTCGAGTTATCGGGAAAAAAATTTAAAGGATTTTAACCTGTCCTACCTTTCACTAATGCTTCCACATGCTTACAGAATTTACAATTAATTAGACCATAAGGTTTAGAAGTACAAGTTTTTCAGCCCATCAAGTTTGCTATGCCACTCCACCTCAACCCCATTCTCCTGTCTTCTCCACATGACCTTAAACATCCCTACTCTTCAACAGCCTACTCAACCTCTGCTTCAAAAATACACAAGTATTTTGCATGTCTATGGAAATAAATTGCAGATTCACCACCCTTTGGCTAAAGAAATTCCTCATCTGCTCTAAAGAGAAATTCCTCTATTCTGAAGTCGTGCCCTCCTGTACAAGCCACTATAGGAAATATCCTCTCGATATCCATGATATCCATTCTATCAAGGCCTTTCATTAAAGCCAAGCTCTGTTCTGAAAAGACAGCCTGAGGAGATAGGCAGTGACTTGCATATCCTATTTTAACAGTTTGTTTTTGTCGAATACTAGGTATCAGAATCAGGTTTAATATACAGTATATATTGTGAAATTTGGTGTTTTGTAGCAGTACATTGCAATGCATAGTAATAACCATATAACAATTACAGCACAGAAACAGGCCATCTCGGCCCTTTTAGTCCGTGCTGAAGTATATAAGTATATATTAAAAAAAGAAAATAGTGTAAAGAGGGAAAAGTAAGTGAGGAATTGTTCATGGGTTCATCGACCATTCAGAAATCTGATGGTACAGGGGAAGAAGCAGTTCCTCAAATGTTTAGTGTGTGTCTTCAGGCTCCTGTACCTGATGGTAGCAATGTGAAGCAGGCATGTCCTGGGTGATAGGGGCCTTTAATGATGGATGGTGCATATATATTTTGCCATGGATGACAGTGATAAGGTGGCATACTGAATGTGACCATGAATTATAACTCATTATTGTTCGCAGTGCTTATTTGTAAATGAAACTTCAGCCCTAATTGAATCGTGGTCTTTAGCAGAACTTTCAAGACCTCCATTGGTCAAAGTCGATCATGGATGTTGAGTCCTAGCTGTCAAACACAAGCCAGGGCAGTACGATATAAAGAGCAAGCTGTTGCCCATGCAACTGATGAATTCAAAGGAACGGCAGAGACCACTTTGGCACCAGCAGCATCAAAGGAGTTGCCAACTCAGTGTAGGACTGCCTTAGAGACTCCAGCTCTGGACTTTTCCCTTGGGGCATACTACTGAAGCCTTCTCCATGAGTGGTCACAGCTGCAAGGCAGCAGGGGTTTCAGATTAGAGTTTTCCTTCTTCAAGATGAGTTGCCAACCTTAGCTGAGGAGCTCCATCTGTCCGAAGTGTCTGGTTTAAGGTACCAGTAACCTGCCTTTGCCCCATTTTCTTTTTTAAATATATAGCAGATCTGCCCTTTTAGAATCTAGCCTTAAATCTGAATTCACAAATGTATTGTCTTCTAATCAGCATGTTTCAGTGAGAATTATGTTAAAGCTTGTTACGTGCAAATTGAATTTTTCACTTTGTTCTTATTACTAGATGCACCTGCAAAATTGCAAAAACTTCCCTCTAACAAATATTAGCAGATAAATGTACAGCTGTCCGTTCAAAAGGAATGTGGCAACAGTGATGCTTCTTGCCTGTAAATGATTAGAACAAAAATACTCATGGTTCTTATCTTTTTATGACCATTTAGGAAGAAACACAGGAGCCTGAAGACACACATATTCAACGTTTCAGGAACAGCTTCTTCCCCTTTGCCATCAGATCTCTGAGTGGTCGATAAACCCATAAACACTTCCTCACTTACTTATATAATCATTTTGAACTATGCACAGATTCACTGATCTTAGATTTTTCCTACTTCTCTGCTGATAGGAAAACATTGTTTGAAAATAAAACTGGCTGTGTTTACGCTCTTAATTTGAAATATACCCCAGCCAACTAGTACTTTCAGAGCACTGTCACCTTTAGTTTTGAAATTCAGTCGGACCACTTCAGAGGGCAGCAGAGGTGATGTTTTTAATGTAGATTTTTGATCAGACTAAAGTACAGATACACAGACTTGTGTTACTTCTACTTATACGATTGAAAACGTCTGTAAGTATTGCTTCAGTTCATAAAGGAGAACGCTATCTGAGCAATACTTTGCATTGATATTATGTACATGTTTATTCCTGATTATTAGTATTTCACCAGGTGTGGTAACTTAAGGAATTCTTGCAACATAGTCATCTTCTTACATACTTAAACACTTTGTTTACAATTTTTAGGTTTTTTACCTGTATATCCGGATTCATGTATTCCTAATTTCGTATGACTGTGTTCTTTATTGTCTTAAATGCTCTGCATTAAATACTCTTACTCAATTGTATATGAGTGCTGCGCAGTAAAGCACCTGGAGTTTGGATGCTATATGCTGACTCCCATGTTCAGTTGAGTGGAGTTTGGTTTAGTGCTGAATTGTGTAAGGAGAGCAGTATACTCCACATTGTTAAGAAATTGTTTTGATTTGATTTGGAATATTCTACATATTACTGAAGAGAAATTAATATAGTGTTTCACGGACCAAATTATTAAACTTGAATAACTGTTACAGGAAGGTGTGAAATAGCTTTCTATCAGAGGTTCAAAATTTACTTATAATCATACCAAAGGAGAACAAGTTATAAAAACATTCCAAAGTTAAATGCAAAAACTTATCCTGAGTGAATAAAACCGCCTCATTAAAGCTACCTTGAAAGTGACACCAAACAAATTCTGTTAACATGTCCGTGTACCATCATCTCAAACCATCAATTCACGGTTCAGGGTCAATGACTTGTGGGCATGCTACGTTGGTGTCGGAAGCTTGGCGACACTTGGGAGCTGTTCAGCACAATCCTTGTTGATTTAATTTGGCACAAAATGATGCATTTCACTGTATGTTTCGATGTACATGTGACAAACAAAGCTAATTTATCACTCTTTAGTTTTACAACTGGCTTACCACACAAAACAAAGGGACAGAGTTGGTGGCGGGAGGGGCAGAAATTGTATCATAGTACACATACAAAATGCTGGAGAAATTCAGCAGGTCAGACATCTATGGAAAGAAATAAACAGTCGATGTTTTGAACCAACACCCTTCATCAGGACTGCATCTTCTCAGAGATATTGCCTGACCTGCTGAGCTCCTCCAGTATTTTGTATGCGTTACTCTGGATTTCCAGTATCTGCAGATTATCTTGCATTTTTGAGACAGTCAGTCAGCAGACAGAATACAAGACCATAAGACACAGGGAGGCCACTCAGTCCATCGAGTCTGCTCCGCCATTCTATCATGGCTGATCCCAGTCAAACCCATACACATATCTTCTTGATATATCCTTTGATGCTCTGACCGTTCAGGAAACTATCATAGTCATACTTTATTGATCCCGAGGGAAATTGGTTTTCGTTACAGTTGCACCATAAATAATTAAATAGTAATATGTAAATTATGCCAGGAAGTAAGTCCAGGACCAGCCTATTGGCTCAGGGTGTCTAACCCTCCAAGGTTGGAGTTGTAAAGTTTGATGGCCACAGGCAGGAATGACTTCCTATGACGCTCTGTGTTTGCTCTTGGTGGAATGAGTCTTTGGCTGAATGTACTCCTGTGCCCAACCAGGACATTATGTAGTGGATGGGAGACATTGTCCAAGATGGCATGCAATTTGGGCAGCATCCTCTTTTCAGACACCACCGTGAGAGAGTCCAGTTCCATCCCCACAACATCACTGGCCTTACAAATGACTTTGTTGATTCTATTGGTACCTGCTACCCTCAGCCTGCTGCCCCAGCACACAACAGCAAACATGATCGCACTGGCCACCACAGACTCATAGAACATCCTCAGCATCGTCCGACAGATGTTGAAGGACCTCAGTCTCCTCAGGAAATAGAGACGGCTCTGATCCTTCTTGTAGACAGCCTCAGTGTTCTTTGACCAGTCCAGTGTATTGTCAATTCATATCCCCAGGTATTTGTAGTCCTCCACCATGTCCACACTGACCCCCTGGATGGAAACAGGGGTCACCGGTGCCTTAGCTCTCCTCAGGTCTACCACCAGCTCCTTAGTCTTTTTCACATTAAGCTGCAGATAATTCTGCTCACACCATGTGACAAAGTTTCCTACCATAGCCCTGTACTCAGCCTCATCTTCCTTGCTGCGCATTCAACTATGGCAGAGTCATCAGAAAACTTCTGAAGTTTCCACCTAAACTATGCCCAGACTTGGCCTCCACTGCAGTCTGTAGTAGAGTATTCCACAGATCCACTATTCACTGGCTTAAAAAAAATCCTCCTTACCTGTTCTGACAGGTCGCCCCTCAATTTTGAGGCTGTATCCCCACAATAGGAAACATCCTCTCCAGATCCAACCTGTCTAGTCCTTTCAACATTCAGTAGGTTTCAATGAGATCCCTCCACCTTCTTCTAAGTTCCAGTGAGTACAGGACCAAAGCTGCCAAATGATCCACATGTTAACCCCTTCAATCCTGGAATCATCTCATGAACCTCCTATGAATTCCCTGCAATGACAACATATCATTTCTGAGATATGGGGCCCCAAGTGTGACCTGACTAGTACCTTATAAACACTCAGAATTATCTCCTTGCTTTTATATTCTATTCCCCTTGAAAGAAATGCCAACATTGCATTTACCTCCTTTACCACAGATTCAACTGGTAAATTAACCTTCAGGGAGTCTTGAATGAGGACTCCCAAGTCCCTTTTGAACCTTCTCCCCATTTAGATAATAGTCTGCACTATTGTTCCTTTTACCAAAATACATTATCATACATTTGCCAACACTGTATTCTATCTGCCACTTTTTTGCCCATTCTAATTTGTCTAAATCCTGACACAATCTATCACTTACTCAGCACTACCTACCCCTCCACCTATCTTCGTATCATCTGCAAACTTTGCCACAAAGCCATCAATTCCATTATCCAAATCACTGGCAAACAATATGAAAAGTAGTGGACCCAATACTGACGTTTGAGGAACATCACTAGTCACTGGCAGCCAACTAGAAAATGCCACTTTTATTCCTATTCGCTGCCTTCTGCCTGTCAGCCATTCCTCTATCCATGCAAATATCTTTCCTGTAACACTATAGGATTTATTTTAAGCAGCCTCATGTGTAGCACCTTATCAAATACCTTCTGAAAATCCAAGTGAATGACATTCACTGCCTCTCGTTTGTCCAACCGTTTGCTACTTCCTCGAAGGAAGGCAAAATTTCCCTTTACAAAAACCACGCTGAATTTGACTTCTTTTCTCATTAGTCTCCAAGTACTCCGAAAACTCATCCTTAATAATAGACTCCAACACTTCCCCAACCACTGAGGTTAGGCTAACTGGCCTATAATTTCCTTTCTTTTGACTTCCTCCCTTGTTAAAAGAGTGGAGTGACACTTCTAATCTTCCAGTCATCTGGAACCATGCCAGACTCAAGTGCTTCTTGAAAGATCATGACCAATGCAACCGTTATCTCTTCAGCCACCTCTCTCAGGACTCTGGGATGTAGCCCATTTGGTCCAGGTGACTTATCCACCTTAAGACCTTTCAGCTTGTCTCGCACTTTTTCCCTTTGTAATAGTAATGACATTCACTCCTGCTCCCTGACACTCTGCTGGTGTCTTCCACAGTGAAGACTGATGCAAAGTACCAATTACTACCTCACCAGCATCATTTTCATGTGGTTCAATATCAGCTCTCACTTCCCTTTTACTTCCTATATCATTAAAAAGCACTTTTAGTATCTTGCTTTATATTATTGGTTAGTTTGCTCTCATATTTCATCTTTTCCTTCTTGTAGCTCTTTTAGTTGCCTTTTGTTGAATTTTAAAAGCTTCCCAACGACCTAACTTCCCACCCACTTTTGCTGCCTTTTATGCCCTATTCTTGGTGTTTACGCAGTCTTTAACTTCCCTTGTCAGTCACAATTACAAACCACTACCATTTGGGAACTTCTTCCTCTGTGGGACATACCTATCATGTGCCTTGTGAACTATTTCCAGAAACTTCAGCCATCTCTGCTCTGCCGTCATCCCCACCAGTGTCTTCCTCCAATCCACCTAGGCAAGCTCCTCTCTCGTGTCTCTGTAACTCCCTTTATTCCACTGAGATACTGATATATGTGACTTGCGCTTCTCCCTCTCAAATTGCAGTATTGAGGAATTAAGGATATAAAAAAAATCATTTTGAACCTATGTAACCTCTGGCTAAAAGAATAATTGGGACTGAATAGGAACTTTTGAACTGAAGTAAACTCTGCCTTCAGCAGCCAGCTAAGACAGACTCATTACCAGTTCTGCCCGGCTTGCAGAGTGACATTGAGAGTTTGATAACATTGTACTCTCATTTGAGTAGGGGAAGGAGGACTCACCAATAAGGACAGGAAGGAACATCCATCTGTAATTAAGTCAGGGCCTAGCAAAGGTAATAACTGATAAGGACCGGACAGCACATCCATCTGTAATTAAGCCTTGATCTACCGGACTCTCTTATCTGTAACTAAGTTTCGCACCAGCAGACTTGGTGGGCGTACCAGTTCAAATAACATCTTGCAACAGTAATGTATGGGGCTTACTATGTATAAATATACGGCTGTAACCTGAGGGAGCGTGTCCACTTGTCGGATGGTGGCAGTACTTATGTGCCTTCCCCTTGACAACTGGGTCTCAAACTCCAGCAGGAGGGTGCACAATTAACTGTTGTAACTACAAGAAGCTGGTCTCCCGAGTTTTATTCAGATTCAACTTTAACAGTATGAATTCAATCATATTATGATCATGCAACACACATCAAAGTTGCTGGTGAACGCAGCAGGCCAAGCAGCATCTGTAGGAAGAGGTGCAGTCGACGTTTCAGGCCGAGACCCTTCATCAGGACTAACTGAAGGAAGAGTGAGTAAGGGATTTGAAAGTTGGAGGGGGAGGGGGAGATCCAAAATGATAGGAGAAGACAAGAGGGGGAGGGATAGAGCCAAGAGCTGGACAGGTGATAGGCAAAAGGGGATACGAGAGGATCATGGGACAGGAGGTCCGGGAAGAAAGACGGGGGGGGGGGGGACCCAGAGGATGGGCAAGAGGTATATTCAGAGGGACAGAGGGAGAAAAAAGAGAGTGAGAGAAAGAATGTGTGCATAAAAATAAGTAACAGATGGGGTACGAGGGGGAGGTGGGGCATTAGCGGAAGTTAGAGAAGTCGATGTTCATGCCATCAGGTTGGAGGCTACCCAGACGGAATATAAGGTGTTGTTCCTCCAACCTGAGTGTGGCTTCATCTTTACAGTAGAGGAGGCCGTGGATAGACATGTCAGAATGGGAATGGGATGTGGAATTAAAATGTGTGGCCACTGGGAGATCCTGCTTTCTCTGGCGGACAGAGCGTAGATGTTCAGCAAAGCGGTCTCCCAGTCTGCGTCGGGTCTCGCCAATATATAAAAGGCCACATCGGGAGCACCGGACGCAGTATATCACCCCAGTCGACTCACAGGTGAAGTGTTGCCTCACCTGGAAGGACAGTTTGGGGTCCTGAATGGTGGTAAGGGACTTATTTTTATGCACACATTCTTTCTCTCACTCTCTTTTTTGTCCCTCTGTCCCTCTGAATATACCTCTTGCCCATCCTCTGGGTCCTCCCTCCCCCGTCTTTCTTCCCGGACCTCCTGTCCCATGATCCTCTCGTATCCCCTTTTGCCTATCACCTGTCCAGCTCTTGGCTCTATCCCTCCCCCTCCTGTCTTCTCCTATCATTTTGGATCTCCCCCTCCAACTTTCAAATCCCTTACTCACTCTTCCTTCAGTTAGTCCTGACGAAGGGTCTTGGCCTGAAACGTCGACTGCACCTCTTCCTACAGATGCTGCTTGGCCTGCTGCGTTCACCAGCAACTTTGATGTGTGTTGCTTGAATTTCCAGCATCTGCAGAATTCCTGTTGTTTATATTATGATCATGGTCCAATTTCCCCCAGGATCAATAAAGTATGACTATGTCTCCTAAGGGTTCCTTTATGTTAAGCTCCCTAATAAGATCTGGATTATTACACAACACCCAATCTAAGACAGCCTTTCTCCAAGTATGCTCAAGCAAAAGCTGCTTTAAAAAGCCATCTTGTAAGCATTCAACAAATTCTCTCTCTTGTGATCCAACACCAACCTGATTTTTCCAATCCCCTTGCACATTTAAGTCCCCCATTGCAATTGTGTCATTACCTTTATTAAGTGCCTTTCCCAGCTCCCTTTGCAATCTCAAGCCCACATCTTGGCTATTTGGAGGCCTAGATATGATTCCCATAATGTTTTTTTTACCTTTGCAATTTCTTAACTCCACCCATAAAGATTCAACATTTTCTGACCCTATGTCACGTCTTTCTATCCATCTCTTACAAACAGAGCCACACGACCACCTATGCCTTCCTGGCTGTCCTTTCGACACAAAGTATATCCTTTGATGTTAAGCTCCCAATTATGGCATTCTTTCAGCCACGACTCAGTGATGCCCGCAACATCATACCAACCAATCTTTAACTGTGCCATGAGTTTGTCCACCTTACTCCAAATGCTACACACATTTAAACACAGCATCTTGAGAACTGTATTCTTCGTCCTTTTGTATTTTGCCTCTGTGGTAAAATTTAACTCTTTGCTCTGTCTACACTTGTATCCAGTCATTGGCTTGTCGTTCCTTTCAATCATCGGCTTGATGCTCCTTACATCAATGCAGAGGCGCAAAGGGACTTGGGAGTCCTTGTGCAGGATACCCCAAAGGTCAACCTCCGGGTTGAGTCGGTGGTGAAGGCAGCAAATGCAATGCTGGCATTCATTTCCAGAGGTATAGAAAATAAGAGCAGGGATGTGATGTTGAGGCTCTATAAGGCACTCGTGAGACCACACTTGGAGTATCTGTGCGCAATTTTGGGCTCCTTATTTTAGAAAGGATATACTGACATTGGAGAGGGCTCAGAGAAGATTCACAAGAATGATTCCAGGAATGAAATGGTTACCGTATGATGAACATCTGGCAACTCTTGGGCTGTATTCCCTGGAGTTCAGGAGGATGAAGGGGTATCTCAGAGAAACATTCTGAATGTTAAAAGGCCTGAACAGATTAGATATGGCAAAGTTATTTCCCACGGTAGGGGATTCTAGGACAAGAGGGCATGACTTCAGGATTGAAGGACGATCACTTAGAACAGAGATGCGGGGAAATTACTTTAGTCAGAGGGCGGTAAATCAGTGGAATGTGTTGCTACGAGTGGCTGTGGAGGCCAAGTCATTGGGTGTATTTAAGGCAGAGATAGATAGGTTCTTGATTGGCCATGGGATCAAAGGGTATGGGGAGAAGGCTGGGGAGTGGGGATGACTGGAAGAATTAGATCAGCCCATGATTGAATGGTGGAGCAGACTCGATGGGCTGAATGGCCTACTTCTGTTCCACTATGTTATGGTCTTATGTTACATCCATCATCTACTTGTAAACCTGCTGGCTCATCTTCAGCTCTATCTTACTCGTTCCCTTCCCCATGCCATATTAGTTTAAACCTCAGATTCAAGTGCAACCTGCCTCTTTTGCATATGTCCCACCTGCCCCAGAAGATGTCCAGTATCCAGAAATCTGAATCCCTGCCCCCTGCTTCAATTCTTCAGTCACACATTTATCTGCTTCCTCATTCTATTCCTACCCTCATTGTTTCATGGCACAGGAAACGACCCAGATTACTACCCTTGAGGTCCTGCTTCTCAGCTGTTCACTAGACTTAGTTGGGTGGATGTGGAGAGGATGATTCCTATGGTGGGGGTATCCAGAACTTGAGGGCACAGCCTCAAAATTGAGGGGCAATCCTTTAGAACAGGGGTAAGGAGGAATTTTTTTAGCCAGAGAGTAGTAAATCTGTGGAATGCTCTGCCACAGACTGTAGTGGAGGGTAAGTACATGGGTATAAGGTGAAAGTTGATTTGATTGGTCAGGGTATCAAAGGATATGGCAAGAAGACAGGAAAATGGATTTGAGTGGGATCTGCGACCGGCCATGATGAAATGGCAGAGCAGGCTCGGTGGACTGATATTTTTGTGCCTTGTGTTGGATAAACTGCTTAACAAACGAAAGGGCTGTTGGCATCACTTTGACATAAATGGTATATCGATCCTGTACAATATGAGCGTAAGACTTGTATCCAATGAATTTTACTATTTTATTTATGCAGAAGTGAACCCATTTACTGAAACATTGAAATCAAAACTGCTTTTTAGAACTGCTTCGGGTATTTTACATTGCAGGCTTTTGATGTGTGGTTTCCAAATAACTTGTGGCATCATTATAATGAATATGCTAATTGATCAAGGCTGACAGATTCATTATTTTATTCACAAATCCAACTTATTTCGGTATCATTACCAGTCACACAAGACCTACAGGTTTAAAAATAAAACTTGGAGTAATCAAGAGCGAAGTAGTGCATTGCACAACACAAAGCCAAGCTGAAGTCAGGAATTAGAATTAAAGCCCTGATGAAAGGTGTCAGCCTGAGATATTGACCGTTTATTCCTCTCTTTTGTTGCTGCCTGACCTGCTGAGTTCCTCCAGCATTTGGGTGTGTTAATCTGGATTTTCAGCACTTGTAGAATTTCGTGTTTAGGGAATTCTGCAGGGAGCGCTCATGGAGTGAGGTTGTCTCTCTGGCTTCGCTCCATTCCCGTTATCCTTTTTAACCTATGATCTCCTTGATCTAATCAACTTTAAGTACACCAGAAGACTTACTTTATCTCTCTGAATTATCGATTAATTGACTTCCTTTTGTCAATCGCAACTTTTGAGCTTAAAGAAATGAGTACGAGATCTAAAACCAAAGATGGGAAAGACGCTGATGGGAACGGAGGAAAGAAGAAAGGTGACTCTAAACCAACGGAATTAACTTACGAAGTTATGGTGAAGTGTTTGGAGGAAATGTTTGAGCAGCATCGGATAAAATTATCTGAAAGTTTAACTGCTCAATTTGAACAACATCGTCAAAGCCTTAATGAAGATTTAAAATCAATCACGGAATCTTTGAAATTCCTGAATGCTGATGTTCAAAAACACGATGCAAAAATTTCTGAGCTGGATGCTAAATCTCAGAAGACGGATACAAAAGTTGAGATCTTAGAGAAGAATCTAGCTTCGACTACTAAACAGCTCCAACAACTTAAATCCAAAGTTATTGATCTTGAGAATCGATCGAGAAGACAAAATTTACATTTAATTGGCCTACCCGAGGATGTTGAGGTTGGAGATCCTGTAATATTCTTTGCTAAACTTTTAAAGGATTCGTTTGGTTCAGTTTTTCCCAACGATCCTCCATTACTCAATCGCGCCCATCGTATACTGTGGGTAAAGTCGGCAGCGGCTGTTTCCAAACCCAGACCAGTTATTCTTCGTTTCCATTATGTTAATGTTAAAGAACAACTTCTCCAGATCGCTCGTCGACAAGGGATGATCAAGTATCACCAGCATTCCTTCAGAATAGTTCAAGACTACAGTCCTGAAGTGATGAAGGAACGACTGACTTTTAAACCTTTAATGTCGGAATGCTATCAAAAAAATCTCAAACCGGCACTACTGTATCCTGCACGACTCAGAATCTCTCTTCCCGATGGAAATCGTCGTGTTTTCCACTCTACAACTGCCGCTCAGAGCTTCTTGGATGATAATTTCCCATCTGATACAGATACCCTCTCTTAATCTGTGTTGGGTGCTTCCAGCACCAATTTTTTTTTCTCTCTGGTGTTTTCCTTCAAAATAAACCTTCTACTACTGTGCGATGAAGGTTTTTTATAAGTTTAAGATTTTTGTTCTTTGTTCTTTACTATAGTGATTATTTTATAACTTATATAGAATATTTATCTTCTGTGAATAACATCACTTTCCCTTAGTTAACCTTTTGTTTTAATTTATCCTTTTTTGTTATTACTAATGATCCGATCCGATGGTCATTTGTAGTTATATGCTTCCTATTTTTGACTTTCGCATAATTAAAATGGCGACTTGTCTTACTTTTTCTATAATTTTTATTTTTTTTCGGGACGCCATGTTCTTATGCTTCTTCTTCTCATAATCCACTTTTCTTATTTTGGAAGCGTTTTTTTATTTACTCGTTTATAATTAACTAATTATATGCACTGATACTGGTTTCCTTTATTTTATATATTTTAGTAATTTTTACTGTGGAGACTAATTTACAATACTGTTTATTTTTCACATATTAGTCTTTGGGAGGTCACTTATCTAACATATATTTTTGGAGTTGCCCCCTGCAGAAACGGGGTTAAAGTTAGTATTAGTTAGCGCTTTTTTCAGCCTTCTCTGGCTCAGTTCGGGTTTCTATTTGGGGTTGGGGGAGGGGGTGGTCTTTCTCTTTTTTAATTTTTTCTATTGGGCTGATTCAGAACTACAAAGATGTCCCCAGTGTCGAGATTTCCGGTTCCTCTCTAATCATGTATTCCTCTTCCGATTTCATGAGCTCACATTATGGTTAACCCCTTACTCACCAAAGGGTTAATTTTTAGTTATGGCTCATTCTATTAATTTTGTCTCTTGGAATACAAATGGTTTAAACCATCCGATAAAACGGAAAAAGATTTTCAAAATATTCCAAAGACTGAATGCTCACATTATCTTTGCTCAAGAGACTCATGTAAGGAAAGAGGACAGTCAACGCTTCTTTAAGTTTTGGAAAGATCAACAATACCACTCAAATGCTCAAGCCAAAATTAAAGGCGTTTCAATTTTTATTGATCCCTCAATTACATTCATTCATCAAGACATCATTTCAGATCCTAATGGCAGATTTCTGTTAATTACGGGGGTACTTTTTAATAAAAAGGTCGCTATGGTTAATGTTTACGCTCCGAATATGGATTATCCTGAATTCTTTAAACATTTACTTACTTCCCTTCCTAATTTAAACGAGTATATGTTGATAATGGGCGGTGATTTTAATTTATGTTTGAATCCCATGTTGGATAGATCCACAAGTAGTCCGGCTTTACCGAATAAGTCGGCTACTATTATCAAGTCTTTTATGTTGGATGCTGGGATTTCAGAAATTTGGAGATTTCTACATCCAAATGATAAGGAATTCTTTTTTTCACATGTTCACCGTTCTTTTTCTCGAATTGATTATTTCCTGATTGACTCTCGTTTGATTCCATATGTAGTTGATTGTAATTATGACATTATTGCTATTTCAGATCATGCTCCATTGAAACTTTCCATCAAGTTAATGGATACCTTTTGTACTACCAGACAATGGCGATTTAACCCTATTTTGCTTCAAGATCAGGACTTTGTCAAATTTATAAAGGAGCAGATTGATTTCTTCTTTTCAACTAATACTACGGATGAAGTTTCCAACGGAACTGTTTGGGACGTCTTTAAAGCTTATATCCGTGGTCAGATTATTTCCTATTCGGCCGGTTTGAAAAGACGTATTAACAATGAAATACTTCTACTGGTTGATAAAATTAAAGAAGTTGATAAAAAATATGCTATTTCTCCTAGCAAGGAGCTGTACAAACACAGAGTTGAACTCCAATTGGAACATAGCTTATTATTAACATCCTTGATCGAAAATCAATTAATGAGAACTAGAAGTGATTTTGATATTCATAGTGATAAATCGGGTAAATTACTGGCTAACCAATTGAAATCTGATTCGGTTAAACGCCAAATTACTAAGATCCGCAAACAGGATGATACTTTCACAGTTGATCATGTTGGGATAAACCAAACCTTTCAAGAATTTTATACCTCTTTATATCATTCTGATTTTCCTCATGATTCTAATTTCATGCATGATTTTTTAAGTAAATTGAGTTTTCCGAAACTATCTCCCGAAGATTGCCTATCATTAGAAACTTCCATTTCAGAGGAAGAAATAATAACTGCAATCTCATCATTAAATTCCGGTAAAGCACCCGGTCCCGATGGGTTTACAGTGGAATTTTAAAAATTTTTTTCCTCCATTCTTTCTTCTAAGTTGTCTAGAATATTTAAGGAAGCAATTAGTTTAGGTAAATTACCACAATCGTTTTATGAAGCCTCTATTTCCTTAATTCTTAAAAAGAATAAAGATCCTATGGATTGTGCATCCTATAGACCGATATCTCTTCTGAATGTAGATTCAAAAATTTTTTCAAAAATTCTAGCTACTAGACTGGAGAAGGTGTTACCTCAAATTATTTCCATGGATCAAACCGGATTCATCAAAAATCGCTATTCATCTTTTAATATTAGGAGGTTAATGAATATTGTTTATACCCCCTCACTTACTACCCCGGAATGTATTATCTCATTAGATGCTGAGAAAGCCTTTGATAGAGTTGAATGGCCTTATTTATTTAATGTTCTTGAGAAATTTAATTTTAATTTGACATTTATATCTTGGATTAAATTGTTATATTACTCCCCGGTAGCCTCGGTCTGTACAAATAATTATAGATCTCCTTTTTTCGTCTTTTTCGCGGTACTAGGCAAGGTTGCCCTCTTAGTCCTTTACTATTTAATATTGCTCTTGGACCTTTAGCAATTGCTATCCGTGACTCGCCAAATATTGTTGGTATTACCCGTGGAAATGAAATACATAAACTATCATTATATGCAGATGATTTGTTGTTATATATCTCTAACCCGGAGAAGTCAATTCCTGCTATCTTAGATCTGTTAGCTCAATTTAGTAACTTTTCTGGTTACAAATTGAATCTTAGTAAGAGTGAATTATTCCCTTTAAATAAGCATGTACCTATTTATGGACGTTTACCATTTAAATTGGTTACTGATTCATTTATATACTTAGGGATAACAATTACCAAAAAATATAAAGATTTATTTAAAGCTAATTTTTTACCTTTAATTGATCAGATTAAACTTTTATTTACCAAATGGTCCCCAATCTCTTTGTCTTTGATTGGTCGGATTAACGCTATTAAGATGATCATTTTGCCTAAATTTTTGTATATATTTCAATCGGTTCCAATTTTTATCCCAAAATCTTTTTTGATAACGTGGATTCAAAAATTTCCTCATATATTTGGCAGAATAAAAATCCTTGGTTAGGTAAAAGATATTTACAGAAATCCAAGAAGGAGGGGGGACTTGCCCTCCCAAATTTTAGATTCTATTATTGGGCAATTAATATTCGATATTTAAAATTTTGGCTACAAGATTTGGACGCATCTTTAAACCCTCATTGGGTAAATCTTGAATCTAATTCATTACAAGGGTTTTCCTTGGGTTCGGTTTTAGGAACTTTACTTCCTTTTACTTCTTTTAAATCATATAAACAAATGAATAACCCAATAGTTAAACATACTTTACGTATATGGTTTCAATTCCGAAGATTTTTTGGGTTTAATCAATTCATTCTAGCAAGTCCCATTATATCAAATTTTCTTTTTCAACCTTCCATGATGGATCAAGCTTACTTTGATTGGACAACCAAAGGCATAATATCTTTTCGCGATTTATTTTTGGATAACTGTTTTATGTCTTTTGACAAACTTTCTAATAAATATAACTTACCCAGATCTCACTTTTTTAGATATTTACAGATTAGAAACTTTTTAATTACTGTCTCTCCTAATTTTCCACACCCATATCCAATGGACACTTTGGAAAAAATCTTAGACTTAAATCTTTCTCAGAAAGGTGTAATAGCAATTGTATATAATATAATTATGAATTTATGTCCTGATGCCTCTAATAAAATTAAAGCTGACTGGGAAAGAGAACTTGAGATTAATATACCAACTGAAAAATGGGAAAAAATTCTTCAGTTGGTGAATTCATCCTCTGTATGTGCTAAGCATAGGTTGATACAGTTTAAAGTAGTTCACAGGGCTCATATGTCCAAAGATAAACTATCTCGTTATTACTCTTATATTAATCCAATATGTGACAGATGCCAGTCTGAGATTGCTTCTCTAACTCACATGTTTTGGTCATGTCCCTTGTTGGAGAAATATTGGAAAGATATTTTTGATATTATTTCAACGGTCCTAAATCTAGACTTACAACCTCATCCAATCACTGCTATCTTTGGATTACCAATGATAGACTCAAATAATTTAACCTCTTCATCACGAAGGATGATTGCATTTCTTACTTTAATAGCTAGAAGGTCCATCTTGTTGAATTGGAAAGAGATCAACCCTCCTACAGTATTTCATTGGTTTTCACAAACTATGCTGTGTCTGAATTTGGAGAAAATTAGAAGTGCAGTTTATGACCCTTCTATTAAGTTTGAAAAAATTTGGAGGCCATTTATTCAGCATTTTCATTTGATGTAATTTGATCATTTCCAAACTGGTTTTATTTCTCTGTACTGTTGTTGGAGGGGAGTGGAGGCGTCGACACTGAGGTTTTCTTCTCTTCCATTTTTAAGTTGTTAGTTTTGCCCAAGTCTTTTAGTTTAGCTTAGTTTTTTTTTCTTTTGGGATGGGTTTTTTTTTTCTTTTTTTTGTCTTTTTCCTTTTTTTTTGCTTTATATTATCCGTGATCAGTTCTACATGTATGGGAGTTTTGGTAATTTCCACTATTTGGTTTTGCAATTACTCTTTTTTTAAATGTAACAATACATCTCATATTATCTGTATTATTGCTATGTTTTGTTTCTATTTTGAAATTAATAAAAAGATTGAAAAAGAAAGAATTTCGTGTTTAATCAGAACCAGATTTATTATCACTGACATGTTATGTTGTTTTCTGGCAGCAATAGATAAAAAATACTGAGTTAAAACTAGAAATACATAAAAGAAAGTGTAAAAAGAGAGCAAAGTAGTGAATTAGCATTCATGAGTTCACTGTCCACTCAGAAATCTGATGACGAAGGGAAGGGAGCTGCTGCTAAAATGTTGAGCATCTCTCTTCAGGCTCCTGTACCTCTTCCCTGATGATAGTAATGAGAAAGAGAGTGTGTGCGCGTGCTCACGTATATGTAAGAATGTATGGGGGGGGTGGGGGTAGAAGAAGGATGAAGTCATTTCAACAAGGAAAAGGCAAAGTATCAAGCTCTAAGTGTTATGGTGAGGCCAAGACAGCAGCAGATACTAATACTAAATTAGGAACCCAGTATAATTAGGGAGGATGTGGTAGATGTGGTTAAGCAGAACTACATTAAAGTTGGAGATGAGGGGCTGGGAAGTATAGCACTACAATATTTGACTCTGCAGGTAACAAAAAGGACAACTGAAGGAGTTACAGTTCTTTAGCTGTCTGACAGGTTTACATTTCTCAGAAAACTAATTTTGTCCACATTACACCCAAGCCTGTAATAGCACCATCTTCCTTCCTATTCTTCAACCACAAAAAATGTCATCTAAAAGACAGCTGTTTTTTTTTTACTGCTGTTCTGGCGAAGTCTATGGGCTGTAGTAGATTGGCATTAAAATTAATAAAAGCAACGAATTCCGGATACAAGATCAAGGGCAGACAGAAAGGTTGATGAACAATAAAAAGGAACCTGTACATGTGACAATTCACAACATTAGGATCTTGCAAAGTTCTTCACAACCACCATTCTCTAACTATGAATACACAGCAAATACTTAACTCTATTTGTACATGGCAAGCTCCTACAAACATCAATATAGCAATGCCCAGATAATGTTCCAATAATCTGAATTAAGGAACATAGTCAACATAACTGGAATAACCTACCTGGAAGTCAGTAGTCAACTCTGTCATTGGTGACCACAATTGTGAGGTGCATACTCTATCTCATTTTCAATAGCCTATGGTTTCCCAAGCATGGTTTTTACCCCAGTCATAGCAATACAGCCCAGAAAGATAATACTCCATTCATCTTGGTAGCGTAGTGGTTAGCGAGATGTTATTACAGCTCGGGTCAGCAGAGTTCAGAGTTCAATCCAATATCAACTGTAGGGAATCTGTACGTCCTATCCGTGAAATGCATGAGTTTCCTCCGAGTCCTCCAGTTTCTTCCCACAGTCCAAAGACATACCGTTAGGTCATTGTAAATTGTCACGTAATTATGCTTGGGTTAATCAAGGGTTGATGGGCGCCACGTCTTGGAGGGCTGGAAGGGCCTATTCTGCACTGTATCTCAAAAATAAAACAAATAAATAGATCATTCCTTCAAAAGAGCTGACCAATAGCCCAAGTGCTCTTTCTTGTTCCCAGCCTAAAATGATCTTCCATTCATAAATATTCCATTCCCATTGGCAGTGGCCTTTCCTAACCACAGTCACCATGTTTATTCATTAACTAGAGCACTTCCTGATGGGTGTTCCATCCTTCCTACAGCCATTCCCTTTTTCAACAAACAAAGGAAAATATCACAAGATCTTCTGAAAATTCTTGGACTTGGCTACTTGCCACAATTTCTATAATAACTTTTAGGATTACTGTGTGTAATGGCATGTGATTTTTATTGAAATGAAATCCTGCTTCTAGATTCATGTTGCTAAAACTAGATTTACATTACAGAGTCACAGAACACTGGAGCATAGAAACAAGCCCTTTGGCCCATCTTGTCCATGCCAAATTCTTAATCTGCCTAGTTCCATCTACCTGCATTTGGACAATAGTCTTCCATACCCCTTCCATCTATATACTATTCCATATTTCTCTTAAATGTTGAAATCGACGCAACATCCATCACTTCCACAGGTCTTTAAAATAGCATTATGAATCTTTAACAGAGGACACTAATTTAACCTTCCAATGGTACCTCTGAGAGACAGGCTCCTATGCTCAAGCTTCAAGTAAAAAAGATTGTAAACACTTCAAGGCATCCATTACACAAGGGTTTCAAGTTAATTCTGATCTTGAAGGCTTGAAAACAAGCTTTATTACATTATCAAAGTTGCTGGCAAACGCAGCAGGCCAGGCAGCATCTCTAGGAAGCAGTACAGTCGATGTTTCGGCCGAGACCCTTCGTCAGGACTAACTGAAAGAAGAGATAGTAACAGATTTGAAAGTGGGAGGGGGAAGGGGAGATCCATAATGATAGGAGAAGACAGGAGGGGGAGGGATGGAGCCAAGAGCTGGACAGTTGATTGGCAAAAGGGATATGAGAGGATCATGGGACAGGAGGCCCAGGGAGAAAGAAAAGAGGGAGGAGGGAAAAACCCAGAGGATGGGCAAGGGGTATAGTGAGAGGGACAGAGGGAGAAAAAGGAGAGAGAGAGAAAGAACATGTGTATATAAATAAATAACAGATGGGGTACGAGGGGGAGGTGGGGCATTAGCGGAAGTCTGAGAAGTCAATGTTCATGCCATCAGGTTGGAGGCTACCCAGACGGAATGTAAGGTGTCGTTCCTCCAACCTGAGTGTGGCTTCATCTTTACAATACAGGAGGCCGTGGATGGACATATAAGAATGGGAATGGGACGTGCTCCAGCTCCAGCTCTTGGCTCCATCTCCCCCACCCCCCACCCGTCTTCTCCTATCATTTCAGATCTCCCCCTCCCAAATCTCTTACTAGCTCTTCTTTCAGTTGGTCCTGACGAAGGGTCTCGGCCTGAAATGTCGACTGCACCTCTTCCTATAGGTGCTGCCTGGCCTGCTGCATTCACCAGCAACTTTGATGTGTGTTGCTTGAATTTCCAGCATCTGCAGAATTCCTCGTGTTTGCGTTTATTACATTATGTTCACTGGAACTGCAAATATACAAATCTGATGGAGATAAAATACTAATCTCTTCATCTGAATGCGATGGATATCCTGAGCACCAATTCTCAAAAATCAGCATATTATACCTCACCATGGTAAAATTGAACAATGCAGTACTGAGGGCCATTTGCTTCACGATATACTGAAAGTACTATCCTGCCACTTCCATCATATCCTGCAACATCCCTTTATTCTACATCTATTTCTGGCAGCACAATAGAAAGATAATAGCCATATTAAAATCTTGCCTCTCATTTGCTTAAATCTACCTCATTTGGTTATCACAATCAGAGAGTCATATAGAACACAAACAGGCCCTTCGGCCCTGCATGTGGATGCCAGCCTTACTACCCTTCTAGACTAATCCCATTTGCCCACATTAGGACCAAATCCTTCAAGGCTTGATTATTTAAGTTTCAGTAAAAAAGCCTCCTAAAAATTGTGACTGTATCCAAATTGACTACCTACTCTGGTAGTGCGTTTCAGACTACTGCAGCTCAAAGCTAAGTTCAGAGTTCAATTCTGATGTCATCTGTAAGGGATCTCTACGTCCTCCCCGTGGAATGAGTGGATTTTCTCCAGGTGCTCTGGTTTCCTCCAAAGATGAACTGGTTAGTAGGTTAATTAGTCATTGTAAATTATCTGATGATTAGGTTAGGCTTAAATAGGGGTTGTCAGGCAGCACAGAGTGGCGTGGCTCAAAGGGCTGGGCAAAAGAGCCATTACGTGCTGTATCAGTTAATAAACAAACATATGGACTTGTTTTCAAAACCCCTGCCATGGCTATCTTACATACTGCTGTCACTGTGTACAAACATCTACTGATGCTTCTGGACACATCTTCAGTGACGTTCCTGGAATCATCGGGTGTATCGGGTCTTTCAACATCATACAACCTCCTCCAGGTGACCCAGCCGAGGCTGATCAGACCCCAGCTTGTGTCCAGGTGGCTAGCTACTTATGACTCCATGGTTCCCCTCCTTTGAGCCACAGCCATCTTGAGGCCCTCTCTGCTGCATTCTGTGGATGGCTCTCCTTTTCCTCTCTCCCTCGATGCCCAAAATGCTGAAGGCTCTAACTAAGGAACGGGCTACGAATCCCCTACAATCAACCTCCACTGGGAGACACCTCGCTCTCCATCCAGCCTGCTGACAGTTGCTGACCAGTCCTGTGTACTTGGAGAGCTTCCTTTCAAAGGCCTCTTCCAAGCGATCTTCCCATGGGACTGTCAGCTCCAGCAGCACCACTTGCTTAGTAGACTCAGACACTAGGACAATGTCTGGTCACAGGGTGGTGACTGCGATATGGCTGGGGAACTTCAGCTGCCGTTCGAGGTCCAGCAACAGCTGCCAGTCCCTTGCAGAGGTCAGGATGCCTGCAGATGTTCTTTTGGCAGGTATTGGCTGCTCCCCAGCTCTGACAAAGGCAATAGTCTACCTGGAGGGTCGGGACCACTTCGCCCACTCAACTCCTGCACTGACAGCTTCAGCGATGGTCTTCAGTACCTGATCATGCCTCCACCTGTACTGTCCCTCACCAAGTGCCCTTGCATAGCTGCTGAGGATGTGCTCCAGGGTTCCTCGCTTGGAGCACAGTAGGCACGTAGATGACTCTGCCTTGTCCCATGTGTGCAGGTTTGATGGGCTTGGAAGCACTTCGTACACTGCCTGGATGAGAAATTGGATGCGGTGTGGTTCGGCTTTCCAAAGATCAGCCCAGGTCACTTTTCTCTCAACCGCATTCTCCCATCTTGTCCAAGCTCCCTGTTGCTTCATTCCCACCGCCTTGCAGGCTCTCGTCTCCTCCACTACTGCTCTCACCTCCTCCTGAACTAGACGACACCTTTCCTTCCCTCTGGTGTCCATTTGGGGAGTTGGAAAGGATCCTAGCCCAGCTCGGCCTCGTGTGACCGCTCCCACCAGCCTCCTGTGACGCAGCCTCGCCTCTGCTTCCTGAACAGCTTCCTCTGCCCTCCACTTCCTGCCAGTCCTCACTTGGATCCCTGCTCTAGCCACCTTCGGGTCATTTGAGTCTCTATACTGTAGCACTTCTTTGGTTCTTGTTACCTTGAATTCTTCCTCCTCCAAAGTAAATTTATAAGAAAGTATATACCTGCTATCTTAACATTCATTTCCTTGCATTTACAGGTAAATAAATTCTAGAATTTACAAAAATCTATAAACAGAAGAAAACTGACAATGTGCAAAATAGGTCAAACTGTGCAAATAAAAATTACTGAGAGTGCATTGTAAAGAGTCTTTGAAACTAAGTCTGTAGACCGTAGAACTAGCTTAGAGTAGTGGTGAGTGAAGTTACCAATGCTGATTCAGGAGCCTGATTAGGCTAAGATTTGGGAATCAGGTTACTCCTCTGTCTGTCTCACTCCAGGGTAAATAAGCACAACATAATCAATATCTCTCCCCACCTATGCCCATTCAATGCAATTTCTTTAATCCAGGCAAACAGGTGAATCATCCTGCAGCACCATCACATCCTTTGCATTGCGTTTCAACCCAAGGGTCTGCAAGCTCAGATCTGGGTAGGAGGACAAGCCCCAATGCTGGGCTGAAGAAGCCAATGGTTGCTGGATGCAAAGTCTCGTAGGTGGGTCCAGGTAACTGCTGAGTTCTGATAGGGGACCGTCAGATGCGCCTGGTCACAGGGACCCTTTCTGTCTTTGGGTGGTTGGAATCCACATGAAGCATCTCACCAATAGCAACTGGGATTCCCTATCCCCCAAACCCTGCCATTTTCAGCCCTGGGGGAGGGGAGGTCTTGCTCTGTCTGTCCCATGGAAGTGGTACGCAGATGCTTTAGAAGAGGTGCAGGAGGGGTAGAATTCTTCCGCAAGCAGGGCATGGATTACGCAAAAAGGGGGTTACAAGGTACAAAATTGCGTGCTCATGAAGGAGAAATTGTTCACATTTGATTTGGTGCTGAGAATTTCTGACAATATTGCAGCTGCACTCAGAGAAGACATGATGTTCAGACACTGGGTCCATTTGGGTGGAACTCGGGAATAGGAAGGGTGCAATCACACTGATGGGATAGTACTACAGACCCCCCAATAGCCACCAGAACATTGAGGAACAGATACTGTATGTGAACAGATTAAGGAAATGTGTAAAAATGATAGGGTTGCTGTCATGGGGGGTATTTAAACTTCCCTAAAATAAGATGGGACTTTCTAGCGCAAGCAGGTTGGATGGGGGAGAAATCTTGGGTTGATTTCTTTGGAGCGACGGAGGCTGAGGGGAGATCTGATTGAGGCTTAAAAGATTATGACAGGCATTGATAGAGTAGACAGGGATTATCTGTTTACCCAGGGTAGAAAATTCTAACTCCAGAGGCCATGCATTGAAGGTGAAAGAAGGTAGGTTCAAAGGGAATTTGAGGGGTTATTTATTTATTTATACATACATACACAGAGTGGTGGATGCCTGAATGTGCTTCCTGGTATGGTGATAGAGGCAAATAGAGGCTTTTAAGAGACGTTTAGACAGCATCTGAATGTGAGGCAGATGGAGGGATATGGACATTGTGTAGATAGTGGAGATTAGCTTTTGGTTGTTTTTGATTTAGGTGGTCTGGCACAACATTGTGGGCCAAATGGCCTGTTCCAGTGTTGTACTATTCTATGAACCGCACACACTATTCCAAGTGTAGCCTAATCAGAGATCTGTAAAGTTGCAAAATAACCTTCACAGCTCTTATATTCTATGCCCAACCTATGGTTCTTCCATGGTTATTCTATCCAAACAAAGATACAAAGATTTCCAAAACATCTTCCTGTCACCTTGGTTGGAGCTCCATACGAGTCCTAACATCAAGGCCTGAAGGTCAAACACATGATAGGAGAGTCACGGGGTTGGCAAAGGACCAATGGTTAGATGCCCAATGTTTGAGTCTGATAGTCTGGGCCAGAAACTGGATGTTAGAGTTCTGATGTCTACAAGTCTGGAGCTAAGGGCTAGGCCTTGAACTAAATGTCAAAGACCATAAGATGTAGCAGCAGAATTAAGCCATTTTGCCCATCCAGTCTGCTCCGCCATTTCATCATGGCATATCCATTTTCCCTCTCAGCCCCAATCTCCAGCCTTTCCTCAATATCCCTTCATGCCCTGGATAAATGAAAAATCTATCAATCTCTGCCTTAAATATACATAAAGACTTACCTCCACAGCTGCCTGTGACAACAAATTCCATAGATTCATCCTTCTGGTTGAAGAAATTCTCATCTCCGTTTTAAAAGGCCCCTCTATTTTGAGGTTGTGTCCTCTGGTCTTAAGACACTCCAACCATAAGAAATATCCTTTCCACACACACTCAGAATGCTACAGAGCCTAGGCAGTGATTCATAAAATGCCTAATGAGCTATCTGCAGTACTTGGGAAATCAAACAATCCATCTATATCTCCATCTTCAAAAACAAAAGCACCCCTATGGGCATTTTAAGATTGCAGCTTAAAAAACTCTAGTTAAGGCCCCATCTAGGTACTGCATACAGTTCTGGTCACCCCATTTTAGGAAGATTGCCAGGCTTTGGAGAGCACACAGAAGAGGTTTATCAGGATGCTGCCAGGATTGGAGGGTATGTGTTATAACGAGAGGTTGGATAAACTTGGGTTGTTTTGTCTGGAGCGCCAGAGACTGAGGGGTTTACAAGATTATGGGAGGCATAGATAGGGTAGACAGACAGCATTCCCCCCCCCCCCAACCCCTGGGGTCAAAATGTCTACTATCAGAGGGCATGCATTTAAGAAGGTGCGAGGGGGAAATTTCAAAGACGTGAGGAGCAAGTTGTTTTTCTTTTTGTTTTTTTTTAAGAACACAGAGTGGTGGGTGCCTGGAATATGCTGCTGGGGGTGGTAGTAGAGGCAGGTTCATTAGAGACTTTTAAGAGACGTTTAGATAGGCACATGAATATGATGAAAATGTAGGGATATGGACATTGCGTAGGCAGAAAACTTAGTTTAGTTGGCCATTTGATTATTAATTTAATTGATTTGGCACAGGATTGTGGGTCTGTGCTATACTCCATGTTCTATTACTGTACAGAGAAAACCTTAACTCCCCTTCTGCCTCCACAGATGCTGCTTGAGCTATGATGTTCCTCTGCCAGTTTGTTTTTTGCTCCAATTTAAGGAGAGTTTTCTGCAGTTAATTTCCAAGGATAAAGTGATTAACTGGGCTACCAGTTTCAAGACTTCAATAAAGAGCAAAATAAAACAAAATGCCTGCAGGAAGCATCTTTTGACATTAAGTATTTACGACACCTCAAGTCCAAGTTTAATTGTCATTCAACCATATAGGAATGCAGGTAAATGAAATAGTATTACTCCAGGCTTTACCCCAGGCTACTTGTCTTCAGACTAAACTCCATGCGCAGCTTCCAATTCGGATCAATTACCCCTGTGCCACAAGAAAACTACTTTATGAAGGAAATGAGAACTGAGCCCTGGTAAATCCTACATTGCACATTTTTTAAATCTATTCAATATATGTAATTGATTTACTTGTTTATTTATTATGTTAAATGCACTTTTTTCGATGTGGAAATTCGTTATTTGGAAGCATATCATATGTTGTCCATTAACCTGGCCTAGTCTCTCAGCGGTTTTGTTTTGTTTTCAAGTAATCACAACGCTCTCAGCGCAACTATTTTCCTCCTTTGCATCCTAAGTGAATGATTTCTCAGGCTATGTCTTGTACAAAGCACATGCAAAAAATCCTGGAGGAACTCAGCAGGTCAGGCAGCTCTATACAGAGAGTTGACATTTCAGGCCGAGACCCTTCATCAGGACTGGAAAGTTAGGGGCAAGAAGCCAGAATAAGGTGGTGGGGTGAGGGGGAGGTGTACAAGCTGCCGAGGTTGAGGAAAACAGTAACACTGACACAAGGGACTGCAGACACTGAAATACGGAACAACACACAAGATGCTGAATAAACATAGGTCAGGCAGCATCTGTAAAAGGAAAATGACAGGTAAGATTTTGGATTGGACCAGGTAAAAGAGCTAGACCTGAAACGTCGATTATCCATTTCCCTCAGCAGATGCTGCCTGACCTATTGTGCTCCTCCGGCATTTGTGTGTTAGTTGAGAAAATAGAGCTTGGCATCTCAAGTTCAAGTCTGTCATTGAACCATACATGAATACAGCCAAATGAATCAATATTCCTCTCGGGCCAAGGTGCAAAGCATAGTACCAAAGGCACACAGCACATATCTACCCGCTCAATCTAATTCAGAAGCTTGTGCTTTTTATCAAATGTATAGCTTTCTTCTTTCATCTACCAGAAAATCAAATATCTGCACACAGAGCCCAAAATTGCCCAGCGTACTCCAGATGTGGTCTCACAAACTCCACGCCAACAGGGGACTCGGCCCAGAACGTCAACTGTTTATTCCTCACCATAGATGCCGCCTAGCCTGCTGAGTTCCTCCTCCAGCCTTTTGTATCAACTCCAGCAGGACTTTCTTCATTCTGTACATCAAAGCCCCTGCATTAAAGGCCACCACACATTTGCCTCATAATATTTTTGCTGTACAGGTAATTCCCATTTATCAACAGTCGTTTCTATCACAAACTGCTCAAAAGTTGAAAACAGTGTGGGAGAGGATCACAGAAGCAGCTGTGACATGAGACCAAGAAATAGGGAGAATGGCTACCAGTCTGTTCAGCACTCCCAGCTTTCCATGACTTCACCTAGCCTCTGACTAGTTATAGAGACAGTGGAGGGTCAGGAGGGAGGAATGGGAGGAAAAAAAGCAGACAGAAATGCTCTATTCTCACCAGGTAGATGACTTCAGCCTTCGCAACCCAGCCATTCCTCCAGACTCCCACACTCATTTGTATCTACAGGTCAGGCATTCACAACTTGGTAAGGACCTGCAGTCTCGAGAACACCCAAGTCATATGGACCCTTAGGCCAATTCACCCAGTCTCCCATTAGGAAGACGATAACAAAAGCCAATGCTTGTGAAAGTGCAGACCACCATGCTCAAGGACAGCTCCTACCCCACTACTTCAGACTAGGGGTCCCCAACCTTTTTTGCACCGCAGACCAGTTTAATATTGACAATATTTTTGCGGACTGGCCGACCCGGGGCGGGGGTGGGGGGGGTGGTGGTGGTGTTCAAGTTCAACAGTGCGTGACAGGGAATGAAGAAAGGTGCAGCTGACTCATATTGTTTCATATCGCCAAATCATATCGTTTCCTCATGGCCCAGTACCAGTCCTCAGCCTGGTGGTTGGGGACCACTGGCTTAGACTATTGAATGGCCCCCCACAATAATATGGACAGTTAAGCACCTACCTGCACTGCACTCTCTAGTTATTACACTTCTACAGTACAGATGATAGCATCCTGTTATTGCTTTACCTTGTTCAACTTCAAGGCACTGAGTAATAAATTGATCTGTATGTGCAGTGCACAAGACAAGCTTTGCACTGTACCTTGGTACATGTTTATTCAAATTAATTTATTATTGTCACATGCCCCATTTGTTTGCATTTGATCAATATCCCTGTAAACCTTTCAATCCATGTTCTAGCCCAACTAGCTTTTAAATTCTTGAATCACCAAGAATTTGTAGAAAGGTTTACGAGATTCACCCCCTAAAAAAACAACTTTAATTCTGTTTAGCACCATAATTAGATGTCTAGTTTCCCCAGAAAATATTGAAATTTGTTTCCTTAACTTAACCAACATTTTCAGATTCTGTGTCTTCTTCATAACTTAAACTTTCCACCTGGCTTCATATCAGCAGCGAACTTTGAAAAGGACAGTACTTAATCTGCTCGTTCAAGTTTTTAAACATTATCCTGATGAAAAGCCACCAATCAAACCCACTACTATGTCTGTTTTGTTCTCCCAGATGTTGGTTAAGAATTCTCAGCAGTTTGCCTTATATTATTAATACTGTAAATAGCCAAGGGGCCCGTGAGAGACCTGAAAGTCTTGCCAATGCACTTCAACCTCATGGTTCCCAAACTTTTTGAATGAAACCCTTGGTTGTTCTCACAGCTAAGTCCACACCCCTCCTCCCTACAATAACTACTTGAAGTCAATGGCTGCCTCCAGAGACTAACAGACGTGATCAAAGCTGCTACATGTCAAGTTTCTAGCTCTTTACAATTTTTATTAATAAACTAATTAGTAAACAAATAGCACAGCACAAAAACAAGCCCCGAGGACCAACTCATTCAGTCTCCCATCAGGAAGAAGAAAGCATGCACCACTAGGCTCAAGCTTCTAACCCACTGTTGTAAGATTATTGACTGGTCCTCTATAATAAGATGGATACTTAACCACACAAACCACTTCATTATGCTCTTGCACCTTATTCTACCCATGCTGTAGCTGTTACACTTTTACCTTACAGACAATAGCATCCTGTTATTATTGTACCTTATTAAGCCTTGATGTACTGATTAATAAAATGATCTGTATGTACAGTGAAGAGAAGCTTGTTACTGTACCTTGGTATATGTGACAATAAATTAATTCAATAAACTATTTGCCTGCATTTGACCCATTTCCCTGTAAACCTTTCTATCCATGTACCTGTCCAACTATCTTTTAAATTCATCAAGGAAGAATTGGTACAATTGTTTATGAGATTCACCCATTAAGGGGTGAACACTCTTTCTATCATTAAGGGCCTAGTGCTCAGCATGCTACTATTACAGCTTGAAGTGCTAAAGTGCAGAGTTTAGTTCTGATGTCCTCTGTAAGGAGTTTGTACATCCTCCCCATGAATGTGTGGGTTTCATCTGTGTTCCCCTATTTCCTCTGGGTGCTCCGGTTTCCTCCCACATTTCAAAGATGAACCAGCTAGTAGGTTAATTGGTCACTGTGATCAGACTAGGGTTAAATAGGTGGATTGCTGGGCAGTGCAGCACATTGGGCCAGAAGGGCCTATTCCATGCTGTATTCCTAAATGAATTACTTACATTTTCCTGA
This sequence comes from Mobula birostris, assembly GCF_030028105.1. Classification (NCBI taxonomy): domain Eukaryota; kingdom Metazoa; phylum Chordata; class Chondrichthyes; order Myliobatiformes; family Myliobatidae; genus Mobula; species Mobula birostris. Next base: position 7,669,053 of record NC_092381.1, read on the forward strand.
TATAATATTGAAACTTGCTCAATTAGCCACATTTCCAATGTTTTGCCTTCTTCACAACTTAATTTTCAACCTGCTGGTACTTGGTCTGTTCTTAATGTTTTTAAACACATCATCCTGATGAGAAGTCACCGAGCAAACAGATTTCTCGGTCTGTTTTGCTCTCCCCAGATGTTGGTCAAACACTCTCAGCAATTTGTTTTGTGTCTTGAGACCCTCCGTTGGGCGGGGTCAGCTATGGATGCTGCATGCCAGCTGTCACATGATACGCAAACCACAACAGTAGATTATGCCCACGTAGCAGACTCCCCATCCATGAAGCTGACGAACACAAAGGAACAGTAGGGACCTTGGGAACCCCCACTCTAGAGACTGCTGCACATGAAAATCCCAACAGATCAACAGTTTCAGAGATACACAAACCACCCCGCTGGCACCAACAATCTTCCCACAGTCAAAGTCACTTAGATCACATTTCTTCCCCCATTCTGATGTTTGCTCTGAATAAATGTACCATGCCAGCATACTATTATACAATGAGTTTAGTTCAGATTTGCAGCATCTGGGTTTTCTTCCCCCACTTGTGTGTTGATCTTGAGCACCTTCATGAGCTAGCTGGCTTTTGTTTTAAATTTAAATTTTTCCAGGATAGAACTTAAACATTCTGTTTTAAAAAGTCTAAAAGTGTCTTTGGTAGCAAACAGTGAATAAGTTCCTATCACAAACAAGAGAAAATCCACAGATGCTGGAAATCCAAGCAACACACACACAAAATGCTAGAGGAACTCAGCAGGCCAGGCAGTATCTCAGGAAAAAAGTACAGTCGACACTTCAGGTCGAGATACTTTGGCAGAGTCTCTGTTGGTGTGGTCAGGATTCTGTGACCCCTTTCACCTTATGGTCAAACCAGAACAACTGGTCAAATATCCCCATCTATGTAATGATCTACATTTGTTTAAATGGAACACAAATGTAAAAATACCATGTTTCAGTTACAGTTCAGTAGATATTCCATCATTTAAGAATCAGCAGGGCATAACTATTAACTTTGTATGTAGGTTGAGTACCTCTTATCTGAAAAGCTTGAGTATAGAAGTGTTTTGGAGTTCAGAATTTTTTCAGAATTTTATATATACACAGTGAGGTAGCTTGTGATCCCCGTCATTTGACTATACCAATAAGCAGTCTTTGTCTTACACAGACAGTATGTACTGATGCAGCCATTCAGCATGTTAGATCTTCATCAGTGACAGTCTCAGCAAACTCAGTGAATTTCTATGCTGCCTTGTGATCAGCAGACAACTTATCACCACAAATCTTTAAGGTTATGCCTTTTCTTAAATTTCTGCAACCAGCCTGCTGAATATTCATAATTATCTTCAATTTTCAGTTGTGATAGATCTTTGCTTGTTTCATGATCAGCATACTATTATGCAGCACGTTCATTCTGACACTTATGAATACACAATCAAGTTCTTCATTTTTCGCTTTGTTTTTCTACTTTTTTTTTTTAACTGCTGTCCATTACATATGTGAGGTCATTTCTTAGAACTATCTGTGGTGGAGACCAGCACATCACCTGGGAACCTTCCCTGCGTCTTATGGAATTTTCCACTGTGATGTAATGTCAACACACAAAAACTTTCAGATTTTGTAATTTCGGATAAGGGGTTCTCAACCTCTACTTGCTTGCTATGAGTGCTGTTAGCTAATTTCTTACCAAATTTTTTTGTTGAAATGCTTAGTTCCTTACAGTTGTAGGATTTGACAGTACTGGAAGATATGGCTGCTAAGTTGTGCTGAGGTGGTACAAACATTTCATCTTGCTCAAATTACTCTTCTAGAAGCTTTAGAAATTCGAAGTTCCAGAACAAAATGACGCAAGTATATATTTTGCTTGGAAGTGATAGAATATGGGCACAATTCATCAGGTTGCAACCAGATGCTCAATCTGGACACTACAGTAGAGTAACGGTTAGCGCGATGCTATTACAACTCAGGGCATCGGAGTTCAATTCTGGCACCTTCTGTAAAGAGTTTTTATGTCCTCCTTGTGGAATGTATGGGTTTCCCCCGGGTGCTCTAGTTTCTTTGCATAGTCCAAAGACATACTGGTTAGTAATTGGTCAATGTAAATTGTACGGTGATTAGGCTCGAGTTAAATCGGGGTTGTCTGGGGAAAGGCCTACTCCATGCTGTATCACTAAAAAGGTCTATGGCAAGTGTGGTTGGAAATACTGGAGATGGAAGGTGCTAATTTGAAAAAGCTTCAGGGAAGTAAATGAGAAGGGGTTGAAAAGAGAAAGTCAGTTGTGGTCTTAACAAAATGGAGAAAGGTGCAACGATAAAATATCTGAAAATTTAGTCTCTTATGCTTATGAGCAATTAATGTACATTAAATTTCCATTTCCTCAACTAGGAAGAAAATGACCATTGAATAATTTAATCCTTGGCAATAATGGTATGTCACTAAAAGAGGATAATACCATCATGCAGATACCAATAACTTGTACCATCATGGCTGATTTATTATACCTCTCAAGCCCACTTTCCTGCCTTCTCCGTATAACCTTTGATACCCTTTACTAAGAACCTATCAACTTCTGCTTTAAATACACCCAATGAATTGGTCTCCAGTCATCTGTGGCAATGAATTTCACAGATTCAACACTCTCTGACTGAAGAAATCTGTTCTAAAGGGTTGTCCTATCCTAAGGCTATGCATTCTGGTCCTAGACTTCCCCACCCATTCCACATCAACTATCTCTAAATTAGGGATTCCTAAACTTTTTAATGTCAGAAATCAAAACCATTACCAAGAGGTCCATGGGCCCTAGGTTGGGAACCTGTGTTCTAGACCTTTCAATTTTTGATAGGTTTCAATGAGATTCCACACCACCAACAGGCACTGGGCCAGAATCATAAAAAGGTCCTCGTATGTTAACCTTTTCATTCCCAGGATTCTTCTCTTGACCTTCTCCAATGACAGCAAAACATGACACTTCAAATGAAAAGTTGAATACAATAAACTGAGTAAGGAACAAAACAATGAAGAAATGGCAGCAGGACTGAAAAAAAGAAAACTCAGAACATCTCTACTGGCACGTAACTTATAAACACAGAGCAGAGGGATGGAGCCAATGAGACCAGGAAAGTGATCTGCACAGAGGGAGAGGGAAAGGCTGGAAAACTAAATGAGTGCTTTGTATTGATCTTATCTAGAAAGCAGATGCCAACAAATTTCAAGTGGAGGTTGCAGTGGAGATAATGGAAGCACAGATATTGATGAGCAGGCATTAGAACAAACAAATCACTTAGCCTGGCAAGGTCATGGACAGATTTGGGGCCAGACACCATCGGATACAGAATTAGGGAATAGTAAATGCAATTTCTGTGCAAAAAAGGTGTGCTGCTGTATAAGTAGAATAAACACATACAGCAGAATCAATGAAAAGTTAAGCACCACAAAGAGTGACAGCCACTGTGCAAATGCAAAACCCAATAATAAATAAATAAATAATAAATAACACTGAGAACATGAGATGTAGAATTTTTGAAAGTGAATCCAAGGTTATGGAATCAGTTTAGTGTTGACTAAGTGAAGTTATCCACGCTGGTTCAAGAGCCTGATGACTGCAAAGCCATCACTGTTCCTGAACCAGGTAGTGTGAAACCCAAGGTTCCTGCACCTCCTCCCCCAATAGCAGCAGTGAGAAGAGAGCAAGGCCGAGATAGTGGTTGCTTCCTTCTGGCAGCGCTCCATGTAGATATGCTTAATGGTGGGGGAGTACTTTTCCAGGAATGCACTAATTTTTGTAGGCTTTTCTATTCTTGGGCATCAGTGTTTCCCTACAGGCCGCGATACAACCAGTCTGGATACTCTCCACTGTGCATCTGGATGGTTGTCAAATCTGCACAAACTTCTAACGAATACTGGGAGTGAACATGACCAACCATGTAGATACCACAGTCAAAAAAGCTCACCAGTGCCTCTGCTTTCTTGGGAGGCTACAGAAATTTGACATGTCAGCTTTGACCCTTACCAACTTTTAGTGATTTACCATAACAAGCACCCTATTTGCATATATCATCAGAGATAGGGTACAGGAGGCTAAACACCCACATACATTAAGAATAGCTTCTTTCCTTCAGCTATTAAATTTCTGAACTGTCCATTCACTCAAATACCTCACTATTTTTGCTTTCTTTTTGTACTTTATTGTATATATTATTATAATTTATAGTAGTTTTTATGTATTGCACTTGCACCACTGCCACAAATTTAGAAATTTCATGACATCTCAGTGATAATGAATCTGATTCTGAGCTCAGTGGTGATGAGGGAGAGGTTGGTGATGTTATTTCTGATGGGGCGGTAGATGAATAAATATAACCAGCCTCAAGATCAAGCGATGCAGGAATTTAATGTGTAAGAATACAAGATAGATACTAGGACTACGCATTTAACATGGAATTTGCACAATAAAACACAACTTCTGTTCTAATCAGATAATTAATCTTTCAATATATTCATTACATTCTAACACTGGTACTACAATATAACTTTGGGAGAAGTACAGAAGTCATTCTTACATTTCAAAACAAGTTCTTATGACAAAATTTCTAACTACTTTATACAAGAACTTCAAGAATTGTTTATTGTTAATAGTCAAACAGTGACAACAGCTCTGTTAAATGCACTAACAAATGGGTCACAGTTACCTTAAAACGGCTAGTGGTGCAATGACATCAGCGCAGGACTCTGGGACGAAGGTTCTGGGTTCAAATCCAGTCGGAGCCGCTCCCGAGTACACTTTCCATCCGTGCCGGGTTGAGTGTCGAGATCGCAACTCGACCTCATGAAATAAAGGGAAAAATACTGCGAAATGTCTGTGTGAGGAGTGGTGCGCCACACAGTCTGTCTGTCGATTCGCGCCTTGTAAAGGCATGAAAAAAACATCGTTCCGCCAACATCGCACACACATGCATGCACGCACATGCCAAAAAAATGTAACCAAATATAGAATTTTTGTCCCTCAGTTTTGGAAAGGGAAAGTTCTTAGCAGCAGACAATATGGCTATTGTGGTGATGACAGCATTTCAAAATGCTTCAACTGTCAATTGTCACACTTCATGGTGAGCCGAAACAAAGATCAGTTGACACTAAATCTCGTCAAAATATTTGTCCCTCCGTTCTGCTTAAGTAGCCTCCAATCTGGTATTCAGAGCAAGAGAAACAGATACCAAGTTGCAGAAATACATCTCCCTCAGCCACTCTGTTTAGGGGCTTAAATGAAATGGGGTCAGGCAAGAGGTACAGAAGCCTTGGGTCCCACACCATCTAGTTCAGGAATAATTATTACTCTTCAATCAGACTCCTGAACCAGCACGGATAACTTCACTCACCTCAAAACCAAACTGATTCCACAACCTACGAACTCACTTCCAAGGATTTGACAACTCATGTTTTCAGCATTATCTATTACAATGGATCCTGATTAATTGGGCCATCGGCGCAGCCATTATTTGGGACAGCTCAAAGAACCATTAAAATAGCCAGGATTCCCTTTGTGTATTTGGGACATTATGCCACTTAATTGGGCAGGAGATATTGCTAACAGTTTCTAACTAGTGTCAGTAGCATGCACTTCTAACTAGTGTCAGCTTCTGTTCAAAAAGCATTGATTTTATCATTGATAGTTGGCAAGAAATAAGCAATAAGACAATTCAGAACTGTTTTACCCACTGCAGTTTCAAGCATTCAGGCACGGAGATGCCAAAAATGGCTGTTAGACATTACAGAGCGAACAGTTTTTAAAATAGCATCAGTTGTTATGTTATCCATTAGGACCACAGAACATTGATTGAAAAAAGTAGAGAGTTTTTGATATTTTGTTTTTTTATTTTGACTTTATGCAGGAAGGCAATGAAGGTAGTCTATTATCCCTATTAGTTGTCTGGGCTGCTTTTGTTCATTTAGTCAATCAAAAGAACATAGTAGCGATGAATTCTTCTGTCAATAACTATGAGAATACAATTTTATAATACTGCAGCAGTATTGCTAGTGTTCTAATTTGTTCTGCATTTAACCTGAATGCATAATTTGTTACTCAGTTAAATGGTAGTTTCTTTGTTATGCCTTTTAACTATTTCCATGAAACTTCAGCAAACTGGGGCAGCTGCTTAATTGAACCAAAAAGTACCAGTCTTGATGTGTCCCAATTAACTAGGATCCACTATACTTATTTACCATCCCACAGTATCTTTGACACAACACTCTCACGAAGGAGGTACAGGAGCAACAAGACTAGGACAGCCAGATTGGGTAACAGCTTCTTCCTTCAGATTGCGAAACTCTGCCACCAGCGAGCTATGTACTGTTTACCTGTGCTGTGCACTACATGCATTTTGAATTATATTTTATTAACTTACATGTGGTATTATTTTGTTTTATGTGCTGTGTGCAATATATGTTTTGTAGGTGTACCATACAATGCACCCCCTCCCATTCAAGATGGTGATTCAGCCATTCAAAATACTCTCTACGGTATTGTAGATGTTTTTCAGTGTTTTAGTTGACAAATCAAATATGTACAGACATACATACACACACTCAGTCAAGTGACAATAAACAAGAGTTTGATTTTTCTTAATTGCATAGCTTGGCTTCTTATGCACATTGTCGGTCTTTGTGTATAGATTTTCATTCATTCTGTTGTGTTTCTTTGTCTCTACTTTGACATTCAATTTACTTTAAACTTTGAGGTAGCAATATTTAAATCTTTTTATGAACTTATTTTGTTAAGCACCTGTTTTCCACAATGAGGTTACAAGATATCTTCATTCATGTTTTCTATTGGCTATATATATATATATATACACACACACACACATATATACTGGTAGATTTAAAACACACAATGTTAACATTTTAAATTCTGCAAGAAATGAAGTGTATTGCTATTACTTTAGTACTACAGAGCAAAGGGTTTTGCTCATACAATGCTTTTAACTCAAAGTGCGACTGCTGCCTTCACACTACACCTATTGTGCCCCTGCACAAGTATCCTCCTACAGTCTATCAATAAAGTATATCTATCTAAACATGTACCGGGAAGTAGGCTGCAAAACCTGCCTGAGTTGACGTGCATCCAAAATCAGCTCCAGCCTCTCCCGGAATTGTCTCTTGCCTCTTGAAATAGCCCTGCGCAAGTCATGCCTGGTTTTCTTACACAGACCTGGGTCGCCACACTTAAATGCCACAAATCTAGCCCTCAAAAGACTACGAACTTCCTGTGTCATCCACGGCTTTTGGTTTGGGACTGTACAGTAAGTTTTCGTAGGCCCACAACCATCCACACAGGTTTTAATGAAGTCAGTGACAACTGTGGCACTTTCATCCAGACTCGAAGATGAATCCCTGGATACAGTACAGTCTACCAATTCAAACCAGCCCTGTAAGCACTCTTGTGCCTCCCTAGACCATACCTTCTTGGTCCTCACTACTGGTGCTGCAGTATTCACACACTGCCTATACTCAGGGAGTAGAAGCCAAGTGATCAGACTTATCAAAGTGTGGGAGTGGAACAGCACAGTAAGCACTCGACCTTAGTGTAACAGTGGTCCAGTGTGTTATTTCCTCTAGTACTACAGGTGATTTTTTGATAATTATTTAGCAACTTTATCAAACTGGCCTGGTTAAAATCCCTCAAAATGATGGGGAAGGCATCAGAATGTGCTGCTCCGTGCCTGTTGATCCCATTGCTCAGTTCGTCTAGAGTCTGTTTGACATTGGCCTGGATGGAATGTACACCGCTACCAAAATGATCGCTGAAATCTTCCGCAGCAGGTAAAATGGACAGCACTTAATTGCAAAGTATTCCAGGTCTGGTGAGCAATATTGGGATGTCAGTGACACATTAGCATAGTGGTCAGCTCAACACTTTACAGTACAAGCAACTGGGGTTCAATTCCCACTGCTGCCTGTATGGAGTTTGTATATTCTCCCTGTGCTTGCATGGGTAAATGGTAACATTTATAGAAACATAGAAAACCTACCTAGGGTTACCCATAGCCCCCTATTTTTCTAAGCTCCATGTACCCATCCAAGACCCTATTGTTTCAGCCTCCACCACTGTCACTGGCAGCCCATTCCACACACTCACCACTCTGCATAAAAAACTTACCTCCAACATCTCCTCTGTACCTACTTCCAAGCACCTTAAAACTGTGCCTTCTCAGCCATTTCAGCCCTGGGAAAAAGCCTCTATCTGCACGATCAAAGCCTCTCACCATCTTATACACCTCTATCAGGTCACCTCTCATCCTCCGTTGCTCCAAGGAGAAAAGGCCGAGTTCACTCAACCTATTCTCATAAGGCATGCCCCCAATCCAGGCAACATCCTTGTAAATCTCCTCTATGCTATGGTTTCCACATCCTTCCTGTAGTGAGGCAATCAGAACTGAGCACAGTACTCCAAGTGGGGTCTGACCAGGGTCCTATAAAGCTGCAATATTACTTCTCAGCTCCTAAACTCAATCCCACGATTGAGGAAGGCCAACACAGAGTCAACCTGCGCAGCAGCTTTGAGTGTCCTATGGACTCGGACACCAAGATCCCTCTGATCCTCCACACTGCCAACAGTCTTACCATTAATACTATATTCTACCATCATATTTGACCTCCCAAAATGAACAACCTCACACTTACTTGGGTTGAACTCCATTTGCCACTTCTCAGCCCAGTTTTGCATCCTATCAATGTCCCACTGTAACGGATAAAATGGCTAGCACGAGAGGGCACAGTTTTAAGGTGCTTGCAAGTAGGTACAGAGGAGATAACCATATGACTATTACAGCACGGAAACAGGCCATCTTGGCCCTTCTAGTCCATGCCGAACTCTTACTCTCACCTAGTCCCACCGACCTGCACTCAACCCATAACCCTCCATTCCTTTCCTGTCCATACAGCTATCCAATTTAACTTTAAATGACATCGAACCTGCCTCAACCACTTCTGCTGGAAGCTTGTTCCACACAGCTACCACTTTCTGAGTAAAGAAGTTCCCCCTCATATCACCCCTAAACTTTTGCCCTTTAACTCTCAACTCATGTCCTCTTGTTTGAATCTCCCCCACTCTCAATGAAAAAGACTATCCACATCAACTCTATCTATCCCCCTCATAATTTTAAATACCTCTATCAAGTCCCCCCTCAACCTTCTACGTTCCAAAGAATAAAGACCTAACTTGTTCAACCTTTCTCTGTAACTTAGGTGATGAAACCCAGGTAACATTCTAGTAAATCTTCTCTGTACTCTATTTTGTTGACATCTTTCCTATAGTTCAGTGACCAAGACTGTACACAATACTCCAAATTTGGCCTTACCAATGCCTTGTACGATTTTAGCATTACATCCCAACTCCTATACTCAATGCTCTGATTTATAAAGTCCAGCATACCAAAAGCTTTCTTCACCACCCTATCCACATGAGATTCCACCTTCAGGGAATTATGCACCATTATTCCTAGATCCCTCTGTTCTACTGCATTCTACAATGCCCTACCATTTACCATGTATGTCCTATTTTGATTAGTCCTACCAAAATGTAGCACCTCACATTTATCAGCATTAAACTCCATCTGTCATCTTTCAGCCCACTCTTCTAACTGGCCTAAATCTCTCTGCAAGCTTTGAAAACCTACTTCATTATCCACAACTCCACCTATCTTAGTATTATCTGCATGTCAGGGGTAAGTTTTTTTAAAAAAAAACAGTGGGCTCCTGGCAGCGACAGTGGAGGCGGAAACGATAGGGTCTTTTAAGAGACTCCTGGATAGGTACGTGGAGCTTCGAAAAATAGAGGGCTAAGGGTAAGCCTAGGTAGTTCTAAGGCAAGGACATGTTTGGCACAGCTTTGTGGGCCGAAAGGCCTCTATTGTGCTGTAGGTTTTCTATGTTTCTTCTGTTTCTCTGTTTCTAACCTCCCCGCCAGGATATTGGTCCCCTTGGGATTCAAGTGCAACCCGTTCTTTTTGTACAGGTCACACCTGCCCCAAAAGAGGTCACAATGATCCAGAAATCTGAATCCCTGCTCAAATTCCTCAGCCACGCATTTATCCTCCACCTCACTCTATTCCTATACTCACTGTCGCGTGGCACAGGCAGCAATCCTGAGATTACTACCTTTGAGGTCGTGCTTCTGAACTTCTTTCCTAATTCCCTGTAGTCTGTTTTCAGGCCCTCTTCCCTTTTCCTGCCTATGTTGTTGGTACCAATATGTACCACGACCTCTGGCTGCTCACCTTCCCATTTAAGGTTATCGTGGACATGATGAGAAACATCCTGGACCCCGGCACTGGGAGGAAAACTACCGTTTGTGCTTCTTTCCTGTGTCCACAGAATCGCCTGTCTGACCCTCTAACTATAGAATCCCCTATCACTGCTGCCATCCTCTTCCTTTCCCTCCCCTTCTGAGCCACAGGGCCAGACTCTGTGCCAGAGGCCTCCCCCAGGTAGGCCGTCTCCCCCAACAGTACTCAAACAGGAGTACTTATTGTTAAGGGGGACAGCCACAGGCATCTGACTCTTGCTCTTCCCTCTCCTGACTGTTACCCACTTATCTGTCTCCCAAGGCCCTGGTGTGACTACCTGCCTACAGCTCTGATCTATCACCTCCTCACTCTCCCCGACCAGAATGTTGTACTTTCGTGTACTTTGATAATAAATTTACTTTGAACTTTGTACCCTTTTAATTAATTAAAAAGTTTCTCCAAGGTACTACTGAGGTGTTTAGTTTTGTTAAGGGTGGGTAGTTTGGTAGTTTCTGCATTGATATCTTTATTAATCACTTGCGGCAGTGGTAGAATTAGTGTAAGAACATTATGTTACCTTATTTTGCTGACAATTCACAAAATATAGTCACATTCTTCAGTTTCATGTTTTCTGTATATCTTTAATCATGTTTTGTAAGCACTGTGATTTCTTTTATTTGCAGTTTGAATCTGAGGCAATATTAATAAACTGATTTTGTGTCGAAGCTTGGCACATCCCTCTAGTGCTAATTCCTCAAAGCACCTCAACCAGTGAAGTATTTTTAGAATGCAATTTTACTGTGAAGTGCAGAAACAAACCAGACAATCAGTAGCCAAAAGGTGATGTGATAAATAATGTTATCTGAGACAAACTGATAACACTAAAACAGTGTTCATGCTGAAGACCTTTAACATATACAGAATGAGGTGGCACGGTAGTGTTAAATTAGCCTAACACAATTACAGTGCCAGTAACCCGGGTTTAATTCCGCCGCTGCCTGCAAGGAGTTAGTATGTTCTCCCCATGATTGCATGGGTTTCCTCTGGGTGCCCCGGGTTCCTCTCGTATTCCAAAAACACACAGGTTAATTAATTACATGGGTGCAATTGGGTAGCGTGGGCTCATTACGCCAGAAGGGCCTGCTACTGTGCTCTATCTCTAATAATGAAAAATATACTGGGAGACATTCCCAGTTCTCCTTCAAGTAGCTTCACAGCAAAAGAGTTCACCTGAGAGCTGCAAAAATAAAAAAAAAATAAAAAATAAATCAGCATGCCCAGCTTGGACTAGCTTGAGATTTGTATGTATTTTTGGTCAAGTTCAGTGAGTTAAGTGACACCCACAAAGTTAGGCACTGTCATATATAGATATACCAACAGATTTGAAACTGAATACATAGCAAAAAATGCAATACGCTTTCTTCGAAGTCTAAAACCTGTACATGCTATGACTGCTAAGCAAAATAGATTAATTGGATTTACAGCTGGGATTTCATTCATGGGTATTTGCTATGTTAAAACTGGAACTCATATTTTTCTACATACGATGTTGTACTTAGAACATTATCATTCACAGACCACACTGGAACTTCTTCAACATTCATAATAATGACCTGTTCATAATAAAAACAATTTATGTTTTTATTGATCATTTCATTCCAGTGAATGGGTTTGGAGATGTAGATATAAAATGAAAACAGTGAACGCAGCTGCAGAATCTACTTGCTGTCAAACTGCCAGCCTGAACTTGATCTGAACACATGGAAAGTGCCTGCGCTGACAGAGCCGGTAAGGCCCAAGGTTTATTTCTAACACAAGTCAAATGGGGCAAATAATTCAGAGTAATTCAGAACATCCGCATGGCACTTACAAGACATAGGAACAGGATTAGGCCATTCAGCCCATTGAGCCTGCTCCACCATTCCATCGGATATGATTCATTATGTCTCTCAAACCCATTTCTCCTGTCTTCTCCCTAAAACCTTTAACACCTTGACTAATTAAGAACCTACCAACCTCTGTTTTAAACATACCCAAAGACCTGGCCTCCACAGCCGTCCATGGCAATGAATTCAACAGATTCGCCTTCCTTTTACTATTCTTCATGCAGTCCTTTCCTTCACAATTATGTTGGATTTTATTAAACTAAAAGACAGCAGCATCTATGGAGATGGATAAACAGTCGATGTTTCAGGTTGGGACCATTCATCAGGACTCAAGAGTTTCTCCAGCATTTTGTGTGTGTTGTTCTGGATTTCCAGCATCTGTAGAATCATTTGTAATTAAAAGGCAGGCATGTCATTTCTACGACAAATAAACTGCAGGTGCTGAAAAATAAGGCAAAAACCAAACACTTTAGAAGTCTGAGTTAAGCAACATCTGAGGAGGAAAAGATGCAAGTCAGCATTTTGGGCTGAGGCCCTGCAACGGGATAGTTTGCTAGTATTCTGCATAATGTGGGGTGGATTGGAGGAAGATTGGCAGGTTGCAGGTGGAGCCAGATGAGGAGAGGTTGACGGAATGGAATGGTGCCATCCATCACTCACCAGCCCTGCTAAGCATGTGCAATCCTTCCTCTTCCCTCCTTCTTGTCTCTATAGATGCTGCCTGACCTGCTGAATTCTTACAAGGTGCTGGTTACTGCACTTCTAGGGCTGTGCCAGTAGGTGACTCACTTAACTTTTCTTTGATCCAACAAACAATTGGACAGCAGCTCCTCGTAGACCAACACTACTCCTTATAAATGCCAGAAGACAATTGTGTTTTTCTTCCAACAGGTTTAGCAATGATTTAGAAAATTAAAGAGAAGTTAATAGTAGAGACATGCAAGATAGTATTAACATGGAACTGACACACACGTGAACAGATAATAGCAGCAGGTTACAGAATATCCGAAGTTTGTAAGAATTGATTATTTGGAACATTGTTTTAATATATTTAAAAAATAGATCTAAGAAAAAAAGAGACCATTTCACGAGGAAAAGGTTGGAGGAAGGTCACATGATGAAACCTCCAGGAATACAGCCAATCGGAATTGGCAATCCAAAAGGCCACACAACTTGACACAATCAATGCATATGGGATTCAGCAGGCCAAGCTTTCGATAGTTGGTTTGAAATTAATAAAATTGTAACTTTTGCCTTCCGAACACAAAAGATGAGGTTCAGAATAACTTTCCTCATTTAACATGGATTTATTCCATAAACTACAAATATAACAAGGCAACCTTTCAATGAAATTCTACCTAACATGCGGTTCCTTATGTTTACGTTTCACAGTGATGGTTCATTTCAAGTAATCTACAGCTATAGTACAATGTTGTAGACTTAACAGATGTGGTCACAGCAACAACATGTAACAACAATGAATTGATTGTGGACTCTGAAGGAAGGGGAAGTCGAGGGGACACGCACCAGTTCTCTTCAAGGGATCAGCAGTGGAAAGGGTCAGCGGTTCCTGAGCGTCCATGTAACAGAGGATCTATCCAGGGACTTAATACTGATGCAATTGTGATGAAGGTACTTCATCAGGACGTTGAGATTACTTGGAACATCACCAAAATCTCTCACAAATTTTTACAGATGTACTGTAGAGAGCATTCCGACTGGTTGTATCACTGTTTAGTATAAAGCTGCCAATGCACAGGATCATAAGTGGTTTCAGATGGTTGTGGACTCAATCAGGTCCATCAAGGGCCAACACTCTCCACTAGGGACACAGTCAAAATGCGATGCCTCAAAAAGGCGGTATCCATCATTAAAGACACTCACCCTTCTCATTAGTACCATCAGGGAGCAGGTACAGGAGCCTGCAGGCCTACACAATGATTCAGGAACAGCTTCTCCATCATCAGATTTCTGAATGGTCCATGAACACTACTTTACTATCCCACTTTTGCACTATTTTTATTGTAACTTACAGTAATTTGTAACATCTGCATTGCTGCTACAAAACAAGTTTCACAACTAATGTCAATGACAATGAACCTGGTTCTGAATTCCTGCACCATCCCACTGGTCAAAGCCTACAACTCAAGAATACCCTGGGGACTTCCACACTGTATTCTGTCCATTAACTATGCTATGCTCTATACTATGTGCTCCAAATTTAATCACCTGTGGGGCACCTTATCATGTCTGAATGTCCAAAAACAAAGAAGAGGAATTTCTTTAGCCACAGATTGGTGAATCTGTTGAATTCATTGCAACAGGTGGCTGTGGAGACCAAGTTATTTGGTATATTTAAAGAGAAGGTTGCTAGGTTCTTGATTAGTCAGGGCATCACAGAGAGAAGGAAGGAGAATGCGGTTGTGAAGGATAATATCCACCGTGATCGAATGAAGACTCGATGGGCTGAATAGGCTAACTCTGCTCTTATGTCTCATGGCATGTGGCTCATCCTCTCCCGCTCTTTGTGACCATAAGCAACTGCAACAAACTTGTCAGACATGATTTTCCTTCCACTGTTGTTGTCTTATTCATTTACAATTTGGATGAAAATTTCACGACACGCCATTGTAAACAGGTCCGATTCTGAAAATGTAGGTGGCGTAATTAGCAGATTTGCAGATGGTCTCAAAATAAGTCACACAGTGGACAGCCAAAGATTGCCCAAACAGCATCTAGATTGACTGGGAAATTGGGCAAGTGAATGCAGACAGAATTTAATTCAGGAGTGCAAAGTGATGTACTTTGGGAAATTAAATCAGGATATACACAGTGAATAGCAGCATGCTGGAAAACACTGTTCAACAGATAGACCTAGTGGTATCACAATTAGATTTAGTATTTGTTGGGAAATTTGTTGTTTTGCGGTAGCAGTACATTGCAACACAATTAAAACTTAAGGTTACAACAATATACACAAGAAAACTAAGTTTAATGCAAAAAACCTGAGATAGTGTTTATGGGTTTATTATCCATACAGAAATCTGATGGTGAAGGGGATGAAGTTGTCCTAAAATGCCGACTGTGTCTCGTCAGTCACCAGAACCTCCTCCATTAAGGTAGCAATGAGGAGAGGCTATATCCTGGGTGATGGAGGTCCTTCATGATGGATGCTGTCTTTCTTAAGGCATCGCCTTTCAAAGGCGTCCTCGATGCTGTGGAGGCTAGTGCCTATGATTGAGCTGGCTGAGTTTACAACTTTCTGCAGCTTTTTCTGATCTTATGCAGGGGCCCTTCTATACTAGATGGTGATGGACCACCTGCATCATCTTGTCAAGCACAGGTTGACAAAATGGTGAAGGGAATGAATGGCATGCTTACCTTCACTGGACAGAACATCAAGTATAAAAGTTGAGACCTTGTTACAGCTGTATAGGATATTGATGAGCTCACAAATGAATACTGTACAGAGTTCTAGACCCTATACTATAGGGCAGATGTGATTAAACTAAAAAGGGGGAAGAAAGATCAAAGTTATCAGGATTGAGTGCTTAAGTTATAAGAGAATAAACTGGCTGGGACTCTTCCCTGGAGTGAAGGTGGCCTTCAACAGAGAAAGTTCTACTGAGTATAACACTGACTGGCACCTCCTGCAATGCCAATGGTGCCAAACTGTATCAGTCTCTGCCATTCCTTTGTATTTAGCAGCTGCACGGAAAGGGGGAGCCTACACACAGGCAACAGTTCACCCTCCATCATACTACTCATCTTGAGTATCAAGTAGACAGCTAGAACGCAACATCTATGGTTGACCACGACCAACAGGGAACTTCAAGAAGGTGGCTATGGGGTGACTTAGTTTCTAAAATCATGAAGGGCACAGAAAGAGGGATGGTTACAGTCTTTTTCCCAGGATAGACTAGTCTAATGCTAGAGGGCATGGGCTTAAAGTGAAGGTGGTATAAGTACAATTCCGACTGATTCATGGGCAGACAAGCTTTAAAGCAGGAGTTCCCAACCTTTTTTATGCCATGGACGAAAGGGTCCGTGGATCCCAGGTTGGCAGCCCTGTTGTGAAGGAACAGGAGTCAAATAGGGAAAAGGCTCAGAAAGGCACCTTGGTCTACATGAACAAGTTGGGCAAAAAATCCTTTTCTATGCTGTATAGCCCTGTGACTCTACTCAATCCCATTTTCCCCCAAAATCCCTGTTACCACTTTACTAAAAACCATTCCAGCATTTCCTACTACTAATGATTTTCCATCAGTCCCTCCACAGCTGCTGTCTGACGTCATTAACTGTACTCCTCTGTCCACAGATGGCGCCCTGTGGTCCATAACCATCACCCTTAGTTTTTCGTCAACGAGCCAATTTCTTGGATCTCACGTGCGTTTACATTTTTGACCAGACTACTGTTGGATCAGACTGTTTAATTCTTGGATTAGACTGTTTGTTATTTTCTTTGCAGTTCACAATTATTTGTTTGCTACTTATGTACGTGTAACTGTTTAGTATGCTTCCTCATGGCCACAGCGTGTATATTCAGTTGCTCAGCGAATCCCGCAGTGGTTACATTTATATGATTTGAAAAACTCTGGAAACTTCTCTGGTGCTGTGTTATTTGAATAGGGGCTTCCTGATTGGCTGCTGCTTAACTGCAAATCTGAATGGAATGCTTATGTGCATAAAAAGAGCTGATGACAAAGCAGCACTATCTTCTTTCTTTGTTTTGCCTTCTGCTACTAGCTTCTGCTCTTGTCACTGTTTTCCAATTTTATTTGTTCTATTAATGCCTAATAAAACAATTGTGAAGCAACAGAGTTTGTGCCTCTTTCCTGACTTCTGAAAGAACCTTCAGATATACTGAGAGCATTCTAACTGATAACATCACCACAAGGTATGGGGAGGGGGGAGTGACTGCACAGGACCGAAGTAAACTGCAGAGTGTTGTAAAATTAGTCAGCTCCATCATGGGACGCAAACCTCTGTAGTATCTGGATATCTTCAAGGAGTGGTGCTTCGAAGAGGCGGTGTCAATCATTAAGGACCCCTATCACCCAGGACATGCCCTCTTCTCATTGTTATCATCAGGAAGGAGGTAGAGAAGCCTGAAAGAACTCTTAACATTTCAGGAACATACATGTCACCATACACAAACCTGAGGCGTACACAACTCATCTTTTGCTTTCCCAGTCCTGACGAAGGGTCCTGGCCTGAAATGTTGACTATACTTCTTTTTCATAGGTGTTGCCTGGCCTACTGGCCTGCTGAGCACCTCCAGCCTTTGCAGGTTTTGTCTTGTTTGTGATTGGACCCTGAGATTCATTTTCATGCAGATATTCTCAATAAATCCAATAACCATAATATAATCAATGAAAGACTGCACCAACAAGGCAGACAACCAGTGCACAAAAGATAACAAGCTATGCAAATACAAAAAGAAATAAAAATAGTAATAAATAAGTAATAAATGGAGAACATCAGATAAAAAGTCCTTGAAAGTTAGTCTATAGGAACAGTTCAGTGTTGAAGAGAGTGAAGTTGAATGAAGTTATCCCCTCTGCTTCAAGAGCCTGTTGGTTGAGTGGTAATAACTATTCCTGAACCTGGTGGTGTGACTCCGAAGACTCTTATACCTTCTTCCTGATGGCAGCATTGAGAAGAAAGAATGACCTGGGTGGTGGAGGTCCCTGATCATGGATGCTGCCTTTCTGCAATGGTGGGGAGAGCTTTACCGTGATGGACTGGGCCGTATCCACTACTTTTTGCAGGACCTTTTAAAACATCTAAAGTTAAGCTGGAGGAGAGCTGCTTCTTGCAGAGGGAGGTGAGCCTTCGAAATCCTCTACCCTAGGGGGTTGCCAAAGAGAGGCCATTGGATGCATTTAAAAAGAATGTTGATAAACCTTTGAAAGTTCAGGAGCTGCAGGCTGTGGGGAAGACCATAAGACCCAAGACCATAATTACAGTGTCCTATAATTACTTGTCTTATCCACGCCTCTCGATGTTATTCTTCCAATTCTCCCGAGAGAAGAGGCAAGGGTAAGTCGCTGCACTTTTGATCGGACATCAGGTATTGGCAGTCACTTGATTATGGAATGGGGAATTTATGGTTCATTCCAAACTTGACTCTTATCACAGAAATTACAGAACAGTAATCAGCCACAAGACTGGACTCGCCATTGCCAACCTCAAGGATCAGAGACCTATTTTTGGAGTTCTATAGCTAAATCTCCAGACTCAGCATGAATTATGAAATTAAGGAGTACAATGCAAATGTATTGTCATCTGGACAACTGTCTGCAAAGGTACATTTAAAATTTACTTGCAGCAGCATCATTACATTAGAAAGGACATTAAGAAAAACAAATTAAAAATATGAAAATTGTTCAAGAGGACAATTACACACAACTATATAAATTCATTATCAAAATACATATGTCATCATATGCAACCCTGAGATTCATGTTTCTGCAGACATTCACAATAAATACAAAGAAACGAAAAGCAAAAGAATAATAATTAATAAGCAATAAATATTGAGAACATGAGATGACAAGTCCTTGAAAATGAGACTATATGTGCTGAGTTTTGCCCCTTGGCCCCAGAGAAATTATATTTTATTTAGCTGTATACATGTGGATGGCTGAACGGTAATAAACTTGAACTAGAAGTGAAAAAAGTAAAAAAATAACTAATTTTAAATGGTCATAGTCTTACTGTACTGAAGTAGGTCCAAGTTTTATACAGCTGCAAACACAACTTCTCTACTTTCACATGACAGCACAACAGTTAAGGCAAACATGCCATATGCCTTCTTTATCACCTATCTCCTTGCGGTGAACTATAGATTCACACCCCAAGATCTCTGCTTTAAACAAACCTGCTATTTACTGCATTGTTTCCTCTCACCTTTAACATCCAAAACACATCACATTTGTCCAGGTTAAACTGAATCTACCATTCTTCAACCACATTCCCTACTGATTATATCCTATATCACTTGATAACTTCTTCACTATACACAGCTCTTCTAATTTTTGTGTTGTCTGCACTTGTATATCTGTAAATGATTTGATGAGGTGCCAGCAGTGACCCTTGTGAATGCCATGAGTCATAATAATAAGTGCTTTAATGATTCCGAGTGAAAAATTCTTTTGCTACAGCAGCAACATTTAAAGATGCACTTGTGTGCAGACTTAAAGTACAGAATAATACACACAATAATTTACCAATAATATGCAATAATAATGCACAAAATGATAAAACAGAGCCGTCATACTTCTGGCACCTACATTGCATGTCCACAATTTACTAACTTTAACCATACATCTTTGGAACGTTCGAAGAAACTGGAGCACCCAAAGGAAACCAATGCTGTCACGCAGAGCACAAACCCCTTACAGGCAGTGGCAGGAATTAAACCTCAATCAGTGATTGCTGGTGTTCTAAAGCAATTGCGGCAACGACTGCACTATCGTATTGCAAACTAATTATTCAAATTAGCGAGGAACACCAACACCAGAATTCAGCACTGAATGTTCATACTTCTCAGTACTTAATTTTTATACATTTATTTTTATGGATGGACACACAATTCTAAGGTATAACCTAAATTCTGAATTGTGTCAAAGAAAATGAGATCTCCCACCAAAAACCAACTCACTGAAAAATAAACTATCGCGTTTTCTGCAAAGCCAGCAGATTTAAACCAAGATATAAAGGCCTAAGAAATTTAGTTAAAATCTGGATGCTAATCCTGAAATCAATGGCAAATTACACAAAAGCAAAAATCTTATTTAGTTTTGTTTTCGTAACAATTTAAAAAATATAACTTCAGTTCCAAGCAAGAATTCAAAAGCAGTGGTGAAAAATTACAACGATAGCAGGAATCTTGCTTGAACAAAATGCTGGCAATATTTAAAGCCACATCTGACAAGCTTTGTTCTATCAAACACTGCATTTCCTAACCTTTTGGAAGACTAGCTCAAAAATCGTTTAAAGTCATGGGGAGTAGTGGTTAATGCAACATTATTACAGTTCGGGGTGGTATTTGTAGTTCAATTCCAGCAACATTTAAGTTTACACATCCTTCCTACCAGTGCCTAGACTTCCTCTGCATGCTCCACTTTCCGCCACTTTCGAAAGACATACCAGTTGGATATTTACAATTGTTCATTGCAAATTGTCCTGTGATTAGGCTAGAATTATATTGGTGAGTTGCTGGGTGATGCGGTTTTTGGGCTGGAAGGGCCTGTTCTGCATTGCATCTCTAAATAAATCAAATCTTGAGTGCACAAGTGTAAAGCAAGATGAAATAATTGTTACTCTGGATCAGGGGTTTCCACAGCGACTCTTGCTTAGTGGTCCATGATGTTTAAAAATTGGGAACCCTTGCTTTTGATCGATACAACAAACATAAATACACAAGATACATAAATTGATTGTGTACTGAAAAAGGGACATTAGGTAGAGAACTGTCTGTACATAAGGTGACTGACAGGAAATGATAAAGTAGTGACATTGGTGGGAGTATTGAGCAATGATTCTCACCAAGGCTTGCAGGTATGAAAGCAAGAGATACAGTGTGCAAAAGTATTAGGCACAGGTAAAAAAATTCAGTAAAGCAAAGATGCTTCCAAAATTAATTTAGGAGTTTCTAAATATCAAAAATTTACTATAAAAGGCAGTAAACAATAAAAAAAAAACAAAAATCAAATCCATATTTGGTGTGACTACCCTTGCCTTTAAAACTGTATCAATTCTCTTTGGTACACTGTCGTGCTGTTTTATAAGAAAATCAGCTGGTAGATTGCTCAAAGCACCTTGGAGAACTCGCACACTTCTTCTGCAGACTTCAGCTGTCTCACTTGCTTCTGTCTCTCCAGATAATCACAAACAACCTTGATGATGTTGAGACCAGGGCTCTATGGAGGCCACACCATCTGCTGCAGAACTCCCTGTTCTTCTTTTCACTGAAGATAGTTCTTTATGACCTTGGTCGTGTGTTTGAGGACATTGTCCTGCTGCAGAATGAAGCTGGAGCCATCCAGATGACTCCTTAATGTATTGCATGATAGGTGAGAATCTGCTTGTACTTCTCAGCATTGAGGGTTCCATTAATTCTGACCAGATTTGCAGAAATGCAGCCCCAAACCTGTAGGGAACCTCCACCACGCTTCACTGTTGGCTGCAAACATTTATGCATGTAGCACTTTCCAACTGTTCTATAGTAGACAAACTGCCTCCTGTTTGAACCAAAAATCTAAAACTTGGACTCGTCAGTCACTTGCTACCATTGTTCAGCACGCCAGTACGTTTTTGTTTGTGGGCAAGTCTCTTGGCTTCGTTTCCACTTCGGAGGAATGGGTTTTTGGCAGCAATTCTTTCACTTCTGACAAGACTTCTCCAGACTGTAGAGGGGTGTACTTGGGTCCCAGTGGTTTCTGTGAGTTCAGAGCAGCTAGCAATGCTGGACTTTTTCTGATTTAGAACAGACATCAATATGATGTATCTCTCATGTGTTGCATTCAGTATCCGTACCGATCATTGCATTTCTGGTCCTCAACCTTGCCAGTTTCTTTGTGCTTCTTCAGGAGAGCTTGGACAGCACATCTTGAAACTCCTGTCTGCAGCTTGCTAATGCAGAATGTCTTGCTGCCATGTTCATTCTTGGCATGGTACAAGATTTGAGGTTATATGATATGACGGTTAAACTGTCACTCTGCCACACCCTCACTTCTTAGTTTGATTATTCTTCACCAGTTTGATTCTTTCTACACACGTTCCCATTTCAGTTTATCAGTTTAGTTCATTCAACTCATTATGGAATTGATCATTAGCACCTGTTGGTTATCTTTATTTAACCACGGACTGAACTAAAGACCTACAAAGTAATCGTTTTTATTTGAAATAGATGTATTGTCATTGGAGAGAGTCCAGAGGCGGTTCACAAGGACGATTCCAGGAGTGAAGGAGTTGATACATGAGAAGCATTTGGCAGCCTGTACTCACTGGAATTGAGAAGAATGTGTAGGGATCTTATTGAAACCTACCAAATGCTGAATAAGGTGGATATGGAGAGGATGTTTCCTCTGGTAAACTGAGGGACGACCTTTTAGAAGTAAGGAGGATTTTTTTTTAAGCCAAAGACTGGTGAATCTGTGGAATGCTCGGCACACACTGCATTAGAGGCCAAGTCCGCAGATATATTCAAAGCAGAAGTTGATAGATCCCTGATTGGTCGAGGCATCAAGGGATATGGTGAGGGCAGTGTATAGGGCTGAATGGAATCCGGGATCAGCCATGATGAAATCGCGGAGTGGACTTGATGGGCTGAATGGCCTAATTCTGCTCCTATGTCTTATGGTCTTATGATCATTAGCACCTGTTGGTTATCTTTGTTTAGCTGTACTCTGAACTAAAGACCTACAAAGTAATCAAGTACTTATTTGAAAAGTGGTCTATTACTTACTGTCACTTCAACAAAATGCATTTTCCCTATAACATTTAATTTTTTGGGGAAATGAATGTTTGGAAATCTAAAATTTGCACTTTTCTACTGACACACCAATGCAGAAGACAAAAAAAAATCTAAAAACAAAATTTATACAAACATCCTGGATACCCAAGACTTTTGTACAGTACTGTAAGTGAGATCAAAGGAAACATCTGACACCTTAAACTCTTAAGTATAAATTGGCTGACTCCAGAACTGATTTGGAGGAGACCTGGATCTTATTCACAGGATTAGCACACTGAAGATGAATGAGATGAGGCAATACATTGTTCCTGAAGCCCTTCAAAATGACTAGAACATAAATGATTAGAGTTAATATCCATTAAGTGCAAAGTCAAGCATTAAAGCAAATGGGATTTTTTTTATTCCAATTCACTGGATATTAACATTTCAACTGCAGAGATAAAGAAACAACTTTTCAATCCGAATTAGTCTAACAGCTTGCCAGCTAAGGGCAGAGAAACTGGTTGATAATCATTTTTCCTTCTTTCAATGCCATAATTTTATGAAACGGAATGAAGTGTGCAATCAATAGATGACGCAGCAGCCACAGCTCTACACACCATCCTTACACATCTGGAGAAGAAGGATGCTTATGTGACAATGCTCTTCTTGGACTACAGTTCAGCATTCAACACTATAATTCCCTCCAGGCTCGACAAGAAGCTCAGAGACCTCCACACTCCACAAGACTTTCCAGGCACAGATCCATGGTCTCGCGAGACTAACGGATGCCACCACCACCACCAGACAGAGACAAAGATTTTTACTCATGTATATGAAGGAAGTAATAAAGTAAATTCAATTTAAAGCATTTTCTTCACTGCAGTTAAGTAAAACTGGGTAAAATATTTGTTCAATTACTCAAATCTTAATGTCATGAATGTTAACACATTTGCCTTTTCCTATGCAAAGGCTGCAGTCTTTGGAATTCTTGCAAAATCCTAAATTCAGGTCAGTCTTCAAACTTTCAAAAGTCAGTTATTACCCTTCAACCATCAGGCTCCTGAACCAGCATGGATAAATTCACTCACCTCAACAAAGAACTAATTCCACAACCTATGGACTCACTTTCAAGGGCTCTACAACTTATGCTCTCAGTATTATTTATTTACTAGTTTTTTTCGTATTTGCAGCTTTCTTTTGCACATTGTCAGTCTTTGTGTATAGTTTTTCCATTGACTCTGCTGTATTTCTTTGCTCCTACTGAGAATGCCTGCAAGAAAATGCATCTCAGGGTAGTATATGGTGACAGTTTGACAATAAATTTACTTTGAGCTTCCTCGCTTCAAAAAAAAATTCTGAACTTTCACAGCCTTTCAGCATAGATTTCAAGTTATGGTCAATAAAAATTTTACAATAAACTTGTAAACAGGCTTGACATCACCGCACATGTGAATCTCACCCTCTGGTAACTATACATTTGAAACTTGTTGTGGCATTAGCAACAGCACCAGAGAGAAATGCAAGGATATTCAAAAATATCACTTGTAATTACCTTGCACCTATTCCCTAACCTTTGCAATCCACAGTCAGACTTGTGCAGACACTTCTGATGCAATTCACTCCACTCTCACACGATGTGCAGTGATGGACAAATGGTGATATTCATAATGTAGTATATACAACAAAATGTCCCTTACTCGTTTTTAGTATTTATTGGAACATCATTAAAGATTTATATCAGACCATCAGATATAGGGGCAGAATTAGGCTATCTGGCCCATCAAGCCTGCTCTGCCATTTCATCATTCATTTCCCTCTCAGCCCCATTCTTCTGCCTTCTCCCTGTATCCTTTCATGCCCTGACTAATCTGCATTCTATCCAAGTATACCCAATGACTTGGCCTCCACAGCGATCTGCGGCAACGAGTTCCACAGATCCACCACTCTCTGCTTGAAGAAATTCCTCTTCTCTGTTCTAAGTGACGCCCCTCTACTCTGAGATTATGTCTTCTGGTCTTCTCCACATCTATCGAGGCCTTTCAATTTTCAATAGGTTTCCGTGAGATTCCACCTCCCTCATTCTTCAGAATTCCAGTGAGTAACGGCCCAGAGACTTCAAATGCTCCTCAAATAAACCTTTCAATCCCAGAATCGTTGTACTGCCTCCCGTCCCACGATCCTTGCCCTTCTCCGGCCTTGTATCCCTTTTGCCAATCAACTATCCAGCTCTTAGCTCTATCCCTCCCCCTCCTGTCTTCTCCTATCATTTTGGATCTCCCCCTCCCTCTTTCAAATCTCTTACTATCTCTTCCTGATGAAGGGTCTCAGCCCGAAACGTCGACTGTGCTTCTTCCCATGGATGTTGTCTGGCCCGCTGTGTTCTACCAGCATTTTGTGTGTTGCTTGAATTTCCAGCATCTGCAGATTTCCTCGTGATGCCCACAACTTACTCATGTTAAATAGGAGGAAACAAGAGCACCCAAAGGAAGCTCATACAGTTATGGGGAGAAGTACAGTTCAGAGTCATGGGCGCCATGGTAGCATAGCAGTTAGCACGATACTATTATAGCCCGGGGCATCAGAGTTATAAGTCTGATCCTGACATCCTCTGTAAGGATGTTTCTACATCCTTTCCATGTACTCACGAGTTTCCGCAGTCCAAAGACGTACCAGTTAGTAGGTTGATTGGTCGTTGTAAATTGACCCATGACTGGGCTCGTAAATCAAGGGTTGCTGGCGGTGCAGCTCGAAAAGCCGAAGGGGCCTATTGTGCAAAGTATCTCTAAATAAATAATTACAAACTCTTTACAGATAGCTGCGGGAATTGAACTGTGGTTAGTAGTGCTGTAAAGCGTTGCACTAACCACTCCGATACTGCGCCACCATGTAAAGTTAGGAATGTGCCCAACATTTTAGCAAATGATCTCAGTGCAAGATATGGTCACTGAATGCATTTTAAACTGATGTCAATATGATCTGTGTAGGGAAGCGGTTAAGCAAGTCAGAAGTCCCAATAACAATTCACATTTGAATTGCAAATTTGAATTGGCTAAGAGGCAATGACAACATTTCTGAACTAACTTACTACAGCATGCAGCCTTGCATCACAACAGCTTTGTGTGCAATTTCACATGCCTGCAACAACCTATTTTATTTCAGAGATACAGCACTTCACATGTACACTAACCTCACTAATTTTTTTAAAACTCTTTTTGCACTATTTAACTATTTTCTTGTGTAATTTATAGTTTTATGTATTGCAATTTTCAGCTGCTGCAAAACAAATTTCACAACATATGCCAACGTTATTAAATCTGATTCAGGAACAGATCCTTCCAGCCCAAGGAGTTGTGCTGCCCAGCACCCACTTATTTAACCCTAGCCTAATCATAGAACAATTTACAATGACCGATTTTTTTTTAGATTATGAGAACACTCAGTCCTCGTTTATTGTCATTTAGAAATGCATACATTAAAAATGATACAATGTTCCTCCAGTGATATCATAGAAAAACAGGACAAACCAAAGACTAACACTGACAGAACCACATAATTATAACATATAGTTACAGCAGTGCAAAGCAATACCATAACTTGAAGAAGAGCAGACCACGGGCACAGTTAAAAAAAAGTCTCAAGTCCCGATTGACTCCCGAGTCCCGAATAACAGATGGCAAAAGGGAGAAACTCCCTGCCATAAACCTCCAGGGACCGACAACTGCCGATGCATTGGAAGCACCCGACAACAGCTGACACTGAGTCCATCCATCCGAAAACTTCGAGCCTCCGACTAGCCCCTCTGATACCACCTCCCGAGCGCCATCCTCGGCCGAGGGCCTTCAACCTTGCCCCGGCCACCAAAACAAACAAAGCCGAGGATTCAGGGCCTTCTCCTCCGGAGATTCCGGACCACACAGTAGCAGCAGCAGCGAAGCGGGCATTTCAGAAGTTTCTCCAGATGTTCCTCAGTACTCTCGCGTCTGTCTCCATCAAATCAGAATTGTGCACTGTACCCTACTTGACAGATTACAGATATCATTCACCGGAGTGGCCGCACGCGCTGCACTCTCCAATTAATCTACTCACTGGTGTGTTCGTCCATCGTCAACATCGATGAAGACCTCAACACCATTATGATGGTGTCGAGACTAGCACATGATATGGATTCAAGTGAGGGAGAGCTGCGCAGCATCAGCCTCACTCTCTCTTCCCAATTCCCATCTGGATCCAGTGGCAAGACAGAGTCACTCATGCTTACTGGTAGTTCTTTGGACAGTGGGAGGAAACCCTCATGCTCACAGGAAGAATGTACACATATTCTTACAGAGGATGCCAGAATTCAACTCTGAACTCTGATGCCCCACTACGGCACCCCACACCCACTGGGCTGCAATGGTAAGCACCATCGCAATTACATTTGCATATCAAATCAATGAGGATATTGCTGCACCGTCCGCAAGTGTCACCTTGCCTCCATGCCAACACTCATAAGGAAAGGCTGAGCAAGTTAGGGCTTTACCCTTTGGAATGAAGGAAGATGAGAAATGAATTTATAGAGGTGAACAGGAGGCACAGATCAAGTGGACAGCCAGAGACCTTTTCCGGGTGGAAATGACTAATATGAGGGGGTATAATTTTAAGATGATTAGAGGGAAGTGTAGAGGAATGTCAGAGGGAAACTTTTTTTTAAAAAAGAACAGAGTGGTAAGTGTGTGAAACATGCTGCTGGAATGGTGGTAGAGGCAAATACTTTATTTTGTTTACTCTCTGCACATGGGCTGTTCGATGGTCTTTTGTTTTTAACATGTTCTTTAGCGGTTCTTTGCTCTGTGGCTGTCCGTAAACAGAGAAATATCAAGGTTGTATAAAGTATACCTATCTTGATAAATGTATTTTGAACCGACATTAAGGAACTCTTAGAAAGGCATGTGGATGAGAGAAAAATGGAGGACTATGTGGGAGGGAAAGGTGAGATTGATCTTGAAGTAGGTTAAAAGGTCGACACATCATAAGCAAAAAACAGGCAAACTGTGCTGTTCTATGTTCTATATTCTAACAGTGGGAGGAAAAAAGTAACATGAAGACAAAGCAAAGCAGCAGGCGGAAAGATAGTATGCTTGCCAAAAAGAGTGCATCAAACCTTATACAGTCAGATACTGACTTTCCCAAATTACACATGATCATTTTGAACTGAATACCATCACAAACTACTAGCATTTGTTGACCAAAAGCAAACAAGGTGACAGAACTCTTTAAAAAACCTTGATATGAACTCTGGGTGGCAAACATGTTGGGAGGGGGACACATGTTGATTGAAGCTGAAGATTAATTTTCCTGCACACATAGACACAGGTCATGGCTGCCAGGTTGGCTTTTAATGACCAATTAACATTGACCATCATTCTGAGGCCCATAAATGGAGTGAGTTTCAAAAACAAAATGTAAAGTGGAGGTTTAGGCACTGCTTCAGCTTTGTTTAAAGATCATTTTCAGATAACACAAGGGATTCTGCAGATGCTAGAAACTTTGCTGCTTAGGCAGCATAGGCTGTATTGGCTAGGTAATTCCTGCCACTTGTGTGATGGTTGCATCTCAAAAGATATCCTCTATGGTGAGTTGGTTTCAGGCAAGAGAATCACTGGCCTCCCGCAACTGCCCTACAAAGATTGGACATCATGAAGGCACTGGACGTCCTGGAAGAACCTCTAACTCTCCACTCACAAACTTTCGCCATGAGCTTAATTTTTTGAAATGGAGGGAAAGTAGTCCACAAGACTGTTTGGCCCTCGAGTCTCCTCCACCATTCCATCAAGGCTAATTTATCTTTCCTCTCAACCCCATTCTCCTGTCTTCTCCCCATAACCTTTAAGATCCTGACGAATCAAGAACTTAATAACCTCCACTTTAAATATACCCAATGACTTGTCCTTCACAACCATCTGTGGCAATGAAATCCATAGATTCACCACCCACTGGCTAAAGAAATTCCTCCTTATCTGTTCTAAATGGACACCCCTCTATTCTGAGACTGTACTCTCTGGTACTAGACTCCCCCAGCAAAGGAAACTTCCTTTCCACCTCTACTCTGTCTAAGCCTTTCCAATACTTGAACCATTTCAATGAGATCTGCCTTCAAAGAGGAAGTTCTTTCCGCAACAACGGTTGCAGGTTATAGCTACCCATGAAGAATTTGTAGTCATTTATTACTGTCTTGTCACAGTGAACACCGTATCAACCTGCATCTAGTAGTACTTCTTAAATTCTTCAATTGTTGTGTGTGTACATACACATACACACACAATTGAACATACAGAAGTGAGAGAAACTGTAGTACAACAGCTTGAAGCTGTTACACTTGCTTAACACTGCCTCCCAAAGCTGCCCTGAATAGCAGGATTAAGTTTATATAATACAGTACAAGTGCATCATGAACTGCAGAACTGCACTGCATGTTAAATAACTCAGGGCTTAGCAGAACTAATTTATCAATACAAGTACACGATGCCATTTTGTGCATGGCAAGATGAATCAAATAGCAATAAGCTAAGAGCTTGCTATTAAATCCACCTCAAAGTATCATAGCCAATGAAGTATTCTGCTTTACAAAAAAACTGACAGATGGGGAGGAATTTCTTTAGCAGGAGGGTGGTGAATTTGTGGAATTTATTGCCTTGGAGGCTGATTTGCTGGATATATTTAAAGTGGATACGAATAGGTCCTTGATTAGTAAGAATGTCTAAGGTTACGGGAAAAGGCAGGAGAATGAAGCTGAAAGTGATAATAAATCAGCCACGATGAAATAGTGAAGACTCAATAGGTCGAATGGCCTAATTCTGCTGTGTCTTATAGTTGTATAACCAAGATCCCTTAACTACATTGAGTTTTGTTTTAAAACAAAAATGGCAAGGTCAAAAATTGGACAGGACATTGAAGAATTCCCTGATCATTAACTTACATTTTTCCCATCCATTTCAGATGCTGAAATGGAGGTCAGTTTAAAGAAAAGCAATATACCCTAACTATGCCTCATTCCCTGTCTTTCACAAACTGGCAACTGGATTAATCCTCTCGTCTGAAATAAAGTTTTTTTGCACAATTAGAAGCGGCTGGTAGTTAGCAATGCTGCTCAACAGGAAGGACATCTCAACTATGACCACCAAGATGTTACAGTTTATTTTGTTTTAAAAACCCATTCAGCTGAAGAAAACAGTCAATTGCTTTTCAGGCGTTCATCAGGTACAACTAAGAACATTCACTGACTCATATTAAACACTGTCTGGAAAGGTCCATTGTGCAACAGAAGCTCTTGCAATAACACTGGCATAACTTGTATGTAACTAATGCAGTAGAAACCACAAAGCTTAATACAGAAGACAGCTCTATCTATCTTGAAAGCTTCAAACGTATGGACTCTCAAGGACTCAACAACTCATGTTCTCAATATTACTTATAATTTTTTGTATGTATTTGCAGTTTGTCTTCTTTTGCACATTGGAAAAAGCTGCAGAATGTTGTAAACTCAGCCAACTCCAGCATGGACACCTTCAAAAGGCAATGCCTCAAGAAGGCAGCATCCATCATTAAAGATGCCTATCACCCAGGACATACCCTCTTCTCAGTGCTACCATCAAGGTAGTGGTTTAGAGGTCTGAAGACACACACTCAAATGTTTCAGGAAAAGCTTCTTCCCCTCTACCATCAGATTTCTGAATGGTCAATGAAACAAATTTTACAACATGCCGTGTTGTATTTGTTTTAAAAGTGAATGCCTGCAAAATATGAATCTCAGGGTAGTATATGGTGACATATACGTACTTCAATAATAAATGTACTTTTAACTCTGAAAGCCAGGTTCTACAAGCAAATCCATTCAACTGATATCAGAATTACATTGAAATCACTGGTGTATGTCATTAAATTTTTTGCGATAGATTTTTTTAAACATCTTAAAACAATGTTGCTTACTGAATTACCAATGTCTGACAGACTGGATTTCATCTGTAGTAGTCCAAAACAGGAACAGCTGCACATGAGTGTGCTCATGCGTAAAATTTTGCCACTATGACAGTTAATTGCAAGATAAATTTAAAAGAAAGCTATATAAAGTTATGAAAAAGGGGATAAAGTGACAGGGCTCCATGAAGATGAATGGAATTTTTCTTGCATTGAACAAATACAGATATGGATTAGCTGGGTTCAATGCAGAGGTTCCCCACATCTGCATTACCACGCAGGCAAATCCAATATGACAAAAAAAGGGAGGTGCATCAAGTGCACTGGACAATTTCATTGTAGCATTGGTTTAGTTGGAACAAGTCACTGACAACACACAGATCAAGTATTAGCATACTGCGGGCTCTGGCAAATAGAAGAGAAACCAAGACCAATTGCGTCAAACCATTTAAAAGCTTATAATTATGCTGATCTGCTGACGGACGTCTGATGACATGTCCCTATGTTCAATGACAAATAGGAGACAAAACAGACCTTGAAAACAGCACCGACTGTGAGTGTATACGAGGAATCCAGTACAGTGCCTGCAACATTTCAGTGCAGAAATTGTGAAATTGACTGGCCATTAACAAAAAAGTTCCACTAGTGCATCTCTCCCAGGCAAAGTAGAGCAGCAGCACATTTCCTCCAGATGAAGCGGCTGCAGAACATGAACAGGTGCTAAAAAGCCACACCACAGTAGCTAATTTCTGCAGGGCAATTAGTCATCTGCTGCTGAGACTCCCTTGCAGTCTGCCACGCTTACATTTCAAAAGATTCAAAAAACTTTATTGTCATTCTAACCATACATCAGCTCTGCAGGGCAGAATGAGACAGTGTTTCTCAGGGGCAGTGCAATCATAGCATTAACAAACGCAACACTAAATAATAAGCATAACAATAAATGGTAAAACACAACAGCCACACATCAGTTAAAATCAGTTATAAGTGTCCAGTGCAAGTTAAAAGTGTCCAAAGCAGAGTCAGGTGGAGCAGCTATTTAGCAGTCTGACTGCCTGTGGGAGGAAGCTGTTTAGTAGCCTTGTGGTTTTAGTTCTGATGCTCCTGTAACGTTTGCCTGATGGCAGAAGAACAAACAGTTCATGGAGAGGGTGTGAGGGGTCTTTTATGATGTACCGTGTCTTCTGGAGGCATCGACTCTGAAAGAGGTCTTGGACAGAAGGTAGGGAGACCCCAATAACCTTCTCTGCTCCCCTAACCACCCTCTGCAAGGCTTTTTTGTCAATAGCACAGCAGGTGGAGTACCAGGTTGCGATGCAAAAGGTCAGCACACTCTCAACCACGCCTTTACCAAGTTCCTATCAGAACTTCGTAAAATGATGGGTGCCAGGTACACAATATAAAACTATAAGAGTCAATTGGTAAGTCTTGATGAATGGTGTCAGCGTATAATATCCACTGTTTATTCCTCTCTGTACATGCTGCCTGATTTGCTGTTCCTCCAACACTGCGTTGCTCAAAATTTCCAGCCTCTGCAAAATCGTGTTTATGATTTGTATCTAAATTCACACAATGCTGAAAAATACCTCAAACACATCTGATCTAAACTTGCTAAATATGACAGGCAACCCTAAAACTGCAGAGTCACTAATAAAGTTTGTACAATCATAAATGGAATGCATTCAAAATGCTACAGAACTCCGCATTTGAGTCAGCGCCATTAAAAACGTAGTAGTATAAGCAGTTTTACAGCACAGCGATTCAGGTTCAATTTTGCTGCCGTGTGCAAGGAGCTTTTACATTCTCCCCATGACCGTGTGGATTTCCTCCCAAATCCCAAGACATACAGTATTGGTTACACACAAAAATTGCTGGTGAACGCAGCAGGCCAGGCAGCAGAGGTACATTTGATGTTTTGGGCTGAGACCCTTCATCAGGACTAACTAAAAGAAGAGACAGTAAGAGATTTGAAAGTGGGAGGGGGAGGGGAAGATCCAAAATGATAGGAGAAGACAGGAGGGGGAGGGATGGAGCCAAGAGCTGGACAGGAGGATCGGCAAGGAGTATAGTGAGAGGGACAGAGGGAGAAAAAGGAGAGCGAAAAACAAATAATTAATAATAATAATAAATAATGGATGGGATACGAGGAGGAGGTGAGGCATTAACTGAAGTTAGAGAAGTCAATGTTGATGCCATCAGGTTGGAGGCTACCCAGACGGAATACAAGGTGTTGTTCCTCCAACCTTAATGTGGCTTCATCTTGACAGTAGAGGAGGCCGTGGATAGACATATCAGAATGGGAATGGGACTTGGAATTAAAATGTGTGGCCACTGGGACAACACCTTATATTCCCTCTGGGTAGCCTCCAACCTGATGGCATGAGCTTCTCTAACTTCCGTTAATGCCCCATCTCCCCTTCGTACCCCATCCGTTATTTATTTATTATGTTTTTCTTCTCTCTCTCTTTTTTTCCCTCTGTCCCTCTCACTATACTCCTTGCCCATCCTCTGGGCTTCCTCCTCCCCCTTTCTTTCACCCTAGGCCTCCCATCCCATGACCCTCTCATATCCCTTTTGTCAATCAACTTTCCAGCTCTTGGCTCCATCCCTCCCCCTCCTGTCTTCTCCTATCATTTCAAATCTCCCCTTCCCCCTCTCAAATCTCTTAGTATCTCTTCTTTCAGTTAGTCATGACGAAAGGTCTCGGCCCGAAACGTCGACTGTACCTCTTCCTATAGATGCTGCCTGTCCTGCTGCGTTCACGAGCAATTTTTGTGTGTGTTGCTTGAATTTCCAGCATCTGCAGATTTCCTCGTGTCTGTATTGGTTAGTAATTTCATTGGTCACATGGGTGTAATTGGGGGCTCAAGCTAATCGAACAAGAGATTTTTATTATGTAATGCAATGTATTGCTATCGCAAAACAACATATTATACAACATATGCTACTGATATTTAACCTGATTCTAATTGACTTTATATAATTTATGAAACTGACAAATGTAGAAGCAAATGAACAGACTCAACAGATTCAATTTAGTACCTCTACTGAAACTTGGCTCAAAACATTAACTACCTTTAAATTATAGATATTGTGGTTTGTGCACATATTATTGGCTGCCAAATATCAAACAGCATATATAGAGACAGATGTATTTATTAAGATATGGCAAGCTGTGCCACCCAGCAATCCTCCAGTTTAACCTGAGCCTAATTAAGGAACAATTTACAATGACCAATCAACCTACCAACAAGCACATCTTTGGACTGTGGGAAGAAACCAAAGGTCCAGAGATGATAACATTTTGGGAATTTCTGAAGCCAAGATAATTTCAGGAAGAGGTCTTAAAGTGCTCACTACCACCTCACTTACATGAAATTCATTCGGCAACATCACGACCTTAAAACCTTCATCGTTTTTTAAAATTCATCCAAAATCTCACCATTCAAATTTTGTAATACTCGATAATATCTTAAGCTTTGAAAAAGATTATCACGCCTTAAAGTGGCTCATTAGTAATCTGAAAGGTTAATAGTTCCACCAATGGAGCCAATGATTACTGCTGCTGAAATACTAAGTACAATGTGCACCACAGTAGCGTAGCAGTTAGCATACACTAAGCAGGTTTGTTACATTCCTTCCATATGTGTGGGTTTACTCCAGATACTGCAGTTTCCTCCCACAGTCCAAAGATGCACTGGTTAGTTGGTTAATTGGTCATTGTAAATTGTCCCATGACTGGGCTAGGGTTAAATCAGTGGGTTACTGGGCAGCACAACTCCAATGGCTGTAAGGGCCTATTCCATGCTAGATTTAGTTTAAATAAAATTCATTCCCTGAAATTCCTTCCGCACAGAACTTAGATCTTTTACCTAGTTTAATGGCATTTTAACGGCAAAAAGCTATTAGGCAAGATCAAAGTCAAAGTAGAGTTTGTTGTCATAGGCACAAGTATATATATGTACAAGTGCAAAGAAATAAACCTACAGCAGCATTACTACATCAGATGCATTCACAAACAAACATTATTTTTACATTAAGAAAAAGATCATTTTAGGGCAAAGCGATCAAAAACCAAAAATACAGATTCTACAAATGCTGGGAATCTTGAGCAACACACAAAATGCTGGAGGAACTTAGCAAACCAGGCAGCATCTACGGAAGGGAGTAAAGAGTCAATGTTTTGGGCTGAGGCCATCCATCAGGACTCAAAAAATTAAGTTCATTTTAGTGCAAAGTGAACAAAGTGGTCACAGTGGGCTGAACTGTAGTGATTAGGGTTGCACTGGTTGAAGGAAAACAATTACAGTACTCCTGAAGCTGGTGACGCGGGAAATTCAGACTTCTATACCTCCCGTCTGATGGCAGCTGCAAAAAGATGACTACAAACTAGGCAAAATATCCAGAATTTGAGGAGAGAAATGGTCAGGGAATTTTATTTTATTGACATACAGCATAGAACAGGCCCTTCTGGCCCTTTGAGTTATGTCACTTAACCCTACAGAACAAATTACAAACACCTAATAACCTACAAGCCAGTAGGTCTTTGGACTGTGGAAGAAAACCAGAGCACTTGAAGATTACCCACACATTCCACAGGGAGCACGCACAGTCTCCTTACAGGTAACATTGGAATTGAACTCCAAACTTCAACTTTCCCGGCTGTTATAGCATTGTGCTAACCACTCTGCTTCTGTGGGGCCCCTAATTTTACAGGTTAGAATCCTGGCAATTGTAATCATCCCCACCATTGGGTAGGGTAGGGAGGGAAAATGTACACCTGTGGGGGACATGTGTACCTGTGTGGTACACCCAGCTTTTAGCCAAGCTTTTGAACTTTACTGTATGGGACCCATGTTAATTTACATAAGTATTCCCTCCTCAAGTTTTAATTCACATAGCTATTAGAAAGGCAGTGACTCTGCTGAGCAATATCACTGCTGTCAACCTGGGAGAGTGAATTGAATTGACTTTATTACTTACATCCTTCATATACATGAGGAGTAAAAATCTTTACGTTACGTCTCTGTCTAAATGTACAATTATAGTACTTTATAAATATGTACAACAGGACAGTCAATATAACATAGAAATTCAGTAGCGTCAGCATAAGTTAATCAGCCTGATGGCCTGGTGGAAGTAGCTGTCCTGGAGCCTTTAGTCCTGGCTTTTACCACTTCGCAGATGGTAGTAGCTGGAACAGTTTGTGGTTGGGTTGATTTGGGTCTCCAATGATCCTCCGGGCTCTTTTTACACACCTGTCTTTGAAAATGTCCTGAATAGTGGGAAGTTCACATCTACAGATGCACTGGGCTGTCTGCACCACTCTCTGTAGAGTCCTGTGATTAGTTAGAGCCTTCAGCATTTTGGGCATCGAGGGAGGGAGGAAGAGGAGAGCCATCCGCAGTACCACTGATGCGGCAGAGAGGGCCTCAAGATGGCTGTGGCTCAAAAGAGGGGGGCCATGGAGTTGTAAGTAGCTAGCCATCTGGACACAAGCTGGAGTCTGATCAGCCCTGGCTGGGTCACCTGGAGGAGGTTGTATGATGTTGAAAGACCCGAAACACCCGATGATTCCAGGAACATCACTGAAGATGTGTCCAGAATCATCAATAGATGTATATACACAGATTGAGGGAAGTACAGTTCCCATACCAGGCAGCGATGCAGCCAGTCAGGATGCTCTCAATTGTGCCCCTATAGAAAGTTCATAGAATTTGGGGGAGGCCCATACCAAACTTCTTCAGCTGAGGTGAAAGAGGTGCTGTTGTGCCTTTTTCACCACACACCCAGTATGTACAGACCACAGTATGTATGTGAGATCCTCAGTGATGTGTATGCCGAGAAACTTAAAACTGTTCACCCTCTCAACCCCAAATCCATTGATGTCAATAGGGGTTAGCCTGTCTCCATTCCTCCTGTAGTCCACAAACAACTCCCTTGTTTTTGCGACAATGAGGGACAGGTTGCTTTCTTGACACCAATGCGTCAGGATGATGACTTCTTCTCTGTAGGCTACCTCATTATTATTTAAAATTCGGCCAATCAGTATACTGTCATCAGCAGATTTAATTAGCAGATTGGAGCTCTGGGGTGGCAACACAATCATGGGTATACAGAGAGTAAAACAGGGACTTAGTACATAGCCCTGAGGGGCACCTATGTTGAGGGTCAAAGAGGCAGAGGTGAGGGAGCTCACTCTTACCACCTGCCGGCGATCTGACAGGAAGTCCAGGGTCCAGCTACACAAGGAAGGGTGAATGCCAAGGTCTCTGAGCTTCTTGTCAAGCCTGGAGGAATTATGGTGTTGAATGCTGAACTGTAGTCCAAGAATAGCATTCTCACATAAGCATCCCTCTTCCCCAGATGTGCAAGGACCATATCCATTAAACACAGAAACATCGAAAACCTATAGCACAATATAGGCCCTTCGGCCCACAATGCTGTGCTGAACATGTACTTTAGAAATTACCTAGGGTTACCCATAGCCCTCTATTTTTCTAAGCTCCATGTACCTATCCAAGAGTCTCTTAAAAGATTCTATTATATCGCCTCCATCACCATTGCTGGCAGCCCATTCCACGCACTCCCCACACTCTGCATAAAAAAAACTTAACCCTGACGTCAGCTCTGTACCTACTTCCAAGCACCTTAAAACTGTACCCTTTCATGTTAGCCATTTCAGCCCTGGGAAAAAGCCTCTGACTATCCACATGATCAATGCCTCTCATCATCTTATATACCTCTATCAGGTCACCTCAAATCTTCCATCGCTCCAAGGAGAAAAGGCCGAGTTCACTCAATCTATTCTCATAAGGCATCCTTGTAAATCTCCTCTGCACCCTTTCTATACGTTCCACATCCTTCCTGTAGTGAGGTGACCAAAACTGAGCACAGTACTCCAAATGGGGTCTGACCAGGGTGCTACATAGCTGTAACATTACCTCTCGGCTCCTAAACTCAATCCCTCGGTTGAAGAAGGCCAATGCACTGCATGCCTTCTTAATCACACAATCAACCTGCGCAGCAGCTTTGAGTGTCCTATAGACTCGGACCCAAGATCCCTCAGATCTGCCATACTGCCAAGGGTCTTGCCATTAATACTATATTCTGCCAACATATCTGACCTACCAAAATGAACCACCTGACACTTATCTGGGTTGAACTCCATCTGCCACTTCTCAGCCTAGTTTTGCATCCTATCAATGTCCCACTGTAACCTCTGACAGCTCTCCACACTATCCACAACACCCCCAACCTTTGCGTCATCAGCATATTTACTAACCCATCCCTCCACTTCCTCATCCAGGTCATTTATAAACGTCACAAAGAGAAGGGGTCCCAGAACAGATCCCCTGAGGCACACCACTGGTCACCAACCTCCATGCAGAATATGACCCATCTACAACCACTCTTTGCCTTCTGTGGGCAAGCCAGTTCTGGATCCACAAAGCAAGGTCCCCTTGGATCCCATGCCTCAATAAGCCTTGCATGGGGTACCTTGTCAAATGCCTTGCTGAAAACCATATACTCTACATCTACTGCTCTACTTTCAATGTGTTTAGTCACATCCTCAAAAATTTCAATCAGGCTCATAAGGCATGACCTGCATTTGACAAAGCCATACTAAATATTCCTAATCATATTATGCTTCTCCAAATATGCATAAATCCTGCCTCTCAGGATCTTCTCCATCAAATTAACAACTACTCACTGGTCTATAATTTACTGGACTACCTCTACTCTACTTGAATAAGGGAACAACATCTGCAGCCCTCCATGCCTCCTGAACTTCTCCTGTCCCTACTGATGATGCAAAGAGGCTGAACAATCTCCTCCCGCATCTCCCACAGTAGCCTTGTCCGATCCCAGTGACTTACCTAACTTGATGCTTTCCAAAAGCTCCAGCACATCTTCTTTCTTAATGTCTAAATGCTCAAGCTTTTCAACCCGCTGTAAATCATTCCACAATCGCCAAGGTCCTTTTCCGCAGTGAATACTGAAGCAAAGTATTCATTAAGTACCCTGCCTAACTCCTCCAGTTCCATACACACTTTTCCACTGTCACACATGATTGGCCCTATTCTCTCATGTCTTATCCTCTTGCTCTTCACATACCTGTAGAATGCCTTTGGGGTTTTCCTTAATCCTGCTCACCAAGGTCCTCTCATGGCCCCTTCTGGCTCTCCTAATTTAATTCTTAAGCTCCTTCCTGCCAGCCTTATAATTTTCCAGATCTCTATCATTACCTAGTTTTTTTTTAACCTTTTCGTAACCTTTTCCTGATTAGATTTTCTACAGCTTTTGTACACCATGGTTCCTGTACCCTACCATCCTTTCCCTGTCTCACTGGAATGTACCTGTGCAGAACGCCACTCAAATATCTCTGGAACATGTCACATTTCCCTGAGAACATCTGCTCCCAATTTATGCTTCCAAGTTCCTGCCTCAACATCATAGCTCCAAGTACTGATCCACGCTCTAAGCTCATCCGCTTCATTCATGATACTCCTTGTATTAAAACAAACATCTCAAACCATCCGTCTGAGCACATCCATTCTCTATCACCTGTCTATCCTCCCCCTCACACTGTCTCCAAGCTTTCTCTATTTGTGAGCCAACCTCCCCTTCCTCCGGCTCTTCAGTTTGGTTCCCACCCCCCAGCAATTCTAGTTTAAACCCTCCCCAATAGCCTCAGCAAGCCTCCTTGCCAGGACATTGGTCCCCCTCAGATTGAAGTACGACTGATCCTTATTGTACAGGTCACACCTGCCCCAAAAGAGGCCCCAATGATGCAGAAATCTGAATCCCTGCTCCCACCCCTCAGCCACACATTTATCCTCCACCTCACTATACTTATACTCACTGTCGCGTGGCAGAGACAGCAATCCTGAGATAACTACTTTTGAGGTCCTGCTTCTCACCTTCTTTCCTAATTCTCTGTAGTCTGTTTTCAGGACCTCCTCCCTTTTCCTACCTATGTTGCTGGTACCAATATGCACCACGACCTGTGGCTGTTCACCTTCCCACTTCATGACATAATGGACACGATCAGAAACATCCTGGACCCTGGCACTGGGAGGAAAACTACGATCTATGTTTCTTTCCTGTGTCCACAGAACCGCCTGTCTGACCCCCTAACTATAGAGTCCCCCACCATTGCTGCCATCCTCTTCCTTTCCCTACCCTTCTGAGCCAAAGGGCCAGACTGTGCCAGAGGTGCAGCCACTGCTGTTTCCCCCAGGTAGGTTCCCCCCCTCCCCCAACAGTACTCAAACAGGAGTACTTATTGTTAAGAGGGACAGCCACAGGCATCTGACTCTTGCTCTTCCCTGTCCTGACTGTTACCCACTTATCTGTCTCCTGAGGCCCCGGTGTGACTATTTGCCTATAGTATCATCTCTCTATCATCTCCTCACTTTCCCTGACCAGACAAAGGTCATCAAGCTGCATCTCCAGTTCCCTAACCCAGTCCCTAAGGAGTTGCAGCTCGACGCACCTGTGGCCGTCAGGAAGGTTGGGAGGCTCCCAGTCATCCCACACCCAGTACATAATACCGGCCTCGCAGACATACTCCTTATTCTTCACAAGTAACTCACCTCGCCTCAACGCATAATTGCCAAAGCCCCGTTGAGCCAAAGCCCTCATAGTCTGAATCCCTCTACTCCCAACACCTGTTCTGTAAAGCTGTCTTTTTAAACTCTTCCCGCTGGTCTAATCCGCTGACGTCCACGCACCTGCGCAGTCGTGCCTCAATCGAACCCAAATCTTTTCATAAAAGCCAAAGACAATCACATCACTGAGGTCTCCCTCCCCCATTTGTGACATTTACAGCGGCAGTGCAGAAAAGACGCCTGAAGCATTGTTGAGGATCTCTAACATCCTTTCCACAATCTCTCTGACGCACTACCGTCAGGAAGGAGTTACAGAACCATCAGGACTCGGACTGCCAGACTAGGTAACAGCTTCTTCCCTCAGATTGTGAAACTAATAAATACCCTGTCACCACCGAGGTCTCGTCACTAGTACAGCGAGCTATTTACTGTACTATTTACTGTTTACCTATGCTGCATCTGTGTTGGCACGTGGCCAAGTGGTCAAGCCGTTCGTCTAGTGATTTGAAGGTCAATAGTTCGAGCCTTGGCTGAGGCAGCGTGTTGTGTCCTTGAGCAAGGCACTTAATCACACATTGCTCTGCGACGATGCTGGTGCCAAGCTGTATGGGTCCTAATGCCCTTCCCTTGGACAACATCGGTGTCGTGGAGAAGGGAGACTTGCAGCATGGGCAACTGCTGGTCTTCCATACAACCTTGCCCAGGCCTGCGCCCTGGAAACTTTCCAAGGCGCAAATCCATGGTCTCATGAGACTAACAGATGCCTATATATGCTGCACATGTAATTTTGAATTATATTTTATTAACATGTGTATGGCAATATTTGGTTACGTGCTGTGAGTGACGTACGTTTTGAGATTGCACAGGCCAGGAGGAATATTGTTTTGTTTGGCTGTATTATTGTACAGTCATATGACGAAAAATTTGAACTTCTGTGTAGCTTTTATTTATCAAGCATAAATGGTATAGTGGAATGCTTTACTAATCAAAAAAATCAATACTATCAAGCATTAAAACTACTCCCCTTATAACTCCCTTTACCCAATGCAAAGATAAAACTGACAATTACAAAATGCAGATATTATAGATGTGAAATTAAAAAAAAAACACTGGAAAACTCAGGTCAGGCATCTTCAGAAGGAGAATTTTTTGTCAATTCTTTTTTTTTTTGACAGAACTGGATAGTTTCCCAAATCCTATCAATTCCCAGTTCTGAGAGAAATGCCAACTCTCAATTCTTTCCTCACTGACGCTGCCTGACCTGCTGTGTCTTATATTCAGATGGCCAAATGGTAGTGTGTTATTGCAAACTACAAGGAATATTCAAAAGATAATCTTTCCTCACAGGTTTAATAGCAAGTTAAGACATTTCATAGACCAAATAGCGACGTGATAACTTGGGAAATTAAAAAGAGCAACAATGTTCAAACTGAAGATCATGTAAGCACTATA
This sequence comes from Mobula birostris, assembly GCF_030028105.1. Classification (NCBI taxonomy): domain Eukaryota; kingdom Metazoa; phylum Chordata; class Chondrichthyes; order Myliobatiformes; family Myliobatidae; genus Mobula; species Mobula birostris. The sequence continues at coordinate 7,710,734 of NC_092381.1, forward strand.
TTAAGATCGGAGATCCTGGAACTTCCATACTATAAGATCCAATGTAATATGATACTTAACCTAAAATGGTTAAAACTAAATTCTTTACTCATTAAAATTAAAACATTTCCATAACATATATAATAGGCAGAGTACAATAGCACACAAATTAACTTAATTAAACCTCACGATTTAAAGATCAATGCAATTATCAGTTCAGAGAACCTTAGGCTAGATTGACACCACCCTAACAGATAATTCTCAAAATATTCAAGTAGAATGCATGGAGAAAGAAATACACAAAGTTAATGTCTCAGATCAATTAGCCGGTTGAGTTGTTTCACAACAACCACCTTGCACTCAATGTCAATACAACCAAGGAACTGATTGTGGACTTCAGGAAGGGGATGTCGAGGGAACACACACACCAGTCCTCATTGAGGTATCAGCAATGGAAAGGTGAGCTGTTTCATGTTCCTGGGTATGAACATCTTTGAAGACCTATCCTGCGTCCAACATATTGATGCAATTACGAAGAGGGCACGGCAGAGGTGATATTTCATCAGAAGTTTGAGAATACTTGATATGACACCTAAGACTCTCGCAAATTTCTCCTCATGTACCATGGAGAGCATTCTAACTGGTTGCATCACCATGTGGTATGGAGGGCCAACGCACAGGATTAGAAAAAGCTGCAAGAAGTCGCCTTCTGCATCGAAAAAATCTTCAAAAGGCAATGCTTCAAATAGGTGGCATCATCATGAAGGGCCTCCATCACCCAGGACATGCCCTTTTCTCAGTGCTACCATCAAGGTGATAGTACAGGAGCCTGAAGACACACACTCAATGCTTTAGGACCAGCTTCTTCCCCACTCATTAGATTTTATAATGAACAATGAACCCATGAGTACTACCTCACTTTTTTATTGCTCTCGTTCTGCGCTACTTATTTTATATATAATATAAATATATATAGCAATTAATAGGGTTTTTTAAAATCATATATTGTAATGCACCGTTCCCAACAAATTTCACGACATATTGAACCGGATTTTATTGTCTCTGCTTGACCTACAACCAATTTTAATTTAGATTTCCACCATCTGCAGCATTTTGTCACTAATTAATGCTGATTTAATTCTCCAACTGTCACACAAGGATATATAACATCTGTTCTATTTCCAATACAAGTTGACAATTTACGCTGGGAAAAAAAGAAGCTGGCCACAGAATGTAGCACATTAACTTCCCAGAACACGTACACAACATCTCAGTTGTTCAGACCAACATTATAACTTCATTTCACTGGCTCAATTTCACAGCCAGAGTAACATAAACAAATATTATCCAGCCCAGAATACTGGCATTTCATCTAGAAATTGAAGCCATGGAACTGATGATAATAATCATGTCTATACTTTGTAACTTGGGTAACAACAATTCATGTCAAGCTCTCACTTTATCTGCTTTTACTGCTAGACTTGTCACCCTCATCACCAGCCCTCTTCTCATTGGTACAATCAGGGAGAAGGTATAGGAGCCTGAAGAGAGACACCCAACATTTTAGAAACAGCTTCTTTTGCTCCCCCATCAGATTTCTGAACAATCATGAACATTACTTCACATTTTGCACTATTTCTTATTATAGCTTAAAGTAAACAGCAAATTTCACAACATCATTGTGTCAGTGGTTTTGAACTACATATTTGACCAAGTTCAGAACCAGAATTATTGTCACCGGCACATGACGTGAAATTTGTTAACTTAGCAGTTCAATGCAAAACATAATCTAGCAGAGAGAAAAAATAAATAAAATCAAAAATAATAATAAACAAACTAGTCAATTATGTATATTGAATAGATTTTTAAAAAGTACAAAAACAGAAATACTGTATATTAAAAAAGTGAGGTAGTGTCCAAGGGTTCAATGTCCATTTAGGAATCGGATGGCAGAGGGGGAGAAGCTGTTCCTGAATTGCTGAGTGTGTGCCTTCAGGCTTCTGTATCTCCTACCAGATGGTAACAGTGAAAAAAGGGCATGCCCTGGGTGCTGGACATCCTTAACAATGGATGCTGCCTTTCTGAGACACCACTCCCTAAAGATGTCCTGAATACTTAGTGGGCTAGTGCCCAAGATAGAGCTGACTAGATTTACAACCTTCTGCAGCTTCTTTTGGTCCTGTGCAATAGCCCCACCATACCAGACAGTGATGCAGTCTGTCAGAATGCTCTCCACAGTACAACTATAGAAGTTTTTGAGTATTTGTTGACATGCCAAATCTCTTGAAACTCCTAATCAAGTATAGCCGCTGTCTTGCCTTCTTTATAACTATCTCAGTATTTTAAGACCAGGTTAGATCCTCAGAGATCTTGACATCCAGGAACTTGAAGCTGGACTACAAAGCCTTCTGTTTTGAGAGTCAGAGGGTTGGGGGTGAGGGAGCCCACTCTTACCACCGGCTGGCAATCTGACAGGAAGTCCAGGATCCAGCTGCACAAAAGAGGGTCAAGGCTGAATTCTCTGAGCTTCTTGTCGAGCCTGGATGGAACTATGGTGTTGAATGCTGAACTGTAGTCCAAGAACAGCATTCTCACATAAGCATCCTCCTTCTCCAGAAGTGTAAGGACAGTATTGGCTACTGCGTCATCTGTCGATCGGTTGTGTCGGTAGGCGAATTGTAGGGGGTCCAGTTTGGGTGATAGCAAGCTGCAGATGTAATCCCTGACCAGCCTCTCAAAGCATTTGCTTATTGAGGTGAGGGCGACAGGACACCAGTCATTCAGGCATGTTACCTCGGTCTTTTTTGGTACAGGGACAATGGTGGATAATTTGAAGCAGGAGAGCACGCTACACTGGGAGAGTGAGAGATTAAAAATGTCGTAACACACCTGCCAGATGTGCACAGCACATTCTGAGTGCTTGACCTGGGATGCCATCCGGTCCTGCAGCCTTGCGACTGTCTATTGGAAATACCTGCGTACCTCAGCCTCAGAGATGACCAGGTTGCGGTGGCTTTCCACGGAAGCTCAGGGGTAGCGGCATTGAAACAAGCAAAAAAGCGACTCAGCTCATCTGGGAGACAGACTGTGATATTGGTGGCACCACAACGTTTGGCTTTGAAGTCTGCGATGGTATGCAGTCCTCGCCACAAGTCATGTGTGCTATTCGTCGTGAATCTTGACACAACCTTGTCCCTGTATTGTTGTTTTGCGGCCTTGATAGCTTTGCACAGATCATAGCTGCTTTTGCTGAGCTCTAGATGATTGTTGGCAATGTAAGCTCTATGTCCTGCAGTAAGTGCTGCACGCACGGAACTCATGATCCAGGGTTTCTGGTTCAGGAAGACCCTGACCATGATTGTGGAATGGGTAGGAGGGATCCTCAACAATACTTCGGGCCCTTCGTATACAACTCTCTTGGCAATATTTTATTCATAGCTTGATGGCTGACAGAACAGCAAACGTAATCATGATTTATCAACCCAGGGATATAAGCATGCAGTATATTAAAATAGTAGTGCAAGTCTCCATTTATGTTCTGAAGGACAAATTGAAATATTACAAATAAAAGTAATCCACAGTATGAAAGGAAATGATTGAAGTGTAAATCCACTAGTCAATGGGCGCAGTAACCAAGATGAATTCTCAAAGCAACATACATAAAATACTGGAGGAACTCAGCAGCGCAGACACCATCTATGGAAAAGAGTGTACAGTCAACGTCCTGGGCTGAGACCTTTCCTCAGGACTACATTCTGAAAGGACATTTACCTCAAATGTTAACTCATTCCTGAGAAGCGCCACGAGTTTGTGCTAAATTGCTTTTAATGCCGCAATCTATTTAAAATAAAACTGAGCCAGTGCTTAATATCTGTAAAGTCACTTAAAGTGCATTTTAATAAATGCTGTAAAAATTAAAGTACTACAACTTTCTAACATCCTCCAATCATGGCATTTTGTTTGTGTTTAGGACATTCAGGAATAAAGTTGCATAATTTTTAATTGTTTGGAAATTTGTGAATTTTTGAAATTCTCCCTACCCTGGGTTGTTGTGCTACTCACAATATACGGCATGGAAGCGTAATGTTCAGTAGAACGCTTTACAGTACCAGTGACCCGGATCCAATTCCCACCAATATCTGCAAGGAGTTTGTATGTTCTACCTGGAACACGTGGGTTTCCTCCAGCTGCTCCAGTTTCCTCCCACAGTCCAAAAACATACCAGTTGGTAGATTAATTGGTCATTGTAAATAGTCCCAGGATTAGGCTAGAATTAAATCAGGGCATTGCTGGGCAGCATGACTCAAAGGGCCCACTATGCACTGTATCTCAAATAAATATTACCAGAGTACACTTAAAGCTGAAACTGGAGGCAATAGATTCTGCAGATGCTGCAATTCTTGAGCAACACACAAAATGCTGGAAGAACGCAGCAAGTAAGGCAGCATCTTTGGAGGGCAGTAAACAGAATAATCTGGCTTCGACCCCCTTCCTTTTCAGTCCTGATGAAGAGACTCGGCCCAAAGTGCCAACAATTTATTCCCCTCCATAGATGCTGCCTGTCCTGCTGAGCTCCTCCAGCATTTTGTGTGAAGCTGAAACTGAAGATGTTTTGAAATACAGGGAAATTAAAGTATATCTGCCTGGATGGAAAACTGGCAGTGAAGTGGCAGGTGTGTCATCATCTTGAAGATAACTTTAGATACATGCAGTAGATTGATTGCAATACCATAAAATGACACAAAGGCACAGGACTGTCTGTACGTAAAGTGACTGATAGGAAACGATAAAGCAGTGGTGGTGGGGGTTGTGGAGGGGTGCAATTTCCCACTCCAATTTTAATGACGTTCTATCAGAAACCAAAATCATGGAATTAATAACTGACAAATCAATTCTATTATACTGTTACTTTGATTTAAATTAAATTCTGACACCTGTACCATATAGTCTAATGATTGTTTTGGATGTTTTTCTTCCAATTGCAAGAACCTGTTGGGCATTGGTAATGTAAATTCTGCCAAGTTTGTTTCCCTTGTCTAATGATGAGACAGATAGCACGGGAGCTGCATAGCCTCGGTTGTAGCGCGCGAGTTCATCTGCAGAATGTTGAGGACTGCTGTTCTTGCCGATAACGCCTATGCACCATCAATTTACAGGATATGTCACTCAGGGACTTGGGCTAAATATATGTGCAACTGGATGTTTACTTGCTATCTCATATGTGTTCTATGTACCTTGAGTTGTGTATGACTGTTGGCACTGTGTTTTGTATCTTGGCCCAGGAGGAACACTGTTTCATTTGGCTGTATTCATGAATAGTTGAATGATAATTAATTTTGAACTATGCCCAATGTTCCCCACTTTAAAAAAAATAAAACTTGCATCAATACACCTTGAAAATACTAAAATGTTTCAAGTTACTTTGCTTACATAAAAAGTCAAACATATTAGGGAAATGCCAAAGCTGATGTTCAAAGGAATGAATTTAAGCCCAAACACAATTAACATTTTTACATATTTAATGTGTGTGAATGAAGGAATCTCAAGCACAAGATGCATTAAACAAACATCAGATCCAATGACATGCAAAAACACATACTGTTTGTCTTTTTAGAAATACTCCACCATTTAAACATTATCCATGATATAATAAAATGCAAGGCATTCCTGACTAATAATCTGACAACAATTTCTGAAGTACCATCCACATGAGTACAGCCTAATGAAACATCATTTCTCTGGGGCCAAGGCCCAAACTACAGTACCAACAGTCACACACAACACACAATATAATTACAATAGCAGTAAAATATAGTCACAAAAAATAATATACCCAAAGTCCGAGTGTCAAGGCCTGTAGATTAATGCTACATGGGATGTTGTCCTGGAGCTACCTTTCTGCAAAAACAAGCACAGCTCCTCAACTGCTCTTGTGCAGCTGCAGACAAATATAATCCAGCTCATTTCAGAGCGAACACTGCACAGCAGCATGGACACGAGGGGTCAGCTCCCAACTCCATGCTACCTCTGGCATTTTTGGCCCTGGATGGCTATAACAGACAACCCCATGGCATGCAGGCCTGGTCACAACAACCAAACACGCCTGTCAGTCTCGCCAACGAACCAGTGAACTGGACTTGCAGTATCGCAACCACAAAAAAATATCCAAGCCAATCATTAAGGTGCTACAAGCCTTAAATCTTGATTTCATCATTAGTGCCTGGCAACAGCAATAGGGAACTTGCTTCAAAGATCTACAAGTACACAAGAACTTGTAGAGCTCGTCCCTTCAGCCCAAGTTTGGCAAATACAGAAACTTTGTAACCAAAATCTGTCTTTCCTTAAACCATTCTTGAAATATCTCTTATGCCTTCTTGAACTTGTCTTTCCTGAAGAAGAATGTAACTGGAAGTGGACAACACTTTCCACCCCCTCTCCTTTTTCATTCCCCATTCCGGCGCCCCTCTCCTCCCTTCATGAATTGCAGATCACCTCCCTCTAGTACCCACTCTTCCTTCTCTTTCTCCCATGGTCACTGTCCTCTATCAGAGTCTTTCTTCAGTCTTTTACCTTTTCCACCGACCAGCTTCTCACATGATCCCACCCACCTTCCCCCTCACCTGACTACAACTAACATCTTCCAGCTTGTACTCCTTCCCCACCTTATTCTGGGGCATCCTCCCACTTCCTTTTCAGCCCTGAAGGGCCTGGGCCCAAAACAACGACTGTTTCTTCCTCACCACGGATGTTGTCTGACCTGCTGAGTCCCTCCAGCATTGTGTTTGCTACAATGGATTTCTAGCAGCTGCAGAATCTCCTGCGTTTTATGGACAACACTCCAGATGTAAGCTAGTCAACATTTCACAGAGTCAGACTGAAGATTGACCAAAAGAGACAGAAAATCACTGACTTCTATGTGTTATACTGCCCAAAGGAACCACACAGACTTCATATTGGGCTTCTCAGCTACACATCAACTATCACACTATGTATCCCAAAATGGCCATTGATCATTGAAATTTAATGAAGGAAGCTTTTAATTAGTTTTAACTAATTTACAAAAGTCAGGTGCTTTAGGTATATTTTTTTAAAAATGTTAAATGGTGCAAATTGTCTCTCATTGAGAGGTAGTAGGAAGAACTATAGAGGTATCTTGGGTTTCTCACCTGATCACTCATGTTTGGACCCCACCTTCCAGGCTTTGCCCTCTTCTCACTACTACCATCAAGCTGGAGGTACTGAGGTACCATACCACCAAGTTCGGAACAGTTATTTCTCTACAACCGTCAAGGTCCTGAATGAGAGTCAATAACTTCACTCCCAACTATGAACTGATTCCACTCACATTCAAAGACTCTACAACTTGTTCTCAATATTTAGTTTTTTTGTGTGTACATTTTGTCTTCTTTTGCACATTATATCAAATCTTTCTCTAAATAAATTCTATTCTATTTCACTTTTCCTTGTAAATGCCTGCAAAAAATGAATTGCAGTGTAGCATATGGTGACATGTATATAGTCATAGTAGTCATAGTCATACTTTATTGATCCCGGGGGAAATTGATAATAAATTTATTTTGAACTTTAAGGTAGCAAAACTTAAGTCTCTTATTGTGAACTTCTATTGCATAAGCAGCTTTTTTCTAGAATGGGGCTGCACGATAACTTTATTCAAACCCTTTATTAGCTAATCACTTTCACAATTTTACCCTATTTGTCATCATTTTTAGAATTGCGCTGTTGTTCTTCCTGTTGTAATGAAAGACCCTGCAATTCTCTTAAGGCAACTTTATCTGTCACGAGTCCATTCCAACAGCCCATGCCTGCTTGACAATAAACTCCAATATTTACTACTGATTAAAAAGTTCAAAATAAATTACCAAAGTACATATGAGATTCATTTTCTTGCAGGCATATACAGTAAAAAGAAAGAAACAACAGGATCAATTAAAGACCACACCATACAGAGAAACAACAAATGATTAAAGGCTATGCAAGTGCAAAGAGAAAAAGTAATAATAATAATAAATAGAGGAGATGAAAAGACCATGGAAGTGAGTTGATAGGTTGTGGGAGCAATTCAATGATGGGGCAAGTGAAGTTATACCCTCTGAGTCAAGGACCCGATGGTTGATGAGTAATAACTGTTCCCCTTTAATGTAAACCCCTGCTTCCTTCACAGTGGCAAAACTAGTAACGGATTAAGAAATCTTTATACACTTGGAATTATTGTGATCACATTGTAACACTTTCACCTGCAATCCCAAAGCAATTTCCTTCTCTCACCAGTACTCTAACAATTTGCAAAGGAGACGAAACATCAAAAACTTCTTTGTTGTTGAGAGCAAAGAACAACAAAAGTGGTTACTATTTTATGGAGACGAGACTACTGGAATCTGGAACAACACACAAACTGGAGCATATACTGAGGGTGATTGACAGTCAATGTTTCAAGTCAAAACCCTACATCTAAACTAGCATTGGTTGTACCACCAGCTAAATTATTTGGGATTTTCAACAGCCAAATTTGCATGAACTGAAGCAGATTATTTTTTCTCTCTCAAGCTGTTTTTTTCAGCACATCTTCCTGTGCTATTAGTAGAACTGTCTAGCAGCTAATCCAGTGAACACGACTAGAATAAAACATGGCACAAAAGAGGAATATAACTTTTTTTTAAAAAACTATGTATGGAACTGGAGTGCTCACAACAGGGTTCTGAGAATAAAGTTCACATATGGATTGGAAGATTAGCACAAGGTCAAGGTGCATATGATTATGTATGTTTAACTCTAAAATTGGTGCATGTTATCAACACTGATTCCCAGTTTCCAAGTCCCACATTAGGATGATTTGGTTCCTTTTAGGTCCTCCTTATAAACAGTAACTGATTAGCTCACTTGCAACCCAATGCCACCAGGGTACCATTTTTTAAACTCCTTTTCCAAAATCAATGTGCAACCTCTCTACCATTTACAATAATTTCAGAGCTATATGCACACCAATAATTTACAAAATATTACAGCAGATTAACAGCAGTGGAATAAAATTTTCATAAAGGTTTGGTACTGATCTGTGACACAAAATCATTTTCAACAGAGTAAGTGCATGCAATTCCACATGGAAATACCACAATGGACAGTTCCAAGCTGGGCTTGGGACTAGCAACACCATCCTGTCAAGAACTCTGCGCTACAGGAACACAAACAGATGCTCCAAAGACCTCATTCCTGGGAGAGGAAGGATGCACCAAGATATATTAGACCTGAAGACAATCCAAAAGACCAGCCCAGGACAGAGAACTCTGGCGAGCTACTGTGCCACAGTAGGGGGTGATGGGCTGAAGTTGTGCATAACCTAATGAGAAAAATATGCATGAAATGAAAATTTTATTTAAGAAGAATTCCAGTAAAAGATGGAAAACTAAACATTCAACAGTCCAAAAATATCTTTGAGTGTTTCCAAGAAACAGGGTTATGAAAGAGCCTAAATTATACAGTAACGGGGCTGGGGTCAGTGATGAGATTAACTCTAAAAAGTTTTGCAATATGGGGCAAAAATTAACTAGAAAGTCAAAGTACAAGTAACTCTAGGCCAAGTTGACAAAGGGACGGAAAAAAGAAAAAACACAACAAGGGACCAATGAATGGACAGGGTTTAAAAGATGGACAACGATCTTTCAGCTTTTTCTGGCAACTTAGAAGTTCAAGTTTATTGTCATCTGACATAAATACAACCAAATGAAAATGTTCTTCTGCACTCACAATACATATCACATACAGCACATACAAAATATTGTAAATTAATAAAATATAATTCCAGTGGTGCACAGCACAGGTAAAAAGTAAAGAACTCAAAAGCCTTGAGCAAAGTCAGATTAGTGGAAAAAACCACAGGAAAAGGGAACAGACTGCCTTAGAGGCTAAATAGCCTTTTTGGTAAATCATGCAAAAGGGGCCTGGAAAACTCTGCAGAAAAGTGGACATGCAGATTATTTCTGGTCTTTTCCCAGAATCTGGTCGCCTCACTATAGGAAGGATGTGGAAGCATTGGAAAGGGTACAGAGGAGATTGACCAGGATGCTGCCTGGTTTAGAGAGTATGCATTATGATCAGAGATTAAGGGAGCTAGGGCTTTACTCTTTGGAGAGAAGGAGGATGAGAGGAGACATGATAGAGGTATACAAGATATTAAGAGGAAAAGATAGAGTGGACAGCCAGCGCCTCTTCCGGAGGGCACCACTGCTCAGTACAAGAGGACATGGCTTCAAGGTAAGGGATGGGAAGTTCAAGGGAGATATTAGAGGAAGGTATTTTACTCAGAGAGTGGTTGGTGTATGGAATACACTGCCTGAGTCAGTGGTGGAGGGAGATACACTAGTGAAATTTAAGAGACTACTAGACAGGTATATGGAGGAATTTAAGGTGGGGGGGTTATATGGAAGGCAGGGTTGGCACAACATTGTGGGCCGAAGGGCCTGTACTGTGCTGTACTGTTCTATGTTCCCACACTTCAAAGGCACAGTACGTAACTGTACACCATCTCTGAATGGAGAAGGCTCAGAGAATTAAACGGACGATATATTTGAATTGCCTGACAATTTTCCTGGGGGTTTCTCAACAAGCTCCAAGTAACCCCAACAGAAAAATGCAGGTTGAAACAGATATATAGGGGACTTACTTGATCATTGGGAAGGTGCCCAGAGAAAATTCCTAATGCATATGCTTGCATCTAAAATTGATGAAGAACCCTATTTAGATCCAGTCTACTCAGTCAGAACCATCAAGTCTAGCTGGAATTGGAGCACCTAAAATATTAGAAACTTTTTTTTTTAAGAAATCTAACATTTTATTAAGAGAACAATAGATTGAAGTTATCATGCACAATTAATGACCAATTGCATCACAAAAAAAAAGCCAATAAACAATTCCAAGTTCAATAAGATTACTAGCTGGTGTGCATTTCTATTAGTCTAGATATAGAAGTTTTTTTTTGTTTTCACTGTACTACTTTCCAGAGCAATACAAGTTGTGATAGCCACCAACAGCCATGGGACACCATGCTTGGTGCATGATCATATTCTTATCAATAGGTCAATGACTGAACCAAAATTACCACCATTTGACCTGTCCATGTGCAGTCAACCATCATAAATCATGCAATACACTGCAAAGAACTACTTGTTTGAAAAAGCTTTACATGTAATTTTTTCTTCAAAATGGTAGAATAAGTAATGACAAGTTAAAATATTTAATGGGTTTGATGACATTATAATTTGGATAGTTTAAAATTCCATTAAACATCAAAGCTTAGCATTTTGTGACAGCATTATAAAACTTCCAAAGAATTAATCACTTAACAAAGCAGGTAAGAGTCCTCACATTTCCCAATAACTTGCCAAATACTTTAAACATTTCAAAGATAACAAGATGGTCAGAGTCTAACGTTGCAAAACCACATCCCAAAAATAGATCACCATTGTAACAACTAACACTTTTGCTTTTAGACAGCCAGACACATAACATTTTCTGAGTTTCATTTCTAATTGTACTAGGGAATTGTTTTAAAAATGACATGGGACATTTTATTGCTGGTTGTGAATGTGGGCTCTAGAGAGATTGTGTGGAAACTGTACACAGGTAATAAAACAACACTCAGCTAGATTCAACAGTTCAAATTTCACAAGTTAGCTCACTGCACTTGAGGCCTAACAAAAGATATTTTGCAATACATCCAAACGATTTCCTACCCGGTTTTAACCACATGAAAATATATGCAGATTGCAAATGACTGCATTGTTGTGCGCAGAAGTTGTCAAAAATAGATTGACAGCAACCAACTCAATTCACTTACCTTGCACAATTAGGTAGTTATACAAAGGAGTTTTAAAATAATAGCAATGTCTAAAAGCTACAAGGGTATGAAACTAAAGGTTCTGAAAGAAATGTATAAATCAAAACAATCAGGTAGTAATCAAGTATCACTCTTCTTGTAGTGTAAATCTAAATTACACTCATCTGAAAATCTCTGCTCGCTGATACTCTCATTTAGGCCTTAAGATACAATCAACGCTTACCTCCTGAAAGAAAACTTAATTTCTAAAAACAGACAGTTCTACAACCCAAAAACAGTCAACAAATTGAATTGGAACAAACAATGCTTCTAAAAGGAATACTGAAAATAGTAGAAGATTGAAAGTAATGCACTCTGTTGGTGTCACAGTGCCTGCACATGGGTGTGTGCCTTTTCTAGGGTGTAGTTTGCACACTGTAGTCTGTTTTTGTGGATACGTTGTGTAGTTTGCTATTGCTATGCCCTTTCATTGTGGTTTTATCTTAACTACATTTGCCCCGGTCTTTTTGAGCCTGCCTGTGTCCGTCTGTGTCAATTCATGCTGGTGTGTCTGAGTGCCAGTGTTTGTGTCTGAGTCCATACACACACAGACAGACAGAAGATGTGCTGCCAAGGCCAGGCCCAGATTGCAGTAGGGCCCAGGCTGGCCGGCAGGGTGGAAGGGGGTGGGGGTTGGGAATGAATGAGCCCCCGTGGTCTCCCTCCCCACACTCACCGCTCTCGATCTCGTTGCCCTTTTTGGCGGTCGCAGCGTTTCCCATCCTTCGGGAGAGCGGGCCGAGGCTCAACGGCTGAAGCTGGTGGGCGGGCGGCTGCTGCTGCTGCTGCGGCGGCTGGTTCGGTTGCCCCCACACCCCCCCAGGCACTCACTCACTCACACACAACTGCCCGCAAGGCGAAGCGGAGAGAGGAAAGAGTAAATCCGCGGGAACTAGCGATGTCTCCGGCCGCCGTGCGCATACGGGTCGGATGCGGCTGCCCCGCGACCCTCCGTCTGCTCGACGGGCCCCTTCACCGCGACTCCGCAACCCAACTCGCTGCCGGAAGTGACGTGAAAACGAGCGCGAGCGCGCGCGCACACGCTCGCACAAACAAATATACTCGCTGGTTAGGCCGGGCCACGCGCACGCTCGCTCTCCGGCTACCGCGCGAAAGAGAGCGGCGCCATGACATCACCGCGAACCCGGCTCGCCTAGAACTACACGTAGCATGACGTCACTGGAGAGGGCGGCGCGCGGGGATAAAAGGAACGCCGCGAGGTCACGTGAGGAAGAGCGGCTCTTATAGTGGTTTGAGGGGTGGGCGGGGCGACGATGATGTAACAAGCCGGGAGGCCGGGCTTCAGACAGTTAAGCAGGTTAGGTTGACTTCAGCTTTTGACTGCGCTCTCCGTCCCCTCCCCCCTCTACTCAAACCGTTTATAGGGATCAAAGTCACCGAATGCGCCCAACGGGTTTAATTATCCGGCGGCCGACGTGTTTATTTCGGACTTTCCTGTCAAATGGGAATGGGAGTTGGGGGTCGGTGCTCATTGCATCAGTCGGGCCCGCGCCGCCGCTATCCGACCCCACAACGTTATCCGCACTACTTCTCGGCGGCGCAGGCGGACACGAGCTGGCTCTGCGCGCTTCGCCGCTGTTTCCACGTTAACGGCGCGAGCCGCGGGCTATTCTGGGCTCTTCACCCCCTGGGGACAGGAGGCACTTCCGCAGGGGGAGGGGCGAGAGTGCCCGGCCCTCAGCCCCTCCCTGCAAACTCCAACTCTAAACTTGATCTATTCTCATGTATCTGTTAAATAGCGTCGCTTCTGAAGCTTTTTTATAAAAACTTTTCATACACATTTACATACAGCATTTTATGTACATTAGTTATTAAATATTCACAGCCTTGCATAAACAGAGGAGACTGCAGATGCTGTATCCACAACACCACGTACAAAATGCGTGGGAAACTCAGCAGATCTGGCAGCATCTACGGAAGGAAATAAACTGTCGACATTCCAGGCTGAAAAGTGTATGCCCAGGGAGGGTTGGCACCTCTGGTGTGGGGGCTTGCCATGTCCATTATGGGGCAGTTCACTCACTTTCGTTCTCTACTAGTCTGGCTCCAACTTTGCATGCGACAGCCGCCACACCCCGGTACCCAGACATCCCACCCTGCAAAAACTCATTTCAGGGAGGTAACACCATCAATTTGCGGGAGACTTCCGGGAGAGGTGGGATGTTTGCAATAGAGTAGCTCCTTAGCAGCCAGCCAGCTAGTTTAAATCACGTTAGCTATGCTAATGAATGAATGACACCTGTTAATCTCACCTCAACATGTCTTTTACATTTTAACCCATCATGGGCAATAGAAAAGTCACTGTTGCAAACAGTGCTGTGAGCAACACTGTCTTTATTTTTGACCCCTATTAGGCAGGGGTACACTTTAGGGTAGTCTGGAGTGACGTATGTTTTATATTTTCTTTTTTTGGAACACATTGCCACTCTGACTTATTTTTGGAACTCTCTCGCTCTTGCCTTCGCTCTCTATTGCGCGCGCTCTCGCTCGTGGTCGCTCTCACGCTTGCTTTCTCACTCTCACTCTCTCTCACTCGCTTTCTCGCTCTTGCGCTTGCTCTCTCACGCTCGCTCTCAAAAAAAATCAATTTCCGGGACATCATATATAATTTGCGGGCATCAGGGAGCCGCTATTAATTTGCGGGAGACTCCCAGAACTTCCGGGAGAGGTGGGATGTCTGCGGTACCTGTATACTGTTTCGACAGGTGAGCTAAGCAAGTTGAGTGCAGCCAGCTGGCCTCGTACCCCGGTGAGAGAGGAACATGCCTGTCCCAGCATGTGAAATCAGCTCCAGTGAATGTGATGCAATGGCCAGGAAGGCAATGCTTCCCAGAGAGCAAAGGGCATGTCAAGGCTTCGAGGAAAGAAAGCATGGTCATCCATTGCAACCAAGGAAAACCCCAGTTTGTGACAAATACACCTGTCACTAGACTTCCAAGGCCAGGAAAGTGGAACTGCCCAAGTGTAATGGCTTTTCCACTTTTAAAAACTCTCCTGCGCTGGTTTCTTGCCAAGTTCAAGTTTAATTATCATTCAACCATATATGAATATAGCCAACTGTATTCTGCACTCCCCCTCACCCCAGGACTGAAGTGCAGAATACAGTGTCTACAGTCATATACAGCACAAGGCACATGTAAGATAACAAGTAAACATCCAGTCACACATATATTTAGCCCAAGTCTCTGAGTGACATATCTTGTAAGTTGATGGTATATGGGTGTGGTAGGCAAGCAATCTTCAGAAGTCCGCAGATGAACATACGTACAAACTCAATCCAGTTTGTCTTCCACTGAGAGAGCACTGGAGTGCAGCAGACAACCAACAATTTCGGGTCAAAACCCTTCATCAGGACTTGGGGGACAGGCAAAAAGACATTTTGTTTGTTACTCCAGATTCAAGCTTCAGTAACCTCTTGTGTTGCCAGATTTTATATCAAAACATATTTGGTGGGTATGGGTGTGTGTGTATCTATATTCCCTGGAATATGGGACAGCTAGTATTGAATCAGGAATCAATTCCTTATTCCAAACATAAGGAGTGTGTATGTTCTCCCTGTGACCATGAGAGTTTCCTCTGGGTGCTCTGATTTCCTCCCACATTCCAAAGATGTATGGGTTAGGGTTAGTGAGTGCTGGGTGTGCTACAAGTCAGGGCATGAAGGGTTACAGGGAAAAGGCAAAAGATTGGGGCTGAGGGGGAAATGGATCAGCAATAATGAAATGGTGGAGCAGACTCATTGGGCGAAATGGCTTAATTCTGTTCCTATATTTTATGGTGTTATGTTGGAACCAGAAGCCTGGCAACAAATACAGGCTGCTCCTAGCACATCCTCAGACTGTATTTGTCATTGACGCAAATGAAACAGAACACTACCACAGTAGCATCCATAGGAAGAAGCACAGTTGACGTTTCGGGCCGAGACCCTTCGTCAGGACTTGCATTTGAGAAGGATTTGTACAAGTGCACCTAGCGGTTATCACAACGCTATTACAACTTGGGGTGCTTGGAGTTTGGAGTTCTGCTCTGACACCGTCTATAAAGAGTTTGTACAGTACGTCCTCCCCATGAAATGCATGGGTTTCCTGCAGGTGCTCCGCTTTCCTCACGCGGTCCAAAGATGTACGGGTTAGTGGGTTAATTGGTCATTGTAAAATGTACTGAAATTAGGCTACGGTTAAGTAGGTGGGTTGCTAGGCCGTGTGGCTCGTTTGGCCAGAGGGGTCTGTTATGCACTAAATCTCTAAATAAGTAAAATAAGAACAACTATCAAGGGTAAGTTGGTTTATTATTGTCACATACTGCAATATTATTGTCACATAATGCGATTAGTGAAAAACCTAGTTGTACATGCCATCCATCTAGATAATTCCATTACAACAGTTCATTGAGCTAGTACAAGGGAAAACAATAGCAGAAAGCAGACTAAAGTGAAGTGCAGCTGGACAATTGAGTGCAAGGGGTACTTTGTGGGGTCGTGTCCTCCTTATTTTATTGAGATACAGAGCGGAATAGGCCCTTCTGGCCCAGCAGTCCCCCAATTTAACCCTAACCTATTCACAGGACAATGTTGCAATGGTCAATTAACCTACTAACCGGTACGTCTTTGGACTGTGGGAGGAAAGCGGAGCACCCGGAGGCAGCGGTGGGAAATAAGCTCAGTCACAAGCATTGTGCTAACCTCTATGTTTTCTAGGGGACCATTACAGTGGGATAGAAGCTGTCTTTAAATCTGTTGCTATGTTCTTTCAGGCTTTTAAGGTAAAATTAAATTTAGACCATAAGACACAGAAGCAATATTTGGCCATTCAGCTTATTGCATCTCTTCATCATTCCATCATGGCTGATTTATTATCCCTGTCAACCTCACGCTCTTGCCTACTTCCCAATACCTGACGAATCAAGAACCCATCAGCCTATGCTTTAAATCAATCCAATAAATTGGCCTCCACAGCCATCCATGACAATGGGTTCCACAGTTTCATCACCCTCTGCCTAAAGAATTTCCTCCTCATCTCTGTTCTAAAGGAATATCCTGTGGCCCTAGACTCTCCCACTATAGGAAACATCTCCACATCCACTCTATCGTGGCTTTTCAATATTCAATAGCTGTCAATGAGACCCTCCCCCCCCCCATCCTCCTAAATTCCAGTGAGTACAAGCCCAAAGCCGTCATATGTTAACCCTTTCATTCCTGGAATCAATCTCCTGAACCTCCTCTGGACCCTCTCCAATGCCAGCACATTTTTTCTTAGATAAGCAGCCCAAAACTGATCACAATGCACCATGTGTGGTCTGACCAATGCCTTGTAAAGCCCCTGCTATTATCAAAGTATGTACTATATATGTTACCATGAGCAACACACATAAAAGTTGCTGGTGAACGCAGCAGGCCAGGCAGCATCTATTGGAAGAGGTACAGTCGACGTTTCGGACCAAGACCCTTCGTCAGGACTAACTGAAAGAAGCGCTAGTAAGAGATTCGAAAGGGGGAGGGGGAGATCAGAAATGATAGAAGAAGACAGGAGGGGGAGGGATGGAGCCAGGAGCTGGACAGGTGATTGGCAAAGAGATATGAGAGGATCATGGGACAGGAGGCCTAGGGAGAAAGAAAAGGGTGTGGGGGGAAGCCCAGAGGATGGGCAAGGAGTATAGTCAGAGGGACAAAAAGGAGAGAGAGAAAAAGAATGTGTGTATATAAATAAATAACGGATGGGGTACGAGGGGGAGGTGGGGCATTAGCGGAAGTTTGAGAAGTCAATGTTCATGCCATCAGGTTGGAGGTTACCCAGATGGAATATAAGGTGTTGTTCCTCCAACCTGAGTGTGGCTTCATCTTTACAGTAGAGGAGGCCGTGGATAGACATATCAGAATGGAAATGGGACGTGGAATTAAAATGTTAACATGAGATTCATTTTCTTGCAGGTATATATAGGGAAATAAAGAAATACAATAATTTTTATGAAAAACCATACATAATCAAAGATTGACAAACAATCAATGTGCAAAAGAAGACAAATAGTACAAGTAAAAATTTAGCACTGAGAGCATGAGTTGTATAATCCTTAAAAGTGAGTCCAAAGATTGGGGAATCAGTTCGGTGTTGAGGTGAGCGAAGTTATCCACTCTGGTTCAGGAGCTTGATGGTTGAAGGGTAAAAACTGTAAAAAACCAAGCTGTAAGAATAGGGGACAAACTCTCTTCTACAATCACTCTGAGCACCGGTGCCCCACAAGGCTGTGTACTCAGCCCCCTGCTGTACTCACTGTACACCCATGATTGTGTAGCCAAGTTTCCATCGAACTCAATATATAAGTTTGCTGATAACACCACAATTGTAGGCTATATCTCGGGTAATGATGAGTTTGAGTACAGAGAGGAAATTAAGAACCTGGTGGAATGGTGCGAAGACAATAACCTATCCCTCAACGTCAGCAAAACGAAGGAATTGGTTGTTGACTTCAGAAGGAGTAGCGGGCCGCACGACCCAATTTACATCGGTGGTGTGCAAGTGGAACAGGTCAAAAGCTTTAAGTTTCTCGGGGTCAATATCACAAATGACCTGACTTGGTCCAACCAAGCAGAGTTCACTGCCAAGAAGGCCCGCCAGCGCCTTTACTTCCTGAGAAAACTAAAGAAATTTGGCCTGTCCCCTAAAACCCTCACTAATTTTTATAGATGCACCGTAGAAAGCATTCTTCTACAGTGCATCACAACCTGGTATGGAAGTTATCCTGTCCATGACCAAAAGAAGCTGCAGAAAGTCGTGAAGACAGTGCAGCACATCACACAAACCAATCTTCCATCCATGGACTCTCTTTACACTGCACGCTGTCGGAGCAGTGCTGTCAGGATAATCAAGGACACGACCCACCCAGCCAACACACTTTTCGTCCCTCTTCCCTCCGGGAGAAGGTTCAGGAGCTTGAAGACTCGCACGGCCAGATTTGGGCACAGCTTCTTTCCAAATGTGATAAGACTGCTGAACAGATCCTGACATGAACCTGGGCCGTACCCTCCAAATATCCGGACCTGCCTCTCGGTTTTTTTGCACTACCTTACTTCCCATTTTTCTATTTTCTATTTATGATTTATAATTTAAATTTTTAATATTTACTAATTTTAACTATTTTTAATATTTAATATTTGTAATCCAGGGAGTGTGAAGCGCAGAATCAAATATCGCTGTGATGATTGTACGTTCTGGTACCAATTGTTTGGCGACAATAAAGTATAAAGTATAAGTTTTAACTGTTCCTGAATTTAATAGTGTGGGACCTAAGGCCTTTGTACCTCCTATCCAATATTAGTAGTAAGAAGAGAGCATGGCCTGGATGATGGGGTCCTTGATGATGGATGTTGCTTTCTATTGCTCCATGTAAGTGTGCTCAATGGTGGGGATGGCTTTGCCTATGATGGACGAGGCCTTATCCACTACTTTCTGTCTTGAATTCTGTTCATACAGATCAATTCATTGCACAATTGAATTGAATTGACTTTATTTCTTACATCGTTCACATACAGGAGGAGTAAAAATCTTTACGTTATGTGTCCATCTGAATGTGCAATGTGCAATTTATAGTAATTAGTAATTAATAGTATGTACAC
This sequence comes from Mobula birostris, assembly GCF_030028105.1. Lineage (NCBI taxonomy): Eukaryota > Metazoa > Chordata > Chondrichthyes > Myliobatiformes > Myliobatidae > Mobula > Mobula birostris. The sequence continues at coordinate 7,730,233 of NC_092381.1, forward strand.
TAAGATATACAACAGAACAGTCAATATAGCATAGAAATACAATTGTGTCAGGGTGAATTAATCAGTCTGATGGCCCGGTAGTAGAAGCTGTCCCGGAGCCTGTTGGTCCTGGCTTTAATGCTGCGATACTGTTTCCTGGATAGTAGCAGCTGGAACAATTTGTTGTTAGGGTGACTCAGGTCCCAATGATCCTTTGGGCCCTTTTTATGCACTGTCACTGTAAATTTACTGAATAGTGTGAAGTTCACATCCACAGATCTGCTGGGCTGTCTACACCACTCTCTGCAGACTCCTGCGATTGAGGGAGGTACAGTTCCCGTACCAGGCAGTGATACATCCGGTCAGGATGCTCTCAACTGTACCCCTGTAGAAAGTCCTTAGGACTTGGGGACTCATGCCAAACTTCTTCAACCGTCTGAGGTGAAAGAGGCACCGTTGTACTTTCTTTCACCACACAACTGGTATGTACAGACCAAGTAAGGTCCCCGGTGATGTGTATACCAAGGAACTTAAAGCTGTTCACCCTCTGAGCCCTAGATCCATTGACATAAATAGAGGTTAGCCTGTCTCCATTCCTCCTGTAGTCCGCAACCAGCTCCTTTGTTTTTGCAACATTGAGGGAGAGGTTGTTTTCTTGACACCACTATGTCAGGGTGATGACTTCTTCTCTGTCAGCTGCCTCATTATTATTTGAGATAAGGCCAATCAGTGTAGTGTTGTCAGCAAATTAGCAGATTGGAGCTGTGGGTGGCGAAAAAGTCATGGGTATACAGACAGTAAACGATGGGGCTTAGTACACAGCCCTGGGGAGCCCCTGTGTTGAGGCTCAGAGGGGCAGAGGTGAGGGAGCCCACTCTTACCACCTGCCAGTGATCTGACAGGAAGTCCAGGATCCAGCTGCACAAGGCAGGGTGAAGGCCGAGGGTGAGTTTCTTGTCAAGCCTGGAGGTGTTGGATGCTGAACTGTAGTCCAAGAACATTACTCTTCTCCAGGTGTGTAAGGACGGTTGTAGAGCTGTGGCTATTGCATCATCTGTTGATCAGTTGTGTCAGGAGGTGAATTGTAGAGGGTCCAGTTTGGGTGGTAGTAAGCTACAGATGTAGTCCTTGACCAGCCTCTCAAAGCATTTGCTTATTATTGAGATGAGTAGGACAAGATGCCGGTTGTTTAGACATGTTGCCGTGATCTTTTTACGTACAGGGACCTGATGGATGTTTTGAAGCAGGTGGGCACTCTACGCTGGGAGAGAGGGAGATTAAAAATGTCTGCTAATTGTGCCGTGCACATCCTGAAAACCCACTTTGGGATGCCATCCGGTCCTTCAGCCTTGTGACTGTCCACCCGTTGGATACACCTGTGTACTTCAGCCTCAGAGATGACCAAGGTGCAGGTCGCTTCAGCGGCTCTCCTTGGGAGTTCAGTGTTGGCGACATCGAACTGAGAGTAAAAAAGATTTAGCTCATCTGGGAGAGAGGCAGCGATGTTGGCAGCACCACTGCGTTTAGCTTTGAAGTCTGTGTTGGTGTGCAGACCTTGCCATTAGCTGCATATGTTCTTGGTGGATAAGGTAAAATGAAAACAGAATGCAGAATAAGGTGCTACAGGGAAAATGCAGTGCAGGTGAACAACAATGTGAAAACCAAAGCAATGTCATTGTGAGGCCAAGAGTCCTTCTTATCACACCAAAGCACCATTCAATAGTCTTACAACAGTGAGGTACAAACTGTCCTTGACTCTGGTGGTACGTGCTTTTAGGCTTTTGTATCTTCTGCCCAATGGGAAGGGGAGAAGAGAGAATGCCCAGTGTAGGTGGGATCTTTGATTATACTGTCTGCTTTACTGAAGCAGTGAGAAGTGTGGACAAAATCCACAGATGAGTTAGTTGTTACCACAAACGACACATCTCACTGTATGTTTTGATGTACATGTGATAAGTAAGTCTGAATCTATGGCAGCTCATTCCATGCTCTGCAACCTCTGCATCCCTTTTAAAATTTTCACCTCTCATCTTAAACCTAAACTCTTTAGTTTTTAGTTCCCTGGGAATAAAAGATCATGTTCACCATCTTTAACATACACACTACTGGCAAGGCTGTAATTTATTAAAGTGCTGTCAGTTTTGAAATGCTCATTTACTGAGCTTATGCATATATTTGTATAGCTTGTGTCTTTATTTAGTGATATAACGTGGTAAGAGGCCCTGCTAGTTGAATGAACACATGCTGCCTAATGACACCTATGTGGCCAATTAAGTTACTAACCCAGACATCTTTAGGATGTGGGAAGAAACCCATGTGGGGACAGGGAGAACATGCAAACTCCTTTCAGAAAGCAGCAGCAATTGAACCTGGGATGCTGCTTCTGTAATAGCTACCATATTTTGGGGATCAAGCTTGTTTTTTAAGCACTGATTAAATTCACTTTGCTCCTTCTTAAAAGTGATCACTTTCCATTGTGTTGCTGCTGACCTGCTTAAAGCAGTTCTTAATAACAGTTGGATAATTCTGTCACTATTTTTACTGGAAATTGGCTTTTCAATCCAAGCACTTATTAATTGCCCCCAATAGTGTGCTACCAAAAACATTTATAAAACTTTATCAAAAGCAGATAATGATTAAGGATAACAAAATGATTAGCTTTATTTGTCACGTTGAAACATCGAGACATACAATGAAATGCGTCATTTGCGTCAACAGCCAACACAGTTCAACATGTACGAAACAGTGCACCCTAACGCCTTCATCATTGTTTTGTGGGATTTTAACCAGGCTATTCTGAAAAAAATACTAATTACCATCAACAGATCACTTACAGTACCAAAGAAAATATCACATTGTTACACCACTATCAAGAATGCCTACCATGCTATTCCATGCCCCCACTGCGGGAAGTCTGATCACCTAGCTGTAGTTCTACTCCCTGAGTATAGGCGGAGACTGAAGACTGAAGCACCAGTAGTGAGGACCAATAAGGAATGGACAAGGGAAACATAGGAGTGCCTACGGATGGCTTTGAATCAGTGAACTGGACTGTATTCAGGGTTTCATCTTCGAACCTGGATGAGTATGCTGAAGTTGATACCAAATTCATTAAAACCTGTATGGATGAGTGCGTGCCAACAAAGACTTACTGTACATTCCCAAACCAAAAGCCATGGATGAACCAGGAGGTACGTCATCTGCTGAAGCCTAGACCTGTGGCATTCAAGTCTGGCAACCCAGGTTTGTACCAAAAAACCAGGAATGATTTGCAGAGGGCTATTTCAAGGGTGAAGAGATAATTTCAAATGAGTTTAGAGGTAACACTGGATGTACGACAACTCCAGCAGGGTTTGGAAGACGTTACTTCCTACAAAGCAAAACCCAATAGCATGAATGGCAGCGATGCTTCACTACTAAATGAACTCAATGCCTTCTATGCCGGCATTGAAAGGGAGAACACAACTACAGCTGTGAAGATCCCTGCTGCACCCAGTGACCGTATGATCTCTGTCTCAGAGGCTGATGTTAGGCAGTCTTTAAAGAGGGTGAACCCTCACGAGGCGGAAGGTCCCAATGGAGTACCTGGTAAGGCTCTGAAAACCTGTGCCAACCAACTCGTGGGAGTATTCAAGGACATTTTCAACCTCTCACTGCTACAGGCAGAGTTCAGAAGGGCAACAATTATACCAGCGCCTAAGAAGAATAATGTGGGCTACCTTAATGACTATCGCCTGGTAGCACTCATATTTACAGTGATGAAATGCTTTGAGAGGTTGGTCATGACTAGACTGAACTCCTGCCTCAGCAAGGACCTGGACCCATTGCAATTTGCCTTTCGCCACAATATGTCAACGGCAGACGCAACCTCAATGGCTCTTCACATGGCCTTAGACCACCTGGACAATACTGTTCATTGACTACAGCTCAGCATTCAATACCATCATTCCCACAATCCTGATTGAGAAGTTACAGAACTTGGGCCTCTGTATCTCCCTCTGCAATTGGATCCTCAACTTCTTAACCAGAAAACCACAATCTGTTGAGATTGGTGATAACGTCCCCTACTCGCTGACAATCAACACTGGTGCACCTTAGGGGTGTGTGCTTAGCGCACTGCTCTTCTCTCTCTATACCTATGACTGTGTGGCTGGGCTCAAATACCATCTATAGATTTGCTGACGATACCATTGTTGGTAGAAACTCAGGTGGTGACGAGAGGGCGTACAAGAGTGAGATATGCCAACTAGTGGAGTGGTGTCGCAGCAACAACCTGGCACTCAACGTCAGTAAGACGGAAGAGTTGATTGTGAATTTTAGGAAGGGTAAGGCAAAGGAACACATACCGATCCTCATAGGGGGATCAGAAGTGGAGAGAGCGAGCAGCTTCAAGTTCCTGGGTGTCTGAGGACCTAATCTGGTCCCAAGATATCGATGCAGTTATAAAGAAGGCAAGACAGCAACTATACTTAATTAGGAGTTCGAAGAGATTTGGTATGTCAAGAATACACTCAAAAACTTCTATAGATGTATTGTGGAGAGCATTCTGACAGGCTGCATCACTGTCTGGTATCGGGGGGGGGGAGGGGTGGTGCTGGAGCTACTGCATAGGACCGAAAGAAGCTGCAGAGGGTTGTAAATTTAGTCGGCTCCATCTTGGGTACTACCTACAAAGTACTCAGGAGGTCTTCAAAGAGCAGTGTTTCAGAAAGGCAGCGTCCATTATTAAGGACCTACAGTACCCAGTGCATGCCCTTTTCTCACTGTTACCATCAGGTGGGAGGTACTGAATCCTGAAGGCACACACTCAGTGATTCAGGAACAGCTTCTTCCCCTCTGCCATCTGATTCCTAAATGGACATTGAACCTGTGAACACTACCTCACTTTTTCAATATACATTATTTCTGTTTATACTGTAATTGTTTGGGACATTGACAGAAGGCATCTACATGGACACCAGGTCTGATGGGCGGCTGTTCAACCCTGCGCACCTGAGAGCAAGAACAAAGGTGTGAAAGATCTTAATACGTGACATGTTCTTTACTGATGACGTTGCTATAACCTCGCACGCCAAACAGCAACTACAAACTCTCATGGACCGCACATTCAAGGGCTTCGGGCTTACCATCAGCCTAAAGAAAACAAATGTCCTTGCCCAGAACGTAGTGGAGACACCAGTCATTACCATGGACAATTACGATCTAAAAGTGGTCCACAAGTTCACATACTTGGGGTTGACCATTAGCGACATGCTCTCCCTTGATGCTGAAGTCAATAGATGTATCAGCAAAGCAGCATCGATCCTTGCTCGATTCTCCTCGTGGGTCTGGGAGAATCCGAAACTCGCTACAGAGACCAAGACCGCTGTGTACAGTGCATGCGTTATCAGCACCCTCCTGTATGGTAGTGAGACTTGGACCATCTACTCCAAGCAGGAGAGGAAACTCAATAGTTTTCACCTGCGCAGCCTTCGCCACAGCCTTGGCATCACCTGGAGAGACAAAGTGCCAAACTCTGAGGTCCTCTCCCGCGCTGGACTTCCCACAATGTTCACACTTTTAAGACAACGCAGACTGCGCTGGCTGGGCCACGTCCATCATGCGAAGGATGGTAGACTGCCAAAGGACATCCTCTACGGTGAACCAGCAACAGGCAAGAGGAACGTTGGTAGACCCCAGCTTCGCTTCAAGGACCTCTGCAAGCACGACATGAAAACCTTAAAAATCAACACAGAGTGCTGGGAGGATACAGCAGATGACTGCAACAAATGGCGAGGTACTCTTCAGCAACACCTAGAGCAAGGCGAAAGAGTGATCCTGAGTCAGTTTGAGGAGCGCAGAGCACAGCAGACACATGCAGCAACTGTGGCAGAGTTTGCCGTTCCAGGATTGGCCTCAATAGCCACAGTCGACGCTGCTCGACAAACCAGTGACTCCCAGAGGCGCAGTACCCATGGTTGACCATGACCGACGGAGGCCACACACACACACACTGTAATTGATTAACTTATTTATTTATTATTACTATTTTTTTCTTCTTCTTCTATCTTATGTATTGCATTGAATTGCTGCTGCTAAGTTAACAAATTTCACGACACATGCCGGTGATAATAAATCTGATTCTGGATGTGCTGATGGCAGCCTGCAAGCATAGTTTCCTCTAAGCTGTGCACATGCACACGTTTTTCGACCAGTGCACAAATTTAATTAATGTGCACACAAAAGGTTAGTTACCTAAAATAATGTAGTAATTACTAATTATACTTAGTGAAAATAATCTTTTAGCGAACTGTTTCTGTTAACTAGTTACACACACAAAAAATACTGGTGAACGCTGCAGGCCAGGCAGCATCTATAGGAACAGGTACAGTCAACGGGTCTCGGCCCAAAACGTTGACTGTACCTCTTCCTATAGATGCTGCCTGGCCTGCTGCACTCACCAGCATTTTTGTGTGTGTGTTGCTTGAATTTCCAGCATCTGCAGATTTCCTTGTGTTTGCGCTGTTAACGAGCTAGTCGGTTTTTCAAACACCACAATGCACGTCACTAATTTACGTCACCTCACCTTTCCTGTTCCAGGTTGTACAGCTGCATCACGGCGGCAGCCATGTTTGGCGGACAGTGTTCATATCGTAAAGTTTACAAAGACCTGTTTCAAATCCTGTAGATAGCTTACTAAGTTTTTATTGAAAAAAGTATTTATTCACTATGTCGAATTCAAAAGAAGCGAAAGGCGTGAAGCGCAAAAGAACCGCAAATTTGTTTAAAGTTGAATGGCTTAACAAAATAGTAGAAACTGCTACACCGAAAGCTCATGAGTGCATGAAAGTTCAGCTACAAGAAATATTTATGTATGATTTGGAAACTGGAGTTATCTGTTTGTATTGTCGTGATGCGAAAGTTGCTGGAGAATTTGCTAGTGGAAAGAAGTGGGATGATGTTTGGAAACTTGACTTTTTGGAGCGACATTTGGCAAGTAAATCGCATTTGGACAGTGTGCAAAAGCTCAGGCAACAGAACCCGTCATTACCCGTTACAGGAGTGCTACGCATATAACGATTGAGTGCAGATGAGCGAGAGTGAAAACAATCAAAGTTGAGGTACAAGAATGGTCAGCTTTTGATTTCTCTGCAATTGCAGATTGTGACTTCACATTTGGCGATGAACAAGTTAATGCCTTATGTCTAAAATATCATGATTTTCTAGCTGAAAATACTGTAATAGTTTAATGATTTCAAATTTCCTGTACAAGAAAAAATTAAATCCAAACTGATTTCAAACTTTGCTCAAATGGTGGCATTTGTACTTCAAAATGAACAGTTTTGTGACCTTGCACAGTTGATGGACATTGGGGGAACCTTTCTTGTGTCTAGTGCGGACTGTGAGTCAACTCAAAAACAAGCTGAGAGACCGTTTAGGTGAACGTCATTTGGATATGTTAATGAGAATCAAAAGCTATCAATTGGATGGAAGTTCTAATAGTCTAGATAGAGTTTACAAAGAATGGGTAAATGCCTAAGACAGGAGAGAGAAAAAATAACTGAGTGACTTAAATATGTATGTTATTTTGTTGTTATTCTGTGCAGTTTTATGTCAAATATTTTGTAAACCTACATAATATTTGAGATGGGAGGAGAAGATGGCAGTGCGCCTGCGCAGCCCTCCGGTGAAAAATGATATCGTATCTGTTAAATGGGGGCCATGGACAATTCTGATTTGATGGAGAATGGACATGAAAGCACAGAGGAACATCTGGAGAAATTTCTGAAACGCTCGTTCGCTGCTATCGTTACTGCGTGGTCGGAAATTTTTTGGAGGGTAGGCCTCAAAATTCCCGGCCTTGCCTGCTTTTGGCAACCGAGAAAGAGGTCGAATCATTCGGACAGAGATGGCGCTCAGTACTCGGTGTCGGAGAGCTGATCAGAGCTTGAAGTTTTTGGATGACTCAGAGTCGGATTGTGGTTGGCATGGCAGGGAGAGTTTTTCTTCCTTCTCCCGTCTGCGTGAGATGTGGGACATTTGAGAGACTTTGAACTTTTACTGTGCTCATGGACTTCTTCATCAAGTTATGGTATTGTTGCACTGTTGTAACTATATGTTATAATTATGTGGTTTTGTCAGTTTTTTCAGTCTTGGTCTGTCCTGTGTTTTGTGATATCACACCGGAGGAAATATTGTATCATTTCTTAATGCATGCATTACTAAATGACAATAAAATAGTACTACGTTTCTTCATAATCTAAAAACTGTGCCATGTGTGCATTCAATGTGCACATTCTTTTGTCACAGGAAAAAAATTTGCACAACATAAGATTTTTGCGCACACTGACTACTAAAAATTAGAGGGAACATTGCCTGCAAGTGTTACCATGCTTCTGGCACCAACATAGTAAGCCCATAACTGACCAACTCTAACTCATACGTCTTTTGAATGTGGGAGGAGACTGGAACACCCAGAGGAAAGACACACGGTCATGGGGAGACCCAACAAACTCCTTAAAGAGAGCGGCGTATTTGAACCTGGGTCACTGGCAGTAATAGTGTTACATTAACTGCTGTGCTAATGTGCTACTCCTGTCACCCTGATGTGGCTTATTCTCACCCACTGAAAATGAAACCCATTGCGCAAAGCTCTGGAAAGAAACACAAACACTTCCATAAATCTTGTTCCAACTTCTGACTTCCTTCCACACACTGTACCACAAGTGTACTCTGTCTGCACACCAGACAGAATCCTCAGCAAATGCAAATCCAGGCAAATGCAGTCTTGTTGGGTTGAGAGCAGGGGTTAAGCATGAACAAAGGAAGTAAAAGATCCCCACCGTCCAGTACATGCCCTCTTCTCAATGCTGCCATCAAGGAGGAGGTACAGGAGCCTGAAGGCACACACTCAATGTTTCAGGAACAGCTTCTTTCTCTCTTCACTTCCACCATCAGATTTCTGAGTGGACGATGTACCCATGAACACCATCTCATCATTTGCACTACTTATTTGTTTATATATACTATGTCCTGTGTTGTATAACATGGACGATCATTGTCTTTCCATAACCATGGGTGTTCTTGGCAAATTTTTTACAGAAGTGATTTGCCATTGCCTTCTTCTGGGCAGTGTCTTTACAAGACGGGTAACCCCAGCCATTACCAATACCTTCAGAAATTGTCTGCCTGGTGTCAGTGGTCACATAACCAGGACTTGTGATCTGCACCAGCTGCTCGTACAACCATCCACCACCTGCTCCCATGGCTTCACGTGACCCTGATCAGGGGGCGGAGCTAAGCAGGTGCCACGCCCTGCCGAGGGGTGACCTGCAGGCTAGCGGAGGGAAGAAGTGCCTTACATCTCCTTTAGTAGATACATATTTATATGTGTATAATATATTTCTTTTTGTAAGAAATAAGTGATTTTTACGTATTGGATTGTACTGCTACCAGAAAACAACCAGATTAACGCGTCTATCAGAGATAATAAACCTGATTCTGATGTGGCCCCAGAGGCTAGATGTCAAACTACATTTCTCATGAGCGCTTGCTCTTCTTACTCAATGGCCTCTCACTGAGAAGTGGAGAAAATTAAAGGAATGGACTGGTTGTGATCTGGAACCCACTGCCTGTAAGAAGGTGGAAGCTGATGCACTTGTGGTTTTGGTAGTTAAAAAACACAGAGTAATTGGAAAATAAGTGACTGGATGGCTGGCAAAAGGCCAAATAGCTTCCTTCCCTCTTATAGACGCAAGACATTCTGCAGATACTGGAAATCTTGAGCAACATGCACAAATTGGTAGAGGAAGTCAGCAAGTCAGGCAACACTTATGCAGGGAAATAAACAGTCAGTTTTCAGGCTGAGGACCTTCCCTGTTGCACTCAATTAAAGATTTTGTGGAGGACAAGAGAGCAAAAAAGAAACCCCTAATCAATGCAAGAAAGGTTTCTTTGAAATGAGAAGAGACTTTCTGGAACTGTGTGAAGTGGGCTAATTGGATTGCTGTCAACGACGATGCAGAGTATGGCAAGGAGATAGAGAATGTAGTATCATGGTGTCATGACAACAGTTTCTCCCTCAATGTCAGCAAAACATAAGAGTTCGCTACTGACTTCAGGAAGGGAGAAGTGATGCACACGCTCCTGTCTACATCAATGGTGACGAGGTTGAGAGGGTTGAGAACTTCAAGTTGCTCAGTGTGAATATCACCAATAGTCCAACCATGTAGATGTCACGGCCAAGAAGGTGCACCAGCGCCTCTACTTCCTCAGGAGGTTAAAGAAGTTTGATCCTTACTAACTTTTCTCAATACACCACAGAAAACATCCTACCCAGGATGCATCACAGCTTGATATGGCAACTTCTTTGTCCATGACTACAAGAAACTGCAGAGAGTTGCGGACTCTCCTCAGCACATCAACTGAACTGGCGTCCCCTCTATGACAACGCTTCTTGCTACCTCAGTAAAGCAGAGGACATAATCAAAGATGCCATGGTAGCGTAGCGGTTAGCATAACACTATTACAGCTTGGGGTTCTGGACCCCGGAGTTCAATTTGGCATTGTGCTGTAATCAGTCTCTGTACTTCTCCCCGTATAATGAGTGGGTCTTCTCCGGGTCCTCCAGTTTCTTCCCACAGTCCAAAGACGGACTGGAGAGGTCATTGTAAATTGTCCCATGATTAGGTTTGGATTTCTTAGGGTTGCTGGGGCGGCGCAGCCCAAAGGGCCAGAATGGCCTACTTAGCACTGTATTGCTAATTAAGTAAATATGACTCTATGCACCCCGAGCATTGTCTCTTCTCCCCTTTCTCATCAGACAGAAGTTACAAAAACCTGGAAGCACGTACTACCAGGCTCAAGGACAATCTTCCTTGCACCTTGTTGTCTGCCTGCACTGCACTTTCTCTGTAACTGTAACTCTTTATTCTGCTTTCTGTTATTTCTTTTCCCTTGTACTACTTAAATGCACGTAGCCCCTCCCGGCCACCCTCAGGGTCGCTCGGCTCGCTGTAGTCTAGGGAAACAGCCCTTGGCCCCGGCAAACTGGGTAATTAGTTTGTGTGGATGCTGTGTGAGGTACCCCACCCCGCCCACATAACAGACAATACACCAGATGCAATTAAATAATTTACAGTTTATAGATATTACTGGAACTATACATAATTAATAGAGAATAAAATATAAAAGGAAAATAAAAGGCGCCACACTTATCAAAGTCCAATCTCTTCGTGCACAAACAGTTGGAGCTCAAGGACCTTCTTCTTCTCCCTGCGACCCCTCGGGCCACCTCGACCAGCCACCTGGGACCAACAATGGTGGTCGACCAGACGCTCCACATGAGTCCGAGTCCGTCTCCATCTCCTCGCCGAACGCCCTCCTCGGGGTCCGACCCCGTTAGCGGACATCACAGCACCTCGTCCATCCTCTGTCTCACTCTCCCGCCTTCTCCCCCAAAACCCCGCGCATACAGTATCTTCAAATACACCAAAACCATAACAACTATCCCAATTGGTTAATAGTATTTTCTTATCACACTCTAAACCAAAACAAGCTGCTAGTGCAAACTTTCTCAGTGTTTAACACAACAAAGCCGCATTCCCCAGATTAACATAATAAAGACGCCATTTTGATTAGCCTCCACAGTAACATAAAAGTCGAAACCCCCTTACACTCTCCCCCCACCAAAGAAAGTCATGTCCTCATGACTTCTAAATAACTCGCCAACCAGTCCTGCAGACACACAACACACATATACACAGGTACACACAGTGACAGTGGACCTTACTCCCGTCCCACGGGCGCTACATAGGCCAACCTATCTGGGAGCTTCTTAACCCTCCGAGACCTCCGTACCCCCTCACCTAAACCCAAAAGGCTCAGATACTACTAGGGATACCTCGGGCCTGCTTGCCAACTCCTCTCTCACTCAGGCCACCACTACAACTCGGAGCCCCCTGTCCCGTGTCCGGGGTCCCGCCTCTCCTCCTTCCTGATGCTGTCGTAACTCAGACTGCCCACAGCTAGCCCTCCCCACTACACCTGACTCAGTGGGAGAAGGGCCAAAGGTCTCTTCCTCAATCACGGGGAAGTTAGCGAAAGGCAACATGTACCACATGTGCAGCACATCATCCTTCGAATCCGTATTTTTCCTCATTCCCTCGATCGGTAGCTGCTGTTTAAGTTTCTCCAAACTGAAACATTTAGCTGGGGCTACCCCTTCAGCCTCCTGCAGTTGAGACGTCAGCTGAAATGATCTGTATGCATGGCATGCAAATCAAATTTTCTCACTGTACCTTAATAACTGTGACATTAATAAACCAGTTTACCAATTCAACATACATGAAATGCTGGAGGAACAAAGGAGATGACCTCCTTTTCAAAGAAAGGGGGTTCCCTTCCTTCACCATCAACGATGCCTTCAACTGCATCTCTTCCATTTCACACACGTCTGCTCTTACTCCATCCTCCTGCCACCCTACCAAGGATAGGGTTCCTCTTGTCCTCACCTAACACCCCACCAGCCTCCACGTCCAGCACATAATTCACTGAAACTTCCACCATCTCCAATGGTATCCCACCACCAAACACATCTTTCCCTGCACCCCCCACCGCATCCTGCTTTCCACAGGGATTGCTCCCTATGCGACTTCCTTGTCCATTTGTCCCTCCCCAGTAATCTCCCTCGTGGAACAAGTGCTACACTTGACCTTATACCTCCTCCCTCACTACCATCCAGGGCCCTAAACAGTCCTTCCAGGTGAGGTGACACTTCACCTGTGAATCTGTTGGAGTCATACACTGTGGTGCTCCCGGTGTGGCCTCCTGTATATTCATGAGACCTGACATTGATTGTGAGACCACTTTACTGAGCACCAGAAAAAATGGGATCTCCCAATGGCCACCTATTTTAATTCGACTTTCCATTCCCATTCTGATATGCTTACCCATAGCCTCCTCTACTGCTGTGATGGGGCCACACTTATGTTGGAGGAACAACACCTTATACTCCATTCAGGTAGCCTCCAACCTGATGGCATGAACATTGATTTCTTGAACTTTTGGTAAAGCCTCCACCCCCCACCCCCACCATCTCCACCATTTCCCATCCCCATTTCCCTCTCTCACCTTATCTCCTTGCCTGCCCATCGCTTCCCTCTGATGCTCCTCCCCACTTTTATTTCTTCCATGGCCTTCTGTCTCTTTCACCACTTTACATCCCAGCTCTGTACTTCATCCCTTCCCCTTCAGATTTCTCTCTCCCGTCCCCCCACCTTTTAAATCTACTCCTTAGCTACTTTTCTTCATTCCTGCCAAAGGGCTTCAGCCGGAAACGTCGACTGTACTCTTTTCCATAGTTGCTGTCTGACCTGCTGAGTTCTTCCAGCATTTTGTGTGTTGCTCAGATTTTCAGCATCAGCAGATTTTCTCTTGTTTGATGTTGCTGGAGGAACTCAGCAGTTCAGGCAGCCTCTATACAAATAAATAAGCAGTCGATGTTTCAGGCTGAGACCCTTCTTCAGGACTGGAAAGGAAGGGGGAAGATGCTAGATTAAAAAGGTGGGGGGAGGTGAAGGAGGGTAGCCGGAAGGTGAGAGGTGAAGCCAGTAGCTGGGAAAAATGAAGAGCTGGAGAGGAAGGAATCTGATAGGAGAGGAGAGTGGACAATAGGAGAAAGGTAAGGTGGAGGCCATACAGGGGGAGGTGATAGGCAGGTGAGAAGAGGTAAAAGGCCAGAGTGGGGAATAGAAGATGGGAGGGGGAGGGTAATTTTTTTTACTGGGAGGAGAAATCTACATTCATGCCATCAGGTTGGAGGCCACCCAGTTCTGAGGGCAGCCTCATCTTGGCACGAGGAGGCTGTGGACCGACATGTTGGAAATAGAATGGGAATAGGAATTAAAATGTTTGGCCACTGGGAAGTTCCACTTTTTGTGAATGGAGTGAAAATGTATGACAAAATAGACTCTTGATCTCACAAGCAACCTCACTATGATCTTGCACTTTATTGTTTACCTGCACTGCATTTTCTCTGTAGTTTTTACACTTTATTCTGCATCGTTGACTATGGATATTGCTTGCCAGCTGTCTATGTGATACGCAAACCAGGGCTCCGATTCTCCACGCAGCTGATGAATGCAAAGGAACATCAGAGACCAGTATACCTTGGCACCAGCAGTGTCGTGGGGTCTCCAGTCAACGTTGAACTCAATGTAGGACTGTCTTAGGGACTCCAGCTCCATATTTTACCTCAAGGTTTACTCCCAAAGCCTTTCCCATGAGTGGTATAGCCGCAATGCAATGGAGGTTTGAGATCAGAGTTTTCCTTCTGCTAGATGAGCTGCCAACTGTTGTAATGTGAACAAACTCACTGGAGAGATATTGAAGCTAGTGGATACAGAAGTGTTTTATTCAACAAACTGAGACACTCTTGGAGGAAGATCAAAGGTAACAGCAGGGTAGTTCAATAGTTACAATGTATCTACAATGCTTCTTTTGAATTACAGGCAGTCCCTGGGTTACGAACGAGATCCGTTCCTAAGTCTGTCTTTAAGTCGAATTTGTAGGTAAGTTGGAACAGGTACATACGGTTCTTATTTAGCGTCAGTTAGTCAAATGTTTGTCTTAGTATATAGTTTACCTTTCTATGCAGAGCTTTTCTTTTTCTCGTCATAAATGGTCTTGTAGCAGCTGAGGCCCTCGGTAACTGTATGGTAAACTTTGGTGAACCTCTCTGTATTGGGATCTTGCTCCTCTAACTTTGCCATCCCTGCTTCAATAAGACGAAAGGTTTCAGCTAATTCGGTTCTGGAGTTTTTAGGTCCAGTCTTCTTCCTCAAATGCTATCATAACTTTATCCTTTAAAATTGTTCCGATTGTTGACCGACTGTAGCCTAAGGCTTTTCCCATGACCAATGGCATTTCACCTCTTTCCGATTGCTTTATTATTTCCACTTTATTTTCAATCGTGATAGTTTTCCTTTTCTTTGATGCATCACCAGCACTTGCATCAGATTTACACTTTGGAGGCACGGTTACAAGGGTAAGTAAGAGAAAATTTTAAGCCAAGTACAAAGTTACACACTCAGCACAGAGCTAACGGCATCGTGATCTGACTTAAAATGGTGGACAGCGTTCTCCTTCCTCGAGCCGACGAACCGCTGAAGCTGCACAATGTTTTCATGAGCGTCACAAAGTAGTGTGTGCGTTCGTTATTACGAACCATTGTATTTAACTGAAATTTTTTTATATAATAGGCTTTATGGCAGTCTGTTCATAAGTACGAATTGTCCGTAAGTCGGACGTTCGTAACCGGGGGTCTGCCTGTATATAGTTTTCACACCCACCTACTTCTTTGCACCAACACTCCAGGCACCCAGAATGAACATTAATCAGCATTGTTTGGTCTGCAATCAACTCGAGTGCACACCTCAAGGAAAACTATTGTTCAGGGCTGCAACTTAAGTTCCATCTGCAATCCATTTTCAAATCTGAAGAATGGCTGCCATTGAACTTAATATTTGTTATATAACCTAGGTCCAGAATATGCCCTAACTCCCACTATGGTTGGCCAACCTCATCTGCCCAAAGCGACCGGTTTTAAGACGCCAGTAATCTGCCTTTGCCCCTTCTCCTGTCAGTAGAAATGGTTCTGCTGGACTTATTAGCTAAGCCACACATGAAGGTCAGGAGTTGGACTTAGTTGTCAGAGGCCACTTGAGGTGGACACCGTTAGGAGCATTTAATAGATAATGGAACCTTATCCCCACTACCTCTCCTGGCTATGACAAACGTAAGGAACCAATCTGCATTATGTTATCATTTTAACTCACAGTTCAAAGTAAATTTATGATCGAAGTGTATATATGTCACCATATACTACACTGAGATTCATTTTCTCATTGGAAATAATAATCAATGAAAGACTGTACCCAATGGGACAGTCAAACAACCAATGTACAAAATGCAACAAAATCTGAATCAGGTTTATTATCATTGGTATGTGATGTGAAATTTGTTAACGTAGCAGCAGCAGCAGTTCAATGAAATACGTAATCTAGTAGAGAGAGAAAAATAATAAGTAAAATAAAACGTAATAATAAATAAACAAGTAAATCAATTACATATATTGAATAGATTTAAAAGAATATGCAAAAACAGAAATACTGTATATTAAAAAAAGTGAGGTAGTGTCCAAAGCTTCAATGTCCATTTAGGAATCGGATGGCAGAGGAGAAGAAGCTGTTCCTGAATCGCTGAGTGTGTGCCTTCAGGCTTCTGTATCTCCTACCTGATGGTAACAGTGAGAAAAGGGCATGCCTTGGGTGCTGGAGGTCCTTAATAATGGATGCTGCCTTTCTGAGACATTGCTCCCTAAAGATGTCCTGGATACTTTGTAGGCTAGTGCCCAAAATGGAGCTGACTAGATTTACAACCTTCTGCAGCTTCTTTCGGTCCTGTGCAATAGCCCCTCCATACCAGACAGTGATGCAGCCTGTCAGAATGCTGTCCACGATACAACTATAGAAGTTTTTGAGTGTATTTGTTGACATGCGAAATCTCTTCAAACTCCTAACAAAGTATAGCTGCTGTCTTGCCTTCGTTATAACTACATCGATATGTTGGGACCAGGTTAGATCCTCAGAGATCTTGACACCGAGGAATTTGAAGCGGCTCACTTTCCCCACTTCTGATCCCTCTATGAGGACTGGTATGTGCTCCTTCGTCTACCCTTCCTGAAGTCCACAATCAGCTCTTTTGTCTTACTGACTGTGGCACCATTCCACTAGTTGGCATATCTCAATCGAATATGCCCTCTCGTCACCACCTGAGATTCTACCAATAATGTTTGTATCGTCAGTAAATTTATAGGTGGTATTTGAGCTATGCCTAGCCACACAGTCATGTGTATAGAGAGAGTAGAGCAGTGGGCTAAGCACACACCACTGAGGTGCGCCAGTGCTGATCGTTAGCGAAGGAGATATGTTATCACCAATTCACACAGACTGTGGTCTTCTGGTTAGGAAGTCGAGGATCCAATTGCAGAGGGAGGTACAGAGGCCCAGGTTGTGCAACTTCTCAATCAGGATTGTGGGAATGATGGTATTAAATGCTGAGCTATAGTTGATGAACTGCATCCTGACAGAGGTGTTTGTGCTCTCTAGGTGGTCTAAAGTCTTGTGGAGAGCCATTGAGATTGCGTCTGTCGTTGACCTATTGTGACAGGCAAATTGCAAAGGGTCCAGGTCCTTGCTGAGGCAGGAGTTCAGTCTAGTCATAACCAACCTCTCAAAGCATTTCATCACTGTCGATGTGAGTGCATCCGGGCAATAGTCATTGAGGCAGCCCACATTATTCTTCTTGGGCACTGGTATAACTGTTGCCTTTTTGAAGCAAGTGGGAACTTCTGCTCGTAGCAGTGAGAGTTTGAAAATGTCTTTGAATACTCCCAGTAATTGATTGGCACAGGTTTTCAGAGCCTGACCAGCTTTGGTTGCCGGCTGCTCGACCATGGTTCTCGGTCAGGCGCCGGGCGCTCGGAGAGATACGGCGGGGGCTGGGTGCCATGGTCGAGTAGTCGACGACTTGGGCTGGCTTCCCCACTGGACTTAGTCTAGTGAGGAGGGTGTGAGGACACCCAGCAGGACTAAAAAAAACAAGACCTGACAAAGGGCGGATGAGCTCCTTGTGAGTCAATGGCCATCTTCCGTAGAAGAGATTAAAGCCTCACCACGTATCTACAAATTGTATGCTGTGCACCGAGTTAGAAGAGACATGATGAACTTGGGCGCTGCATCGTGTGCCTGGACCTGCCCAAGTCCTCCACGGAAGGAAGGGCTGAGCTTGAAGAAGCAGCTGCGGCTGGAAGCTGACACGGCCTCGGGCTCGAGTGCGGTGGGCGGTGCCAAGGTGGCCAGTGAGAACAAACTGGAGGAGAGGCTGTACTCGGTGCTGTCACAAGATCGAAGAAGATGGAGGTGCATAGCCGCCAACCCCGGATTCGGGATGGCACCCACTGACTGATTGACTGACCGACCAGGGACCTTCTGCCTTGCGAGGGTTCACTCTCTTTAAAGACAGTCTAACATCCGCCTCTGAGACGATAAGCAATACATATCGAGAATATGAAATGAAGAGCCCTTGAAGTTGAGTCCATAGGTTGTTGGAATATATCAGTGATGGGACGTGTGAAGTTATCCCCTCTGGTTCAGGAACCTGATGGTTGAGGGGTAATAACTGTTCCTGAACTTGATGGTGTGTGTCTTGAGACTCCTGTGTCTTCTTCCTGATGGTAGCAGTGATAAGAGAGCATGACCGAGATGGTGGGGGTCTCTGATAATAGAGGCTGCTTTCTTTTGAAAGTGCTCTGTGTAGATGTGCTCAATGGTGGGTAAGGCTTTACCTGTTGTGAACTGGGCTGTATCCACTACTTTTTATAGGATTTTCTGTTCAAGGGCATTGATGTTTCCATACCAGACTGTGATGCAACCAATCAATATACTCTCCACCACACATCTATGGAAGTTTGTCAGAGTTATGCCTGATCTTCCAGAGGTGCTGCCATGCTTTCACTTATGTGCTGGGCCCAGGACATCCGCCATGGATGGTGTTAAGTCTGGCTATGAATGTAGAAGATTTGGGCAATGGGCTTGAAACCCCATCCCATGAAATCCCATAGCTATAGAAACGCCAGCAGAACCTCCAAAGACCTCATCCCTGGGAGAGTTAGGATTGGCTACACCTGGAGAATAACTTGAAAGACTGGCCCATAACAGAGGACCAAGGCAAGCTTCTGTTGACAGCAATGCCCCAATAGGGGTGATGGGCTTAAGTAGGCAAGTAAGACTGTTATTGGTTTACCTTGTTCTACCTCAGTGCACAATGTAATGATTTGATCTGTACGAACTGTATGCAAGACAAGTTTTTCATTGTATCTTGGTGCATAGAAACATAGAAAACATACAGCACAATACAGGCCCTTCGGCCCACAAAACTGTGCTAAACAAGTCCCTACCTTAGGATTACCTAGGTTTTACCCATGGCCCTCTATTTTTCTAAGCTCCATGTAGCCATCCAGGAGTCTCTTAAAAGACTTTATCATTTTCACCTCCATCACCACCGCCGGCAGCCAATTCCACGCATTCACCACTCTCTGCATAAAAAAACTTACATTTCCTCTGTACCTACTTCCAAGCACCTTAAAACTGTGCCCTTTTGTGTTGCCATTTCAGCCCTGGGAAAAAGCTTCTGACTATCCACACGATTAATGCCTCTCATTATCTTGTACACCTCTATCAGGTCACCTCTCATCCTCCATCGCTCCAAGGAGAAAAGGCCGAGTTCGCTCAACCTATTCTTATAAGGCATGCTCCTCAATCCAGGCAACATCCTTGTAAATCTCCTCTGCATCCTTTTTATGGTTTCCACGTCCTTCCTGTAGTGAGGCAACCAGAATTGAGCACAGTACTCCAAGTGGTGTCTGACCAGGGTCCTATATAGCTGCAACATTATCTCTCGGCTCTTAAACTCAATCCCACGATTGATGAAGGCCAATGCACCATATGCTTTCTTAACCACAGAGTCAACCTGTGCAGCAGCTTTGAGTGTCCTATGGACTCGGACCCCAAGATCCCTCTGATTCTCCACACTGCCAAGAGTCTTACCATTAATACTATATTCTGTCATCATATTTGACCTAACCAAAATGAACCACCTCACACTTATTTGGGTTGAACTCCATCTGCCACTTCTCAGCACAGTTTTGCATCCCATCAATGTCCCGCTGTAAACTCTGACAGCCCTCCACACTATCCACAACACCCCCAACCTTTGTGTCATCAGCAAATTTACTAACCCATCCCTCCACTTCCTCATCCAGGTCATTTATAAAAATCACAAAGAGTAGGGGTCCTAGAACAGATCCCTGAGGCACACCACTGGTTACCAGCCTCCATGCAGAATATGACCTGTCCACAACCACTCTTTGCCTTCTGTAGGCAAGCCAGTTCTGGATCCACAAAGCAAGGTCCCGTTGGATCCCATGCCTCCTTACTTTCTCAATAAGCCTTGCATGGGGTACCTTATCAAATCCCTTGCTAAAATCCATATACACTACAATAATAAACCAATTCCACTACCAGTACTTTAATATCAGTATTATTAAATAACATTGGAGAGTTAATTCAGGTCTTGTATATTTCAGATACCAGTAACAGATAATACGATTACAGGTATCCCCCGCTTTTCGAACGTTCGCTTTACGAAACCTCACTGTTACGAAAGACCTACATTAGTACCCTGTTTTCGCTAACAGAAGGTGTTTTCACTGTTATGAAAAAATCAGCGCGCGATAAAAGGCAGCACGCGCCCCGAGCAGCCACTCTCCCCTGGATTTGGAACTGCAATCTCGCCAGCATTGCTTAAACACCTGCCTGTGAGCAGCCGTTTGCAAGGTGAGCTCTATGGTATCAGAAAAGCCTAAAAGAGCTTGTAAGGGTGTTACACTTAGCGTAAAACTAGACATAATTAAGCGTTTTGATCGTGGTGAACGAAGTAAGGACTAAGTGAGTTTGGATTGTGGAAGCTGACGAAGATGATGTTGAAGTGGTTTTGGCATCACATGACCAAGAACTGTTAGATGAAGAGCTGATGCAATTGGAAGAGGAAAGGATAACAATCAAAACCGAATGAGTAATGATAAAGTATGACTTTAATTTTGAAAGGGTACGTCGGGTTAGGGGATATTTGCAGGATGGTTTGAGTGCTTACAAAGAACTGTATGATAGAAAAATGCACAAGGCTCAGCAGTCAAGCAAGCCTTCCACATCAGCCACAGCAGACGACGAACCTCGACCTTCGACATCGAGGCGGGCAGTCATAGGAGAAGATGAGCTGCCTGTTCTTATAGAAACAGATGATGATGAGCAGACACCCCAGTGTCCTACCTCCCCAACGCCCAGGCCGTGGACAGATACCGATTCGCGGAGAATGCAGCAGCAACCGGGAGACACACAGCACATCTTTAAGAAAAAAGCCGAAATAAACATGCTAATTAATTAGGTGCCGCCCGGCACGTAACCGTTGGCCCAGATAAGAGGCGACGCAGTCGGCAATCGGCACTGATCTGGGCCGACAATTACGTGCTGGGCGGCACCGAATTAGTTAGAATGTTTATTTTGGCTTTTTTCTTAAAGGTGTGCTGTGTGCTTCCCGGCTACCGCTGCATGCTTCGTGGGTTGGTATTGGGTCGCTGCCTGGAGGGTGGGGGCCACTGCACCACCCAAACTCCGACGACTCAGTCTAACACACCATCATCAGTGTGCTCCACGCTTTCCCAATTCCGGTAAGTGATACTACACTGTACATACATTATTTCTACTTTATATCGGCTGTGTATTTTTATGTGTTATTTGGTACGATTTGGCAGCTTCATAGCTTAAAGGTTACTGGAGAGCGTTTGCGCTGTGCTTTTGCCAACGGCGCTTGCGTGAGATTTTCGCTACGGAGAACAGTTCAGGCAATGATTGTGGAAAAGTATTTCTACTTTATATAAGCCGTGTATTTATCATATCATTCCTGCTTTTACTATATGTTACTGTTATTTTACGTTTTATGTGTTATTTGGCATGATTTGGTAGGTTATTTTTGGGTCTGTGAACACTCACAAAATTTTCCCATATAAATAAATGGTAATTGCTTCTTCGCTTGACGACATTCCGGCTTACGAACCGTTTCATAGGAACACTCTACCTTCTGATGGCGGGGGGAAACCTGTATTAGACATTGGAGCAGAATTAGGCTATTCAGCCCAATGAGTCTGCTCCATTTTGTGAGACGGTTGGCTCACAACAGTTCAGCAACACCCTGACATCTTTGCACTAAAATGCACTTTGTTTTTTGCCCTAATTGCTCTTTCTTGTAAAAGAATTGTGTATAATTTATATTTGATTGATGTTTTTCTTGTGGATTCTGCTTATCTGATGCTACATGTCTAAGATGCTGCTGCCAGGAAGTTCTTCATTCCAGTTTACACTTTCCGCTCACTCAATAAGGAGCCGATATAGTCAGCCATAACCCCACCTACTCCGGACGTACTCTTTCTTCCCCTTCCCATCGGGCAGAAGATACAAACACCTGAAAGCACATTCCCAGAGACTCCAGGACAGCTTCCAAACCACTGTTAATGAACTGTTGAATCGCCCCTGATATGATAAGATGTATTCTTGAACTCACAATCTACCTTGTTACGGCCTTGCACCTTACGGCTGCCTGCACTGCACTTTCATAGTAACTGTAACACTTTATTCTGCATTCTGTTATTGCTTTACCTTGTTCCATCTTAATACAATGTTATAATGAACTAATGTGTATGAGTGGTATGCAACATAAGTTTTTCACTGTACATATGATAATAATAAACGGATTTACAAATTTACTTGCCCATACATGTACTTCAGCAAACGACAATAAACTTGAGGCCTTCGTTGGTCGAGTTGACCATAGGTGTTATGTCCCAGCTGTCTGCATGATACACAGCCCAGGGCAGTACAATATGGAGGGTAAGCTGTTGCCCCTGTAGCCGCCTCCTCTCCACTCAGCTGATGAATCCAAAGGAAGGAACAACAGAGACCAATACAGTTTTGCCCCCACTGGTGCCGCAGGAGTTGAACTCAACGCGGGTCTGCCTAAGGGACTCCAGCTCCAGATTTTTCCTCAGGTTTACTCCCGAAGTCTTCCCAAGGCAGCGGAAGTTTGAGTTCAGTTTTCCTTCTCCTAGATGAGCTGCCATCCATGGCTGATGAGTCCCATCTGCCTGAAGAGATTGGCTTTAAGGATCCAGTAACCTGTCTTTGCCCCTTCTCCTGTCAGTAGAGACAGTTCCGCCAGGCTTAGTATTTTGCCAAAGGTAAAGGTCAGGAGCTGGACTTAGTTGTCAGAGACTATTTGAAACATATGCCATTGGGAGCATTTAATAGGTAGTGGGAGCTTATCCCAATAACCCCTCCCCCACCCCGGCTATAAAATCCATGAAGATCCACCAAAAAACTAGAATTGAAAGGAAACAATGAGTTTCATCAATTCATCCAGGGACCTCCTTCGTCATCATCTTTGAGTCCCGGGTCGATACCAAAAATCAAAAGCTGAAGGTCGATTGGAAGTTCAGAAGTCGAGGCCCAATGCCCAGGCCATAAGTCTGCAAATCTCTGTGAGTGCACAGGGGAAGTTGGGGCCCCAAGTCTGGAAGTCACTGTGAGTTTGCTGGGAAACTCGGGGCCCCGATTCTGCAAATCTCTGCAAGTCCGCTGGGGGAGTCGGGGCCCTGAGTCTGTGAATCTCTGCGAGTCCGCTGGGGAAGTTGGGGTCCCAAGTCAGCGAATCTCTGTGAGTCCACTGGGGAAGTCGGGGCCCCGAGTCTGTGAATCTCTGCGAGTCCGCTGGGGAAGTTGGGGTCCCAAGTCTGTGGTTAGAGGGCTGAGTATATGCATGGGTGGGTCTTGGGATGGAAGGGAGTCTTGTTTTATTGTTGTTGTTTTGTTGCTGGATGTGTTCTGTGTTGTTCTGCTGAACATGCTGGGCATGCTATATTAGCGCTGGAATGTGTGGCAACACTTGCAGGTTCTCCCAAAGCGCACACTCAGGTGTGTTGGTTGTTGGTGCAAACAACACCTTTCACTGTATGTTGTAATGTACATGTGCTAAAATAAAACTCAATCTGAGCCTACTTTACACACACCATCTCAGAGGACTTGTCCTGGACCCATCATATAAATATTACTGCGAAGAAAGCACGACAGCTCCTCTCCTTTCTCAGGAGTCTGCTGAATTTGGCATGTCATCGAAAACCTTGGCAAATTTCTATAAACGTGCAGTGACTGGCTGCATCAAAGGATATGGCGAGAAGGCAGTTGTATGGGGTTGAGTGGAATCCGGGAGCAGCCGTGATGGAATAGCAGAACAGACTCAATGGGCTGAATGGCCTAATTCTGCTCCTATATTTTATGATCTTGTGGTCTTAGGGACTTTATAATATTGTTATTTCGTGCTCACTATTTGTTGCTATTTATTTTTATCTGCATTTGCACAGTTTATTTGCAGTTAACAGTTCTTGATGTTTACAGTTTAAAGTTAGTGTTCTTTAGAATTGCTAAGTATGCCTGCAGAAAAAGAATCTCAAGGTTGTATGTGTTGACACATATGTACCTGATAATAAATTTTACTTTGCACAACTTGTATGTGCTATGATATGCAACTGCAGCTGAGATCAGAAGTTAGTGGAGACTGAGATGGTTTATCAGAAAGGACATGCAAAGAAAGTAGGGAACTAGCTGAGGACCCCACCTTGAAGAGTGGGATGAAGAGTGCACACAAAAGGTCAGAATGGAAGAGAGCTGGCTGAGAAGGAATACCTTTTGTACTTATGAATGAATTAATTTCAGTGATTGAGGAATAAGAATAAGCAAGCATTGAAGACATGGCTAGAAATAAGAAACTGAAAAACATAATTTAGACTCTAGCGGGATTTAAGTGTAGACTGCAGGGGCAGAGCTAAACGTACAAGCATTTAGCAAAGGAATTCTTATAAATGGGTGATTTTTTACTTCGCTATGTATTGAGATTAGCAGAGCAGCTCAGATCTATCTAGTCACCTGGTCCTGCATTGCCACAAGGAACCCCACTCTTTCTAGGATGAGCCAGGCCTTTGATGCTTCCTTGACAACATCTAGTCTGCTCAGATCATGGGGATATCTTCCATGGGGGGTCATGCCCTTCCATTGGTTAACTTTTCTTCTGTAGTGATAATTTCTTCACTTTTCTGGGTTGAGTTTTCATTTAAGGTTAGTGGTGTATTATTATTATTATATAACAATAAATGTCTTTGACTTTGAATAAATTTTGAATTAAAACAGTAAAATGCTGAAACAGAGAGCAGGTTGAGCAGCATCTGTGGGAGGGAATCTCAGTCCTCAAATAGTGTTTTCAACCTGAAACTTTATCTGGTTTCTCTTGCTCCCTGTCTTCTATTTCAGCATTTTGTTGTTTTTATTTAAGATTTTCTGTATCTGCAGGTTGATTTTTATGTCAATAGTTGCTGGGGCTCCAACTCCCATCTGAACAATTTAAATTAGAGGTTAGAAGATATGAAAGTCAAATTTTAAAGTTCGATGATGACACGAAGATTAATAGGATATATTACAGCTGGGAAATGATGCTGGAGAGGTAGTAATGAGGGACAAAGAAATGGTGGATGAACTCAATAAGTATTTTGCGTCGGTCTTCACTGTGGAAGGCACTAGCAGTATGCCAGAAATTTGAGAGTGCCCAAGTGAGTGTAAATGCTATTACAAAGGAGAAGGTGCTTGGAAAGTTGAAAGATCTGAAGGTAGGTAAGTCATCCGGATCAGATGGACTACACCTCAGCGTTCTGAAACAGGTAGCTGAAGAGATTGTAGAGGCATTAGTAATGATCTAACAAGAATCACTAGATTCTGCAATGGCTCCAGAGGACTGGAAAATTATAAATGTCACTCCACTCTTTAAGAAAAGAATGAGACCAAAGCTAGGAAATCTAGTTAGCCTGACTTCAGTGGTTGGGAAGATGTTGGAGTCCAATATTAAGGATGAGTTTTTTGGGGGGAAATCTTGCCTGATAGATCTGTTAGAATTTGTTGAGAAAATAACAGGCAGTATAGACAAAGGAGAGTCAATGGATGTCGTTTTCTTGTTTTTCAGAAGGCCTTTGACAGGGCACATGAATCTGCTTAACAAGATAAGAGCTTATGATGTTCCAGGAAAGATATTATAATGGATAGAAGATTGGCTGACTGGCAGAAGGCAAAGAGTGGGAACAAGAAGGGCCTTTTCTGGTCAGCTCCCGGTGACTAGCGGTGTTCCGCAGGGGTTGATGTTGAGACTGCTTCTTTTCACATTATATGTCAATGATTTGGATGATGGAATTGGTTGGCTAAATTTGCAGATGATACAAAGATAGGCAGAGGAGCAGGTAGTGTTGAGAAAGCAGGGAGGCTGCAGAAGGTATAGACAGATTAGGAGAAAAGGCATAGAAATTGCAGATGGAATATGGTGTAGGGAGGTGTATCGCCATGCAGTTTGGTTGAAGGGAAAAAGGCATAGACTATTTTTTAAATGAGGAGAAAATACATAAATTAGAGGTGCAAAGGGGCTTGGGAGTCCTTGTTCAGGATTCCATAAAGGTTAATTTGCAAATTGATAAGGAAGGCAAATGCAATGTTGACATTCATTTTGAGAGGACTAGAACACAAAAGCAAGGATGTAATGTTGAGACTTTATAAGACATTTGTTGGACTGCACTTGGAGTATTGTGAGCAGTTTTGGAACCCTTATCTACGAAAGGATGTACTAGCATTGGACAGGATCCAGAGGAGGTTCACCGAATGATTTTGGGAACGAAAGGGTTAACGTATAAGGAGTGTTTAATGGTTCTAGACCTGTACTCACTGGTGTTTAGGAGGATGAGAGTGGAGCTTATTGAAACCTATTGAATATTGACAGGCCAGGAAGGAGTGGATGTGGAACGGATGTTTCCTACAGTGGGATAGTCTAGGACCAGAGGGCGCAGCCTCGGAGTACAAGAACATCCCTTTAGAACAGAGATGAGGAGGAATTTCTTTAGCCAGAGGGTGATGAATCTGTGGAGTTTATTGTCACAGATGGCTGTGCAGTCATTGGGTATATTTAAAATGGAAGTTGTTAGGGTGTTAAAGGTTATGGGATGAAGGCAGGAGAATGTAGTTGGGGGGAATAATAAGTCAGCCACAATGCAATGATGGAGCAGACTTGACGGGCCACACCGTCTAATTTGTAGAAAAAATCCGATGTCAACTATTAGAGCACAGAACATATGACATCACAGGACTGGATAGGCCAGTGGTCCCCAACCACCGGGCTGCAAAGCATGTGCTACCAGGCCGCGAGGAAACGATATGATTTGGCGATATGAGTCAGCTACACCTTTCCTCATTCCCTCTCACGCACTGTTGAACTTGAATGCACGCGTCATCCATGTCAAAACGGGAAGGAGATCAACTCCTCGAGCTTGCAACTGACGGTGGGCTGAAAAGTATGTTTGACATATCATCTCTGCTGGCATTCCGGATCAAAGTCAAGGCTAAATATCCTGAGATAGCCACGAAAGCACTGAAAACGTTGCTTCCATTTCCAACATATCTGCGAAGCGGGCTTTTCTGCAATGAATGCAACGAAAACTAAACTGCGGAATAGACTGGACATAAGGAACCCCCTTCGAGTATCGCTGTCTCCCATCACCCCTCGATAGGACCGTGTTGTTGTTGCAGGAAAACAAGCCCAGGGCTCCCACTGATTCAGCGATATTGGTGTGTTGCAATGATTTTATATGTTCATACGAGGGAAATATGTGCTGTGTGTTTAATATCCAAACGTTACTTAAAATGTTATGATGCTATTGACTTATAAGTGACTTATACTTGACTTACCACTATATTCATGTGCTGTGTTACATAAAACCTAAACTAACACTAACATATGGTAAAAGCAGGAATGATATGATAAATACACAGCCTATATAAAGTAGAAATAATGTATGTACACTGTAGTTTCACCGAACAGAATTGCCAGAAATGATTTGTAGAAAAAAATCGGCATGTACACGCATGCGCAAAGCTTCATGGTCATGGTAGTCTTTCTCGGGGTAAACACAACGTATTTGACTGCTACTCTTTTCCGTTGGCAACCCTCCCCTTCCTCTCCCCCTACCCCCCCACCCCTGGTTAGCCAGTCCTCAAGAATATTGTCAATATTAAATCGGTCCGCGGTGCAAAAAAGGTTGGGGACCCCTGGTATAGGCCATCCAGCCCAGAATGTTGTGCTGATCTTGATGCCAATTGATATTAAATGTCCTCCACCTGTGTATCATTCACATCTGTCCATTCCCTTCAACTGCACGTGTCTAACTAAAAGTCCCTTAAACTATATCAAACTCCCTGGTTCCACTACTACCCCTGGCAACCCATTCCAGGCACTGATCACTCTCTGTCACCTTTAACCTTACCCCTTTTGTCATGGACTAGATGGACAAATGGCCTGTTTCATTGCTGTACTGCTCCATCACCCTAACCTTGAAAACTCCTGGTGTTTGACATTTCTACCCATGGGGGAAAGGATTCTGACTGTCTACCCTATCTATGCCTCTCAGAATTAAAAAGGAACCTCTAACACATCCTCCTTCAGCCTCCATCGCTCGAGGGAGAACATCCAAAATTTGTCCATTTAGTCTCTGATGCTCCAAATTTGTCCAATCTTTCATAGAACAGTACAGACCCTTTGGCCCACATCATTGTGCTGTGGCTGTTACAGCCACAGTGATGAAGAGTTTTGAGAGACTAACGTTGAAACATATCAGCTCCTGTCTGAGTGGCGACTTGGATCCGCTCCAATTTGCTTAATGAAGCAACAAGTCCATAGCAATGCCATCTCATTGACTCTTCACACAACCCTGGAACATCTGGACAGCAAAGTTGCAAACATCAGAATGCTTTTTATCAACTACAGCTCAGCATTTAATACCATCATCCCCTCAAAGCTAATCATTATCTTCAGGACCTGGGCTTCAATACTCCCTTGTGCAATTGGATCCTGGATTGCAGACTTGCAGACCCCAGTCATTTCAGATTGGCAAAAGCATGTCCTGCACAAACTCCACCAGTACAGGTGTATCACAGGGATGCGTGCTTAGTCCCCTGCTCTACTCACTTTACACCAATGACTGTATGGCTAAGTACAGCTCCAACACCATATACAAGTTTACTGATGACACCACTGTTGTGGGCCTTATCATGGGTGGTGATGAACCAACATACAGGAGGGACATTGAAAATTTGGCTGAGTGGTGTTATAACAACAACCCTTCACTCACTGCCAGCAAGACCAAAGAAATGATTGTAGACTTCAGGACAGGGAAACCAGAGGTCCATGAGTCAGTAATCATCAGAGGATCAGAGGTGGGGAGGGTTGGTAACTTTAAATTTCTGGGTTTCACTATCTCAGAGGACCTGTCCTGGACCCATCATATAAATATTATTGTAAATAAAGCACGATAGCGGCTCTACTTCCTTAGGAGCTTGCTGAAATTTGGCACACCATCAAAAACCTTGATAAATTTATATAGACGTGCGGTGGAAAGTGTATTGACTGGCTGCATTATGGCCTGGTCTGGTAATACCAATGCTTTTGAATGCAAATCCTACAAAAGATAGTGGATTTGGCCCAGCACATCAAGGGTAAAGCCCTCCCAACCATTGAGCACATCTACATGAAATGTTGCCGTAGAAAAGAAGCATTCATCATCAAAGATCTTCACCACCCAGGCAATGTTCTTTTCTCACTGCTGCTATCAGGTAGAAGGTACAAGTGCCTCAGGAATTGTACCACCAGATTCAAGAGCAGTTACTACCCTTCAACTATCAGGCTCTTGAATAAAAGAAGATAACTACACTCATTCTAGTTTTGGTGTTCCCACAACCAATGATCTCTTGTTATTTCATGCTCTCATTATTTATTGCTATTTATTTATGTCTGCATTTGCACAGTTTGTTGTTCATTGATCCTGTTTAGTTACTGTTCTATAGATTTACTAAGTATGTCTGCAGGAAAAAAGAATCTCAAGGTTGTATGTGGTGACACGTATGTACTCTGATAATAAATTTTACTTTGAACTTTTAACTGCTCTAAGATCAATCTGACACATCCCTCGCGCACAATGCTCCATTTTCCTCTTTTTTCTGAGTCTCTTAAATGTTAAAGTTCAAAGTACATTTATTAACAAAGTATGTATAAGTTATACAATCTTGAGATTCGTCTGCTTGCAGGCAACCACAAAACAAGAAACCTCAAAGAACCCAATTAAAAATAAATGACCAACACACAAGGTGCAGAGGGAGAAAATAAACATATATAGGGCAAAGAATAAAAGCAAGCAACAGCGTTCAGAGTCCAGAGCAGGCCCACAGCTTCAGCCTCAGTTCCTCAGTCAGTGGGGCAAAACATTGTGGAACTCGCAGACACCAAGCTCAGTGTAGCTGTAGCACAACACAGCCTTGGCCTCAGGGCCGCGGATAGCAGAGTAAACATTGCAGAGCAGTGAGCAGAAGCAGCCCGACCATTGCCTCTAGTCCCAACATCATGCCCTTTCAATCCATCCGGCCCCGCGTTCAAATAATCTGAACATTGGGTCATTCCTCGCACTAGGACCTGGGCTCCGCCGCATTGATTTGCTTTGGGCCGGAACCCAGCCATCACTTTCCAGCCTGTACCAACCTTTCCAAATTGGCCCAATGCCTAAATCGATCAGACCTTGCTCTCGGTTTAAGTGGCTGGGCAGTACGTTCTACTTAAGCAGGTGGGTGAGCAGCCAGAGGTTTTGGTGCATGTACGTGCCAATAAAATAAATCAGGAGGGCTAAAAGAAGGCAGGATGTTGCTCTACCAGACAAGATGAAGGAGAATCCTGAGGGATATGTTAATAGAAAAAGGATTGCCATGCCCAAGGGTATCTACAGAGTCCATCAAATATTTGGGCATCATTATGCCAAAAGATTTGGTAAAATTATCAGAACGCAATTATCAGCCTATATATAAAAAAATTAAGGAAGCTATAACAAGATGGAACCTAATTCCTTATCTTGGTCTCAGTCCAAGGATTGAATCTATTAAAATGAATATACTGCCCAGACTACTATATCTCTTTCAGACCCTACCAATAGAGATTAACCAAAATCAATTCAATGAATGGAACAAGATGCTATCAAGATATACATGGCAAGGTAAAAGGCCTAGAGTTCGTCTCAAAACTTTGCAATTAGCCAAGGAAAAGGGGGGATGGGGCCTACCTTCTCTTAGAGATTATTATTTTGCAGCACAGTTGAGAGCCGTGATATGCTGGTGCAACCCATCATATGACGCTCAATGGAAAAACATTGAGGAGAGGATGCTTTCCATCCCCATACAGGCAATTTTGGCTGATAACAACCTACAAAGTTACATAAATAATATTGACAACCCGTGGGTGAAATGGACTCTTAAAATATGGAAAGCTATTATAAAAGAATATAAACTAGAGAGAGACATTGCAATTCTTAAATGGTGTGCATCGGACTCGGATTTTACGCCGAATAAACTGGATGCTAGATTTAAGGACTGGACAGCTAAAGGAATAACAGCTATTTGCAATATAATGAAAGAAGGGACACTGTTCAGTTTTGAAATGCTCAAAGAGAAACACTTATTAGAAAAACAAGACTCTTACTGGTATTTACAGATGCGACAGCATGTTAACAGGACAGTTAAAAATGTAGCCAAGGCAAGTACATGTCTGATAGAGCTATTTAGAAAAGCATATAATTCAGACAACGGTAGTAGAATCATTTCAAGCGTGTATAAGGGTTTGTCAAATCTTAAAACACATTTGACTTCATACATTAAAACAAAATGGGAGAAGAAAGGAAGGATAATAATATCTGAGGAAGACTGGACAATAATATGGAGGTATCAATGGAAGTGTACTGGTTCACAGAAATGGAGGGAGTTTGGGTGGAAAAACTTAGTAAGATATTTTGTTACACCCTCTCAGAAATCCCATTATAATAGTAACCCCGCTGCTTGCTGGAGAAATTGTGGAAATCAAAATTCAAACCATTATCATATTTTCTGGGAATGCCCCGTTATCAAAGACTATTGGAGTGGGATACATAATGCCCTACAAGACATCTTTAAATATGAAGTACCCTTAGGGAGTAAGACCATATATTTTGGGTATATACCTCAAAAATGGTTGAAAAGAGATAAATATTTAATGAATGTACTGCCGGTGGCTGATAAAAAGACTCTTACCAGGAAATGGTTATCTCAGGAGAGCCCAACTTTAAATGTATGGATGGAAATTACAATGGACATTTACAAAATGGAGAAGATAACAGCATCTGTTAATCATAAGTTGGAACAATTTGATTCATACTGGGAAAAATGGTTTAACTACATAACACCTCATAGGCCTGATTTTATTCTCACAATATGTTCTAAAAAAAAGATCACTCCCTACTTTGTACATAATTTTCTTCTTTCGATTGTTCTTTCTTTCCTCTCCTTTCTATAAATATTTACCTCAGATAAATATTATGTGGAGATTTGTGACAAATATGATTATATGATATATATGTACAGTATCTGAAATACATCTTATGGAAAAGTTTGTTTGATGATGAAATTCAATAAAAAATAAATTACAAAAAAAAAGAAAAAGGATTGCAAGGGAGAAAATTGGTCCCCTGGAAGATTAGAATGGTAATCCATGTGTGGAGTCAGAAAAGATGGGAGAGATCTTAAATTTTTTTTTGCATTTCTATTTACTCAGGAGATGGATACAGAGTCTATAGAAGGGAGGCAAAACAACATCACATTCATGGACGCTGTGCAGATTACAGAGGAGGTGTTTGCTGTCTGGAAGCAAATTCCGGTGGATAAATTCCCAGGGCTTGACAAGGTGTTCCCTTAGACTCAGTGGTAGACAAGTGCAGAAATTGCCGAGGCCCTAGCAGAGATGTGTAAGTCATCCTTAGTGCTGGTGAGGTACTGGAAGCCAATGTTGCTCAGCTGTTTAAGAAAGGCTCTAAAAATAAACCATGAAATTATAGGCTGGTGAGCCTGACATCAGTGGTGGGAAGGTTATTGGAAGGTAGTCTAAGAGACTGAATATATGAGTCTCGGCCTGAAACGTCGACTGCACCTCTTCTTAGAGATGCTGCCTGGCCTGCTGCGTTCACCAGCAACTTTGATGTGTGTTGCTTGAATATATGAGTATTTGGATAGACATGCATAATCAGTATGGCTTCATGCATAGTATGTCAAGTCTAACCAATCTTGTAGAGTTTATCGAGTAAGTTACCTAGAAAGTTGATGAAGGCAAGGTAGTGGATGTTGCCTACGTGGACTTTAGTAAGGCATTTGACAAGGTCCTACATGTAAGATTGGTCAAGAAATTTCAGTCACTCGGCATTCAAGATAAAATAGTAGATTGGATTAGACATTGGCTTTTTGGGAGAAGCCAGAGAGTGGTAGTAGATGTTTGCCTCTCTGACTAGAGGCCTGTGACTAGTGGAATGCCACAGGGATCAGTGCTGGTTCCACTGTTGTTTGTTATCTATATCAATGATCTGGATGATAATGTGGTTAACTGGATCAGCAGATTTGCAGCTGACACCAAGATTGAGGGTGTAGTGGACAGTGAGGAAGACTATCATGGCTGGCAGTGGGATCTGGACCAGCTGGAACAATGGGCTGAAAAATGGCAGTTGGAATCTAATGCAGACAAGTGCGAGGTGCTGCACTTCGGTACGACCAGCCGGAGTAGGTCTTACACTATGATCAGTAGGGCACTGGGGAGTGCGAAATAACAAAGGGATCTGGGAATACAGGTCCATAATTCATTGAAAGCGGAGTCACAGGTCAATAGGGTTGTAAAGAAAGCTGTCGGTACATTAGCGTTCATAAAATAAAGTATTATGTACAGGAGATGGGATATTACATTGATGTTGTATAAGATGTTGGTGAGGACTAATTTGGAGTATTGTGTGCATTTTTGGTCATCTACCTAAAGGAAAAATGTAAATAAGGTTGAAAGAGCACAGAGAAAATATACATGGATGTTGCTGGGACTGGAGGACCTGAGTTATAAGGAAAGATTAAATAGGTTAGGACTTAAGGCATTGGAACAGAGAAGATTATAAGACCATAAGATATAGGAGTAGAAGTGGGCCATTTGGCTCATCGAGTCTGCTCCGCCATTCAATCATGGGCTGATCCAATTCTACCAGTCATCCCCACTCCCCTGCTTTCAGCCCATACCCTTTGATGCCCTGGCTAATCAAGAACCTATCTATCTCCGCCTTAAATACACCCAATGACTTGGCCTCCACAGCTGCTCGTGGCAACATGGGGAGATTTGACAGAGGTATACAAAATTATGAGGGGTATAGATAGGGCAAAAGTAAGCAGGCTATTCTAACTGAGGTTAGGTGAGCTACAACTAGAGATCATGGGTTAAGGGTGAAAGGTGAAAAGTTTAAGGGGAACTTGAGGAGAAACCTTTTCATTAAGAGGGTGATGAGAGTGTGGAATGATCTGCCAGCACAAGTGGTGCATGCAAGCTCGATTTCCATATTTAAGAGAAGTTTGGATAGGTACATGGTTGGTAGAGGTATGGAGGGCTATGGTCCCAGTGTAGGTTAATGGGAATAGGCTGTTTAAATGTTTCGGTGTGGACTAGATGGGCCAAAGGGCCTGATTCTGTGCTGTACTTTTCTATGACTCTATGGTGAATCTCATCATGCATTCCACACACTTTGGATGGAATCAGTACATTGGAAAGAGATGAGTCATTGGTGAGGGGTGTTGGCAAACGTTTTTTGCGAGTCCATTTAAACCAATTTAGTCAGCTCTTCAAAATTTCATTCTGGGTTATTGGATGTGAACTTTTCTGTATAAGTCATGCGGGCTGTCTGTAATCAGTGAGAATTTTCAAAGTCACGTTCCCACAAAGAAACAGAGAAAACTGTTTATGCAGCACTTAAAGAGTTTTTAAAAAGGTTAGTTTTATTTGTCACGTGTACTCTATGGCAAAACATCAAAGCATACAGTGAAATGCATTATTTACATCAACAACTAACATAGTCCGATGATGTTCTGGGGGCAGTCTGTTGTTACTATGCTTCCAGTGCCAATGTTGCATGCCCACAGCAAACCCTAACCGTATGTCCTGGAGGAAGGAACATAAATATAAATATATCTTTTGTGGACTGAGAGTGGGAAGGGGGCAGGGAGAGGGGAATTATGTTATTTCTGTTTAAACGTACCATGGGTTAACAGTAAAGAATCATATTCTAGAAGAATTAGAGAACTTTTATTTACCGTAATAAACAAACACGTCTTAACCCAGCCATGTGCTGGAACATTCTGGCACATCATGGCATGTGATATCACCACATCTTCCTTTCCTTAAAAAGAAAAATAATTAACAACGTTAATCAAAACACATCTATACTGTATCAGATAACTGAAACTCTGAAGTTGGATCTTTCTTAAAGCCTTTGCAATTCTTTCTTAACACTGCTCCCTCCTCTGTTTGGACCATGTATGATCTGGTCTGTGTCCATGTGTTACTTTTATCTTGTATCCTCACTTTGTCTCCTTGTCCTTCAGACAAACGTCTCCTTAGATCAGTCAATTCATATTCCACTTCCATTTGTAATGAGATACCAATCTTCTTTTCTTCATCTAATTCATTCATTAACTATGTAATCTCTTTTTTATGCTGAGACTTCATCATTTCAATAATACTTCTCAATGCCTTCACCTGTGCTTTCACTTCTTCCTTATACTGTGTCCACTGTGAGCGTTCTTGCTCTAGACGGTGATGAAACTGAATCTCATATTTTCTCAGTGTCTCTCTCATTATTGCTTGCATTGAAGCAACCTCCTCCTGCCATTGCTTTTTCACATCATCAATTGCCTCCTGTTTGGTCGTCTCAGACACTGCAGCTACTGCTTTTATATTCTCCATGTCAGCATTTGCCTCCATGAGCTGGACCTGCAGTCGAGTTACGTCACCTTCTGCCGACTGTACTGCAACATTCTGTCGCTTCAGCTCTGTGTCACTATCCAAGACAAAAATTCTTTTTACCAAATTAAGTCTTTCATAGGCAGATAAACCCAGAATTGACTGTACATTTTTTGGCACGACCACAAATGAAAGCGTGTGCACAATATTTTTGTGTGATACCTTTGCCACGCATGTTCCTTTAACTGGAATGTCTGCTCCTGAATACCCAGTCACTTCTATATTTGTCTGATGTAACTTCGGTCTTGACTTTAAAGCATTAAACTCAGATTCTGCAAGAACATTTACTTGCGCTCCAGTATCAAGTTTAAACAGAATATTGTTTTGATTCACTTGCAACAGAATAGTCCAGTCATTCTTACTTCATTTATTTTCACAAAGTATATCTCTATAAAATTCCTCACGTTCATCTTCAAGCACAGCATTTACTTGTTTCATTTTATTTTCCTTCTTTCTACTTTTACAACAGCGTGAAAAATTATTAATCTTACCGCAGCCATTGCAAATTTTGCCATGTGCGAGACACTGATTTGGATGATGTTCCCGCGCACAGCGATCACATGACTTTTTTCTTTCCAATGCCGTCTTGCTCTCTGTCGGTTTCGTCGACATACTATTATATTTCTTGATATATTCGCGCTTTTTTTTTTACAGCATTTACTTTGCATTTTTTTAACAAAAAGCTCTTCAGCCTGCAATGTCACGGTCTCAGAAGCTTTGAAAAATTTAAATCTTGCTCTCTCAACAGCTTTTCTCTCAGAGCATTATCTCGAATGCCGCAAACAAATCTTTCTTTAATGAGAGAGTCCGTGAGCAATCCAAACTCGCATGTTCTACTATGCTTTCTTAACTCAGTAACATACTGATCAATTGTTTCAGTGGCTCTCTGCGCACGTGTGAAGAACTTGTATATCGCTCATACGTTAAATTACGGTTAGGTATACAAAATACTTCAAATCTGTCCATTATCGACTTTAAATTGAAATTATCTCCATCTTCAAAGACAAAATTATTATATACCTGTACTGCGTCATTCCAGATTACCTGGAGCAAAAGGGCAGCTTTGTTTTTTTTCCAATCTTTCTTCATAATCGATTGCTGATAAGTACAGTTCAAACTGTTGCTTGAATATCCACCAATTCTCAGTTACATTGCCAGTCAGCTTAAGTTTTGGTGGGGGTTGTAAACCTTCCATTTTACCGTTTACAGTTCGAACTTTTTTCTTCTTTTTTTTTCTCGATTATCTTCGATTCTCAATTCTGGATTCTCCCGTATTATTCTTCCAGGACCACTTCTGACACCATGTTATGTTACTTCTGTTTAAACGTTTAAACGTCAATTTTAGAAAACCTAGCACATTTACTTTTCCTACATTTACACACACAGTCCAGCGGTCGTGGAGCATACAGATCCCTTCTTTGTAGCAGTCGGCGTCTTGGATCTCCAGAAGTGGTCCACAGCAGGGGTGATTGATAAGTTCGTGGCCTAAAGTAGGCGATGAGGAAAAACTTCAAACTTTCTGCATTTTCACTCAAAGAGTTGAACTGCACATGCATGTAACGAGAGCTGTGTAACTCATCGCCTTCTATCTGAGGCCACAAACTTATCAATCGCCCCTTCTGTGGACCACTTGGAGGTCCAAGACACTCTCATTCCATGCACGTGCAGTTCAACTCTTTGAGTGATAATGCAGAAAGTTTGAAGTCAATAACTCATCTCCTTCTACTGTAGGCCACGAACTTATCAATCACCCCTCGTTCATGAGCCTTAGACTGTATATACACTGTAGGTATTTATATTGAATTAAATAACTAGTGCAAATCCAGAGCAAAATGGTGAGGGAGTGTTCAAGGGTTCATTGTGTATTCAGAAATCTGAAGGTGGAAGGGAGGAACCTCCTCTCTGATGGCCGTAATGAGAAGAGAGCATGTCCTAGATGATGGAGGTCATTAATGATGGATGCCAAATTTTTGAGGCATCACCATTTGAATATGTTCTGGATGCTGGGGAGGCTAGTGCCCATGATGGAGCTGGCTGAATTTACAACTTTATGCAGCTTTTTCCGATCCTGTGTAGAGGCCTCTCCATATCAGATGACGAATCAGAATCAGAATCTGACTTAACATCACCTGTAATACCCTGGTTAAGATTTCTACTGCTATGCTGTGGGTAGTTTATTTTAGCAGCTTTTTGTTAAAACACTGTGCCACACTGGAAAGTGTGTTTTGACTTTGACTAAGAAAAAGAGCCATGTTGTCCAGTTTAGGAATGTGAGCCAGCCAATCAGGCTTGTGGGACGTGAGAGAAGGTTCCAGGGATGTGGGAAAGGGTTTTCTGAAGGACAGTAGTCTGGATCACGGGGCTTTAGGCAGGAGCTGCGGAGAAGGGAAGATGCCACAGAATGCCATTGGAAGGCAAGTCCCTGTTGCATGGAGTGCTTTATGCAGGTGAGTAGCTCCAAGGAGGAAGGGCCAATACTCCTGAGAGAGAGCCCATTTTTTCAAGATGGATTTCGAGCAAAATTCAGAAGGTGGTGTGGGCCCAGTGCGTGAGTAAAGACAACTCCAGAATGAGCTCCAACTTTATGTGTACAGTGGATTATTTTAACTGCAATGGGCCCTTTTAATTTTTTTCTTTTCTCTTTCCATTTAACTGTTTGATAAAGCTGATACTTATAACTAGACTTTCTTTGCCACTTTATGAGGTGTACGATCTGTTATTTCTTTCTGACGGACAACTGCTTATGGCCAGTATTTACCCAGCTTCCGCTCAACTCGAGGTTTTATCAGAACATTGCAACATTCCCGTTTGGTTGAGCACCAAATCATACTGACCCTAGACATAAATTGTTTGTGAAATTCGGCCTCTTCACCACTGAGTCATGTGGCTGTTAGCAGAGCCATATAACTAGCCAAGTTTGTATACAAACCCCGGTGAGAGGGTTACACACTGGCAAATGTCCTGAAACTTGTTGCACAATTATTAAAAAACTATAAATTACAATAAAATTGTACATAAAAATAAATTAAATTAGTGCAAAAAGAGAGGGTAAAAATACTGAAGTTGTATTTGTGGGTTCATTGTCCATTCAGAAATCAGATGGCGAATGGGAAGAAGCTGTTCCTGAAATATTGAGTGCATTTCTTCAAGCTGCTGTACCTCCTGCTTGATAGTGCCAATGAGAAGAGGGTATGTCCTTGGTGATGGCGGTCATTAATGATGGATATTGCCATCTTAAGACATTGCCTTTTGAAGATGTCCTCAATGCAGTCATGGGGAGAACATACAAACTCCTTACAGACAGCAGAGGGAGTCAAACACACAGTTATCAGCTCTGAAGGTGACGTCTTCTGGCCTGAAAAAGAATAATAGATAAGGTTATCCTGGCACCTACCAGCCTTCTCCTTCCCACCCTCCCCACACCTTCTTTATAGGGCCTCTGCCCCTTCCCTCTTCAGTCCTGGCGAAGGGTTCTGGCCCGAAACGTTGACTGGTCGTTTCCACGGATGCTGCCCGACCTGCTGAGTTCCTCCAGCGTGTTGTGAGTGTTGCTTTGACCCCAGTATCTGCAGAGTATTTTGTGTAGCAGATAGGGTTGATTGGATAACTGCCTCAAAGAGCTAGCAAAGCAGAATGAACTGAATGGCCTCATTAGATGAAAAATTCCATAAATACAGAAAAAGGAGAGAAAATTCACCGAGCTTTAAGGCATTGTTAAATCATTCCATTGTATAGTACCGAGATTAGTCCTTTTCAAAGTGTGGATAAAGCAAACTGAAATATCAAAAGATTGTTGACAATCTACTCCAACATCTTCCCAAACACTGAGGTTAGACTAACTGGTTTATATTTTCATTTTTTTCTGCCTCTCTCTCTTCTTGAAGAGTGGCTTGACATTTTCAATTTTCCAGCTCTCTAATGATTCTTGGAAGATCTTTACTAGTGCCTCCACAATCTCTGTAGCCACCTCATTCAGAACCCTGGGTTGTATAACATCTGGTCCAGGAGACTTACCTACCTTCAGATTTCAGTTTCCCAAGCACCTTCTTCCTAGTAATGGCAACATCACTCACTTCTGCCCACTGGCACTCTCAAAGTTCCAGCTTACTGCTTGTGTCTTCCACAGTGAAGACTGATGCAAAATACTTATTCAATTCATCCATTTTCTTGTCCCCAATTACTACCTCTCCAGCATCATTTTCCAGCAGTCCAGTATCTATTCTTGCCTCTCTTTTACACTTTACGTATCTGAAGAAACTTTTGGTATCCTCTAACAATATTGGCTAAGTTACCATCATATTCCATCTTTTTCTTCCTGGTGACTATTTTAGTTGACTTCTGTTTGTTTTTAAAAACCTTCCCAATTCTCAAACTTCCCACTTTTTTTTCTCTATTATATACTCTTTGGCTTTTATGTTTGGTTGCGTCATCCTGCCTTTAGAATACTTCTTCTTTAGGATGCATCTATCCTGTGCCTTCTGAATTGTTCCCAGAAACTCCAGCCATTGCTGGTCTACTGTCAACCCTGCTACCGTTCGTTTCCACTCAGTTTTAGTCAGCTCCTTTCTCAAGCCTCTGTAATTCCCTTGTACAATACCTGTAAAAAGTATTCACATCTGGAAGTTTTCATGCTTTATTGTTTTACAACATTGAATCACTGTATTTAATTTGGCTTTTTTGACACTCATCAACAGAGAAAGACTCTTTCATGTCAAAGTGAGATGGCCTGTTTCCGTGCTCTAGTTGTTATATGGTTATATGAAAACAAATTTCTACAAATTGGTCTATATTTATTACAATTGTTAAACACAAAATAATTATTTGCCCCCTTCATGATAGTATTTAGGAGATGCACCTTTGGCAGCAATTACAGCCTTGAGTCTGTATGGATAGGTCTCTATCAGCTTTACACAGCTGGATACTGCAGTCCCCCCCCCCCCCATTCTTCTTTATAAAACTGCTCAAGCTCTGTCAGATTGCATGAGGACAGTCATAGTCATAGTCAACCTTTATTGATCCCGACGGAAATTGGTTTTTGTTACAGTTGCACCATAAATAATTCAATAGTAATAAAACCATAAATAATTAAATAGCAATATGTAAATTATGCCAGGAATTATGCTTATTTAAGTCCAGGACCAGCCTATTGGCTCAGGGTGTCTGACCCTCCCAGGGAGGAGTTGTAAAGTTTGATGGCCACAGGCAGGAATGACTTCCTATGACACTCTGTGTTGCATCTCGGTGGAATGAGTCTCTGGCTGAGTGTACTCCTGTGCCCAACCAGTCCATCATGTAGTGGATGGGAGACATTGTCCAAGATGGCATGCAACTTGGACAGCATCCTCTTTTCAGACACCACTGCCAGAGAGTCCAGTTCCATCCCCACAACATCACTGGCCTTACGAATGAGTTTGTTGATTCTGTTGGTGTCTGCTACCCTCAGCCTGCTGCCCCAGCACACAACAGCAAACATGATAGCACTGGCCACCACAGACTCGTAGAACATCCTCAGCATCGTCTGACAGATGTTAAAGGATCGTGAGTGAACAGCCCTTTTCAAGTCCAATCATAAACTCTCAACTAGATTGCGGTCTTGACTCTGACTTGGCCACTCCAGAACTTTAACTTTGTTGTTTTTAAGCCATTCCTGTGTACCTTTGACATAATGCTTGGGGTCATTGTCTTGCTGGAAAACACATCTTCCCCCAAGTTACACACACAAAATGCTGGAGGAACTCAGTAGGCCAGGCAACATCAATGGGAAATAGTACAGTTGATGTTTTGGGCCGAGATCCTTCATCAGGACTTCTCCCAAGTCACAATTCTCTTGCAGACTGCATCAGGTTTTCCTCCAGTATTTCCCCATATTTTGATGCATTCAGTTTACCTTCTATCTTCATAAGCCATCCAGGGCCTGCTGCACTGAAGCATCCCCACAGCATGACACAGGCACCACCATGCTTCACGGTGGGGACGGTGCGCTTTTGATGATGTGTACTGTTTGGCTTTCACCAAACATAGCATTTAGTGTGATGGCCAGAAAGCTCAATTTTGGTTTTATCAGACCATAGAACCTTACTTCAGCTGACTTCAGAGTCTCCCACATGCCTTCTGGCAAACTCTAGCCAAGATTTCATGTGAGTTTTTTTCCCCTCCCACAGTGGCTTTCTCTTTGCTACCCTCCTATAAAGCTGTGACTGGTGAGGCACTGGGGCAATAGTATTTGTATGCACAGTCTCTCCCATCTCAGCCAGTGAAGCTTGTAACTCCTCCAGAGCTGTCATAGGCCTCTTGGTTGGTTCCCTCACTCGACCCCTTCTTGCATGGTCACTCAGATTTTGAGGACAGCTTACTCTCGGCAGATTTACAGTTGTGACATATTATTTCTATTTCTTTATGATGCACTTAACTGTAGTGCAAGTAATCGTCAGTGACATGGAAATTTTCTTGTATCCATCTCCTGACTTGTGCTTTTCAATAACTTTTTCACAGAGTTGCTTGGAGTGTTCCTTTACCTTCATGGTGTACTTTTTCCCAGGATACGTAAGAGTCCACACTACGCCGGATAACTTTGAAAACGCCGGTTTCGAGTAAAAATGACAGGCGTCCACACTAAACATTCTTCAAAATGTCACTGTCCATATTTGAACAGATATTTGGGCGAATCTTCTCCTACTAGGCATGCGCAGGACACACAGAAAACAAGCGAAGAGGAAATGGTATACTTGGTGCGCTTTTGTCCAATTACAGAGTAGAAAAACTTAAAAGGAATTGCTCTTGGCTCTTGCGCAGGAGGACTTCAAACTGAAAAAAAAAACAAATACTGGAGCGTATGGAAGCAACCGACAGGGAGTCACGGACAGTATGACCCGGCTGACGATGAACATTAAAAAACTGACTAACTCTGTTGCATTAATAAAGCACCTTGTTAAATGTATAAAACGCCTGCATCAGTGTTATCTTGTATTTCCATACAATATTACATTAGGCTGTTACACATCTATTGCTAGAGAAGTACTTGCATAAATAGGTAAACCACCATACAAGCAAGGACAGAAAACAGGGTAAAGTGAGTATATTTATTTATTCAGTAAGCTAAGTATTTGGTGAGTACATTTCTAACCCTTCTGGCTTCAGTCTTATTGCCATCTGTTCTGAAATTGTTAGGGTTTGTGAAGCGCAGAATCAAATATCACAGTGATGATTGTACGCTCTAGTATCAATTGTTTGGTGACAATAAAGTAATAAAAATAATAATAAGAAGAAGAAAACAATGAAATGCCGGGCTGCCACCATCTGTTCTGGTACGTCATGACAGCGGTTTTAAAAATCTCCGCTTACCCCATTCTCACTGCAACGGATATTAGGTGTTTTCAGATTTATTCACTTTGGAGACCATTTCTGAAAATCTCCATTTTCAGGGGATGAAAACGCCGTTTTAGTGTGGATGGAGGGTCAAAACAAAGAGAAAAAACTTCGTTTTCAAAATGTAGTGTAGCCTCATGAATCACCAGCAGTTGGACCTTCCAGATACAGGTGTATTTTACTACAATCAATTGAAACACCTTGACTGCCCACAGGTGATCTCCACTTAACTAATTATGTGAACTCTATAACCAACTGGCTGCACCAGTGATGATTTGGTGGGTCATATTAAAGGGGGTGAATACTTGTGCAATCAATTATTTTATGTTTTATAGTTGTAATTATTTTAGATCACTTTGCAGAGATGTGTTTTCACTTTGACATGAAAGAGTCTCTTTCTGTTGATCAGTGTCAAAAAAAGCCAAATTAAATCCACTATGATTCAATGTTGTAAAACAATAAAGGGGTGAAGGGGTGAATACTTTTTATAGACACTGTATATGTGTGAACTCTTCCCTCCCACCCTTTCTGGGTGTCTCTAGAAATGCTTGGAGCTCAAGTCTTCGAAAAACCATATTCTCTGATCCTCAGTAGACCTCCATGCCTTGGCTCCACCAAATCTGATGATTGGTTCTCTCCAGCATCTTTTCTCCATCTCCCACCAAACAAAGATCTTCCACCAGTGTCAGTCACAAAGCCACTCCCCCAGCCTTCCCTAGAACCTTCTTCCCATTCCACTCTCTTGACTAGATGGCCCATATTCCTAAGCATCCCTTATCTCTAACAGTAACCCAAACACTGCTTCTACAGAAAGACCATTACATGAAATACCCTACAACATTAGCAGTAAAACCTTTACCAAGGCATTTCACTCTTCCCCTGCCAAAATAGTCACATCCTTAAGATTTAAAATAATTCATCATCCCCTCATTAATAACACAGTTTTTGAAGGAATTTTGTGATATCAGGACCTCCAATCCATTTGTAAATGGTAGTGACATATCTCACTAGGGGCATAGGCACTGACACTTTGTTCCCCTGGAGTGACATAGGCCAGCCTATCTGGGGGTTTCCTGACTCTGACACCTCCACTCTCTGGGATCTTTCCTGTCTACATGGAGAGGCCTCTCCCTGTCCATTACTCGTGTCGTCCGGCAACTCAGGTCCCCCTGTCACTTGGCTGAGCTCAGCTTCATTCCCAGTTACTTCAGAGCCTAATCTCCCTTCATAGTCCAGCCACAAGCCTGCCTGTCCACTGCTAATCCCCAACCCCTGTTTCATCCAATTCAGCATTGGGAATCTCTTCGTCAATTATTTGGGAGTTTGCATAGGGTATCATATACCATACTCCTATTTCCTCATCCTCTGAGTCCGTACCAGATTCGGTGTTAAGTCTCTTCTAGGCCTTTCCACTGCTTGTCCTTCTGTTCTCCCACATTGCCACAGAGACCTCTTACTAAGTGTAGGGTCTATGTCAGGCTCTGGGTCAACATGTAGCTGTTGTCCCAGAGGTAGAAGGTGGTTCTGATTGCTAGACAAAATGGCTCCAATGCTATAAGGCGATGCATCGCAAGCCAGTCTGATGGGCAGGAATGG
Source organism: Mobula birostris (assembly GCF_030028105.1). Classification (NCBI taxonomy): domain Eukaryota; kingdom Metazoa; phylum Chordata; class Chondrichthyes; order Myliobatiformes; family Myliobatidae; genus Mobula; species Mobula birostris. The sequence continues at coordinate 7,774,840 of NC_092381.1, forward strand.
GCCATAATGGGTGGGTAGTTCATTGGATTTTTTAAAATTAATTTTTTTATGCATTTCTACAGTGAAACTACAGAGAAAAAACCCAACAACAAAATGGAGATTTATACAGTGCAAAAAAAACAAATCTAATATGTAATTCATAACAATAAGAATAAGCACCCAAAAGAGAATTATGTAAAATTAGTATCCACCCCAACCTCCAGCTGGAAAAAACCAAGGCCAACCATTTCTGCATATAGAAGAAAAAAAAATTAATCGGAGCATTCAACCCCAGAGAACTGTAAATATATATTTGAAAAAAGAAAGTATAATGCCGACTACCAAAAGTGTAATGTAATTCACAACAAAAAACCGTATAACTTACAAAAAAAAGCTGAAAGTAAGGGATTGTAGCATACAAAAAAAGGGATAAACCTATCCTAAAGAAGAGTTATGAAAATATTCAAGAAAAGGTCCCCACACCTTATGAAGCTTTATGCCCGAATTAAGAAGTGAATAATTAATCTTTTCGAGGTCTAAACAGGCCATAATATCACTAAGCCATTGAGTATGAGTGGGTGGGGCAACATCTTTCCACCTAAGAAGAACCAACCGTCTAGCCAAGAGAGAGGCAAAAGATAACGTTCGACATTTAGTTGGATTCAAGTGCATATTTACTTCACCCAGGTGTCAAAAAGAGCAACCAGAGGGTTAGGTTCTAAATGGCAATTAAGAATATGAGATAGGGTTGAAAAAACTTCTCTCCAGAATTTCTCTAGACAAGGACAGGCCCAATACGTATGAATAATGGAAGCCTTTACGTTTATCACAGACAGAACTAATGTCAGGGTAAAACCGCAATAATTTAGTTTTAGACATATGAGTCCGGTGTACAACCTTAAACTGCAAAAGGCATTGGTGAGCACATAGAGAGGTTGAGTTGACTGACTTAAGAATTGAATCCCAAACTGCATCAGATAAGGAAATATTTAGATCTTGTTCCCAGGCAGTTCTAATTTTATTGAAAGGGGCACGCCTCAAAATCACTAACTTATCCTGAATAGCAGATACAAAGAAACAGGTCCAGAACATTTTTCTCAGGCATCTCAGGAAAGTTTGATATCAAAGGGTTAATGAAAAGTCTAATTTGAAGATATCTAAAGAAATGAGTATTAGGTAGATTAAACTTTACAGACAGTTGTTGAAAAGTTGCAAGACAATTATCTATGAAAAGATCTTCAAAGCGCCTAATACCCTTTCTATACCAGTCGTAAAATGTTGAATCCCGCATAGAAGGTAGGAAAAGATGATTGTGTAAAATAGGGCTAGAGAGAGAAGAACCACAAAGACCATTACATTTCCTGAACTGAGCCCATATTCTTAAAGTATGTCTGATAAGAGGATTAACAATAAGTCTAGACAAATGACAAGGAAGTGCAGAACCGAGAAGTGCAGAAATTGAAAGATCCTTAGTAGAGTTCAGCTCCATTGCCACCCATTTTGGGCAGTCAGACTTATTTTGAAAGAAAGACCAAAAAATAAGACAACGAATATTGGCTGCCCAATAATATAAATGAAAATTAGGCAAGGCCATACCACCTTCCTTTTTAGATTTTGAAGGTGAGCTTTATTAAGTCTAGGGCATTTACCTTTCCATAGATAAGACGAAATAATAGAATCTAACCCATTGGAAAAAGCTTTAGAAATAAAAATTGGTAAAGACTGAAATAGATTCAAAAATTTAGGAAGGATATACATTTTAATGACATTAATACAACCTACAAGAGACATAGACAAGGGTGACCACTGTGTCAAACTCTGTTTTGTAGAGTTTAGAAGATTGGTAAAATTTTCTCGAAAAAGATTCTTGAAGTTCCTTGTTACTGTAATATCAAGATAAGTGAATTGATTGTTAACTACTTTAAAAGGGAGATCATGAAATACTAAAGCTTGTGCTTCTCTATTAATTGGAAGAGTTCACTCTTATGTAAATTAAGTTTATAACCAGAAAGTTGACTAAATTTATGAAGAAGTGAAAACATTGAGGGTAAGGAGGTAGTTGGGTTTGATATAAAAAGTAAAAGATCGTCAGCATAAAGGGAAGTTTTATGCTCAACACCTCCCCTCCAAATCCCCATCACTTCAGCACAGCTACGAAATGCAATGGCAAGTGGCTCCATAGCCAAATCGAAGAGTAAGGGACTTAAAGGGCAACTGTGACGAGTGCTGCGTTTAAGGCTGAAAGACTGGGATAGCTGTGAGTTGGTGAAAACAGAAGCGGTGGGACATGAATATAGCAATTTAATCCATGTAGTAAAACTTTGTCCAAAATCAAGTTTTTCTAAAACCGCAAAAAGGTAATTCCTCGTGACGCGATCGAACGCTTTCTCTGCATCAAGAGAAATAACACATTCAGGAGTCCCAGTTGAAGGTGAATGTAAGATATTAAACAAGCACCGTATATTAAAAAATGGAAGATGATGTTTGATACAACCAGTTTGATCTTCAGAAATAATAGATGGTATAATGTTCTCTAATCTACGAGCCAAAACTTTAGCCGGGATTTTAACATCGACATTTAATAAAGAAATCGGCCTATACGAAGAACACTCTGTCGGATCTTTAGCTTTTTTGGCTAAAAGAATGATACATGCCTCATTAAATGATGCAGGCAATTTGCCATGCTTAAACGGATCAGATAGAACTAAGAATAATTGAGACAAAAGCAGTGAAGAAAATGATTTATAAAATTCTGCAGAAAAGCCATCAGGTCCAGGAGATTTACCCGACCGTAATGCAGAAATGGCAGAGGATATTTCCTCTAATGACAATGGCTCATTGAGTTTTGCTTTAAAGTCAGGGAGAGCGAAGGAATATTTAAACTATTTAAAAAATGCCCAACCGAGATATTCTCATTTAAAGATTCAGAAGTATAAAGTCGACAATAATAGTTCTTAAATGTGTCATAGATATCAGAATGATTCGAAGTAATGTTCCCATTTCCCATTCAAATTTTTGTAATTTGTTGTTTAGCTTTAGAGCGTCTTAGTTGGTTAACTAAAAACTTACCGGACTTAGCCCTATGAATATAAAATCCGCTGTTACTTTCAAGAAGCTGATGTTCAACATCATACAACCTCCTCCAGGTGACCCAGCCGGGGCTGATCAGACCCCAGCTTGTGTCCAGATGGCTAGCTACTTATGACTCCATGGCTCCCCTCTTTTGAGCCACAGCCATCTTGAGGCCCTCTCTGCCGCATCGGTGGTACTGCGGATGGCTCTCCTCTTCCACTCTCCCTCGATGCCCAAAATACTGACGGCCCTAACTAAAGAACGGGCTATGAATCCCCTACAACCAACCTCCACTGGGAGACACCTCGCTCTCCATCCAGCCTGCTGACAGTTGCTGACCAGTCCTGCGTACTTGGAGAGCTTCCTTTCAAAGGCCTCCTCCAAGCGATCTTCCCATGGGACTGTCAGCTCCAGCAGCACCACTTGCTTAGTAGCCTCAGACACTAGGACAATGTCTGGCCGTAGGGTGGTGGCTGCAATATGGTTGGGGAACTTCAGCTGCCGTTTGAGGTCCACCAACAGCTGCCAGTCCCTTGCAGAGGTCAGGATGCCTGCAGATGTTCTTTTGGCAGGTATTGGCTGCTCCCCAGCTCTGACAAAGGCAATGGTCTGCTTGGAGGGTCGGGACAGCTTCGCCCACTCAACTCCTGCGCTGACGGCTTCAGCGATGGTCTTCAGGACCTGATCATGCCTCCACCTGTACTGTCCCTCACCAAGTGCCCTTGCACAGCCACTGAGGATGTGCTCCAGAGTTCCTCATTAGACTTAACTTGAAATAATAATCCAGATTACCATACCAGCGAGAAAAAAAGAATACAGTAATTAAAAAATTAAATTTAAAAAGAAAACAGGGAAAAAAAAGGAAGAAAAAAAAGTACCAATTGGCCATTTTAAATAATCAAATCAAGTCTGAAGGAGACACCGTAGCAAGGAGACTTTTGATAATTTTCTGAACTTCTTATAGCAGAGTTAAACCATTTTCAGTAATTTAAAAATTAATTTAGAAGGAGTCACCATAGCAAGGTGAATTTCAGTAAATTTCTGAACTTCTTATATCAGAGTTAAACCATTTTCAGTCATTTAAAAAATTTAATTTAAAAGGGAAACAAAAAATAAAGAAACCCAAGGAGAGAAAAAAAATGGTGATCAACCATTTTAAATAATCAAATCGAGTCTGAAGAAGTTGTAGCGGCAGGGAGACTTTCGATGAATTCCTGAGCTTCTGTAACAGAGTTGAACCATTTTTTGTCCCCAGTACTAAGAGTTATTCGGAGATGGGCGGGGTAATGTAGTGAGGGCCTGAGACCATGATTGTAAAACTTATTACACCTTTGTATTCGGCACGCAGCCTCAAAACTTGATGAGTATAATCTTCAATAATACGAATGGAATGGCCCTCACAATGCAATTTTCCTCTCCGATGTGCTTCCATAATCAAAAGGTTTTTCACCTGATAGTGATGAAAACAAAGTATAACTGGGCATGGCCGGGAGCCCAATTCAGGCTTAAACCAAAATATACAGTGGGTTCTGTCTAACTCAGATAAATTCAGAAGAGTACCTTTCCCAAAAATCTCACAAAGTAAAGAGGAAAAAAATTCAACAGGAACTCCACTTTCGATAGCCTCTGGCAGACCGAGGATTTGTAGATTATGCCTTCTGCTCCGACCTTCGAGATCAGTAATTTTTGATGGTAACTTGGTGTTATTGTCACTCAAATTAGGACAAACGGCTTCCAACTTCTGAACAGGACATTTTAAATCTCCGGTTTCTAAGTCAAGATGAGAGAGACAAACTGCATGCTCCTCCATTTTGGAATTGATTTGATCCAATTTTCACTCCAACGAACTGAATGAAGACTTAAATTCAGATATAATCTCCTGACGGTGCTGGTCCAGAATGGCGATAATGTCGGCAGAGGAGCCAGAGGCAGTCGCAGAGACTTTTTTTCCCCAGCTTTAGAGGGCTTGCAGGCCATTGTAGGACAGACATATTTGCAGGCAGGTAGGAGAACAAAAAAAATTAGCAGTCTGGAGTAGAAAAAGTAGTAAGAAGTGCGGAGGTAAGAAATAAAATGGAGCGACAATTTTAAGCTATTAACCTATCGCCATCTTACTGGAAGTGTCATTGGATGTTATTAGTCTCTTTGTTTCCGCGAATGCTTTTTCACATCTTTCTGACCAATCCCACTTTGCTCCTGTCTGTAACAGTGTGTTCAATGGATGCAGCACTGTAGCAATGTTTGGGTGAGACCAGTGGTAGTAAGTTACAAGGCCCAAGTATGACCTGAGTTGTGACACATTTTCTGATTTGGGCACCTGCAGCACTGCTTCAGTCTTTTGTTAGGACTTATGTAAGCCACGCTTGTCAATAACGTGTCCACTACATGAGATTTCCTTCTCAATAAACCCACACTCACTCAGCCTGGTAAGCACTTTACCAAGGTTCTGGAGGTGCTCTTCATCGTTTTTACCAGTCACAATAATGTCATCAAATTAACAATGTGTTCCTGGGATATCTTGGAGCACTTGGTCCATTGCTCTTTGTCAAATTGCTGGAGCTGATGTGACACCAAAGACGAGACGAATATGCTGGAACAGTCCCTTGTGAGTGTTGATTGTGAGGAACTCCCTGCTTGACTCCTCAATCTCCATTTGCAGATAGGTTTGTGACAAGTCAATCTTTGAAAACCTCTCCCCACCTGCCAAAGATGCAAAAAATGTCTTTTGTTTGTGGCAGGGGATACTACACAGTACACAGCACCGGGTTGATGCTCACCTTGAAATCCCTACATATGCGAACAACTCTGGCCTTCCCTTTCTTGATCACTGGGACAATGGGTGTGGCCCAATCACTCCACTCAACCTTGGAGAGAATTCCAGATACCTTCAAGTTCTGAAGTTCAGCACTTTAGGAAGAACTGCATAAGGCATTGGACGCACTTTATAGAATCTTGGTGTTGCTGCTTCATCCAGTTTAATTCTGGCCTTCATGCCTCTGAGTTTACCAATCCCCTTCTCAAACACCTTCTCATTAGCATCAAGCAGCTGTGCCAGTCTCTGGTCAGTGCTACCGTTTGGCCTGCCGTTGCCTGTTGATGCCACACTGAGAGCTTTGATTGAGTGTCAGTCTAGTTGGATTTTTCTCAACCATTCATGTCTGAAAAGTGCTGGCCCTCCACTTTTCAATACAAAAAGCTCTAACTGTTGTGTTTGGCCTCCGTACGTCAACTTCACCTTCAGTTTGCACTTTTTCATCTCTGTATGTCTTTAACATCACGGAGGTCTTCTCTAATGGTATCTTAGGAAACAGTCTGTTGTAGTCAGCCTGTGGAATTATGGACAAAGCTGACCCTGTATCCAGCTCCATTTTCAGCTTTACACCAGACACATCTATTGTGATCCATATTATATTGCCATTTGCTTCAGTCATACTATGTAGTTCTAGGCATGACTGTTCTCCTTTGTCAGACTCTATTTTGTCTGATTCTGTTTTACATTCCATAACTATTCACTTGCTTAATTTTGCATTTCAGACCTTTCACTCAGTTGTGCTTTTTGTCTGCCTTGCGCACTCTCTCTATGTGACACTTTCTGCAGAGTTTTTCTTTAAACCAACAGTCATTTGTATCATGGGAGGATTTGCCACATCAATAACATTTTTGGCTTTTTGCACCATTCAGGGACATATTGTGTATTTCATATCCTAACCTCCTTTTCTGTAGTTCTGCTGCATCCTTTGCCTCAGTCTCTAAAGAAATTGCAATGGTCACTGCCTGGTCTAAGGTTAGGTTTCTTTCAAACAATAGCCCCTTTTGAGTGCTTTGACTATGCATCCACAAACAAGCATATCCTTTAATGCAGCAGAAATGCCCATCTGTTACGTCACAGTACTGGGAAAGTTTGCACAGTTCTGCAATGTATTCAGAAAGACTTTCATCTTTTTCCTGGTTCCTTTTATAAAATCTAAATCTCTCAGCTAATACCAGGAGTTTAGTGCTCAAGTGATTTTGTAAAACTGTTACAATTTCATCGAACATCTTGCTTTCTGGCTTTGCAGGGGTTATTGAGCTGCGTAAGACTGGCTGTATGTTCTTGGGCCCATTAAGCTAAGAAGCATAGGGGCTTTCTTTTGCTCGTCCACGTCCTTCACATTACAGTACAGTTCAACTCTCACGATAGACGACTCCCAGCCTTCATTAGCGCTATCAAATCATCAACTTTCCCGACTGAAGCCATTGCCATGTTATTTTCACTTTAAATTCAGCGCATCTTTCACCAGTTACGATGCCCTGTACTCGTGTGTTCCTTTGATTGCGCCTGTGACCAGTGGCGTATCTAAGGTATGGCACGTGCCCTGGGCGCCACTGAGCAGTTTCTATTAAAGTCAGACAAGCCATCCTCGGATAGTGAAAAAAGAATTTTCTTCAGATGTATGATCTGTCTTTGATTATCACGGTTGAGAAACACTAAGATAGCCTTATTTCAGAGCATTGTGTAAGAAGACCATGAAACGTTTCTTCACGAAGAAGAAGGAAAGTGGAGCTGAAGGATGGAAGAGACGAAAGTTGGAGGTGGAGGAAGCCAAGAAGTCGAGCAAGTTCTTCATGCCTTTCTTTGAAAAGCCCAGAACAAGTAGCCCGACACATTCCATGGAGTTGCCTGCACCTGCTACAAGTTTGTTAGAATCCAAAGGTGGATCAAGTACAAATATGTCACAAGCCGAGGTGGAAGTCAAGTCAGGTAAATCCGAGTATGACGAGATTAAGAGTGAGGCTGCCACAGAGAACGTGAACATGACAGGAGGGGAAGACAATGGTGGTGGTGGTGATGTTGAGTTTATTGATGAGATTTTACCTGACGAGATTGAACCTGACGACACTGAACCTAGTGAACTGGATGGTGTCAAAGAGCCTCAAACTGTCATACCAGAAGTGATTGAACAGCACGACACTGGACTTCTGAAGTTCAACAAGGATACTCGAAAAGCAATTCTGCCTGACGTGTTGAGAACAGAAATGATAAAGCTGGGTTCGAAGTATTTCCAGAACAGTGAAGGGCCTTCTCTACTAACAAATAACCGCTCAATGAACAAAACTTGGTTCAAGAGGAAATTAGGAAATTGGGAAATGGTCAAGGTGAGGAAGTGACTCGCTCATGGCTGGTCTATTCCCCTTCTAAAAAGTCTGCATTTTGCATCTGTTGTCTTCTCTATTCCCGGTCAGACCATCAATCCTCATTGGAGCAGGAAAGTGGATTCAACCAGTGGAAAGCACCTGAAAAGATTAGCGTTCATGAAAATGCCAAGAATCATCAGGAATGCTTCACACGGTGGAAAGAAATTGAAAGAAGTTTAGCTGGAAACAGAGGAGTTATTGACGTGATATTTCAGTCACAGATTGAGAAGGAAAAGCAGAAGCGACGTGATATCTTGACGAGAATCCTTCACTGCATAAAATTCCCTGCGACTCAGAACCTTGCTTTCCGAGGACACAGGGAGTCACTTCAGCTAGACGACGTGGGAAATTTCCTTGGCTTACTGAAACTACTGGCTATCTTTGACCCTGTCACAAAAGAACACCTCATTCATTTGGAAAGTCATCCTGGATCCACGTCTTATCTTTCACCAGGTGTCCAGAATGAATTAATCCACATTGTGGCATCCACTGTTTGCCAGTTTACTGAGAAGCATTCGTAAAGCAAAGTACTGTGGTCTCATGTTCGACTCGACTCCCAATCAGGCACACCGTGAGCAGATGTTAGAAGTAGTGAGTTATGTGGAAGTTGATTTTGAGAGGAAAACAGTCCATGTTAGAGAGTCCTTCCTTGGTTTTATCCAGATAAACCAGAAGGATGCTGAGAGCTTGGTTGAAGACATCTTGAAACAGCTAGAGAAGGAGGAAATGGAGATACAAGGTTGTCGGTCACAGTGCTATGACAACACTGCTGTGATGGCTGGACACGGAAGTGGTGTTCATCAAAGAATAAGTGAGAAAAACAACCTGGCAGTGTTTGTGAATTGCGACAATCACTCGCTCAGCGTGGTGGGTGTACATGCAGCCAAGCAGGTACAATGATGGTCACGTTTTTTTGGAACTATCAAAGCTCTCTACGTGTTTTTCTCTCATTCAACACAGCACTGAGAAAAACTCAAAACGCCGTGCCTGTGGTTGTTAAGTCGGAGTCCGAAACCAGGTGAAGTGCAAGAACAGAAGCAGTGAAGCCTGTCAACAAGTACCTTGAGGAGATACTTCAAGTTCTCCAGGCCATGATAGACAATGAAAACAAAACAGTGAAACAAGAAGTGATGCAAGGCAGCGGTACAATCACATGTTGAGTTATGATTTTCTGATTTTGCTGGGATTTTGGAACAAAGTACTCATTTGCATTGACCGTATTCAAAAGAGGCTGCAGGATCCAAGCATGAACTTCCACGATGCTGCTCTGGATTTGAAAGCCCACCGAGATCACTTTTATGATGAAAGAGAAGTGTTGGTCAGTGAGTCACTCAAAGAAGGAGTTGGTCTCTGTCAAGAATAGAATATTGAAGTTGAAAGACGTCAGAGACGAAAGAAACGAATGGCTGATGAGAACTCGAGACACGCTGGGCTAACAGCTAACGAGGATATGGTACGAGTCATGAAGGGAAGACTCGACCGTCTTCAGAGAAATGGACGAAAGGTTCACTCGTTTGCACAACACTAACGCCAAGTTTGGGTTCCTTCTTGATGTCGAGGGACTGTGTTATGGCGCTGACAGTAACAACCTAAAGAACAAGTGTGAAAATTTGGGCGAATTGTACAGCTCTGATGTTGATGGACAGCAGCTATATGAAGAAATTTTGGATTGGAGAATGTTGCTATCAAGGCGGGTCAACATGAAAATATCAAGGCCTGAAGAGCTTCTTGAATTTATTGTTCCGTATGGAGATGAGAGCGTCTTCCCCAATCTTCGCATTGCTATTCAGATAATACTAACCATCGCAGTTTCCATCGCCAGCTGTGAGAGATCATTCAGCAAGTTAAAACTAATACTTTCGTATTTGAGAACCTCCATGGGTCAAGGCAGACTCTGTGATCTTGCTCTGCTGAGTGTAGAAAGAGAAGAAACTGAAAAAACTGACTTTGATCACATCATAGACCAACTTGCATCAGTGAAAGCAAGGAAGGCGCAGTTATAATTTTCATGTAGTGCCATAATTTGTTAATTAAAAGATTAACGAGGTTGACTTGTATTTTTGAGCTGATATTATGATAAAATTATCTAAAAGATGGGTGTCAGATGTTTGGACAGGGGCGCAATTTCAATGTTTGCCGTAGACGCTATTTTCCATAGATACGCCCCTGCCTGTGATGGCCTTCTTGTGCGGTTTAACTCTCCCGTTTCGTCCCATAACTGTCGGTGCAGTTTGTGATGTTTTCTGGCATTCAGATTCGTACTCATCGCCAATTTGTTGAGTCTGTGCACAACTGCATATCAATAAAATAAAAGCACGCACGCGGGAGATGGCTTTAACTGGTGTATTCACATTGCAGCGAGAGCGAGAGAGGACAACATGCATGTGTAGAGATTTGTGCATGTGTAGACAACAGGTCAATATGTAGTCAGGACCAGATTAACCTAGTAGCAAAGGTAGCATATGCTACGGGCCCCGAATTTTCGAGGGCCCCGCCCGCACTAAATGCTTACAAGCTGCAGTCTGGTGAAATCAGCATCTCACCGTATTCTCACGACTGTTAGAGTGAGTTTTGGGGAGGCGATTCATTTGCACTTAAATAAATAACTTCAGCCATCAGTCTTCTGTTCTTAGACAAAGTACTGTGGATTGAGTTCATAACAATGTATTTCCCAAAAGCTGTGAACCCAGTTTCATTTGTAACAATGCATCTCTGGTGCCTCTGAGACAAGAATGCTATGTTTACAGGTAGTTGTGAAGACACTATATCCGTGCTTTTTGAATATGAATTGTCCTCTATGTTAACACGTAATATACCGAATAATGTATTATGGATTTTAACTTGCATTCCTAAAGACCATGAATGCCAGTTTAGGCATATTGGCGCCAGTAGAATGAATTTAATCAAAAGATGTGAAAACTTTAAAGAATTGTCTATACTTGTAACTATGAACTGTCCTTTGTGTTTAGCAAATAAATATCGAGCCTCAATTATAAGGCGGTTAGACCTGTTCTACCAGGGGTCTCTGCCTGCTGTTACCTTGTTTTGTTGAATAAAGAAATTGCATTGTACCTACCGGTAACGCAACGCTCTGCAATTTCATCCACGCCACAACAACGACGATCTGGCAACGCTGTTGTTTTCATGTCGGGGGAGCTGCATGCTGCATGGTACAGTATGTGTGTGCAGGCGTGTGTTGGCTCCTTGCTGTGTCGTGGTATAAATACTCATGCAAACCAAGGAAGGGGACATAAATCATACCTATCTAAAACAACATGTGAGGAATTCATCGATCTGATTGGATCCAGCATACTGGATCACATTATTGGTGAAGTGAAGAAATACAAGTATTATTCTGTTTCATTGGATTCTGCTCCAGATATAGCTAATGTGGACCAGCTGACTTTGTGCGCTATGTTTTGCCGTCTGGACCAGTTGAAAGATTTGTGAAGTTTTTGGATATGGAAGGTCATAGTGCTGAACAGCTTGCTCAAAGTTTACTTGACTTTTTAAAGGAAAATGGCATTGATATAAAAGACTGCCATGGTCAAAGTTATGACAATGCCAACAACATGAGTGGTAAGTGTAGTGGCTTACAAGCACGAATTAAAGAGCTGAATGAGTTTGCAGATTACATTCCATATTTTGCACAGTCACTAAATTTTGTTGGAAAATATGCTGCTGAATGTTGTCAAGAAACATCAATTTTTTTTTCAATTTGTAGAAAGCCTGTACACATTTTTTTCTGCTTCTACTTATTGGTGGGAACTCCCCTCTGCTGCATTATCTAACGGTGGTGCTCATTTGCCCATTGTGAAAAGGATGTCAGATACCAGGTGGTCAGCTCGTGCAGATGCAACAAAAGCACTTTTACACAGCTTTTCTGCAATAAAACAAGTCTTGGATGACATTTCAAATAACAATGATCAGAAGACAGCGTGTCAACAACAGGCTCGTGTACTACTTTCAACCACAATACGTTTCCAACTTCACCGTGGTTGAAAGTAGTACACAAACCTGTTGTTGACACTTTTGTTGCATCTGCACGAGTTTTTAAACTTCTGAGAAGGCATTTGAGATTCACCAAGTGGATCAAGAGTGCTGGAACCACTGAAATCATCATACGTGCGATGTTGCTTGTGTTTTCTTTGAGTTTGCTGTTGATAATCTTCACACTTAGTCAGATCCTTGGCTTTTTGCTCAATGTCTGAAAAAGTAGGTCACATAGCTTAAATATATCCGTGCAAGGATTCATAGAGTGCACAAGCTGTGTTCGAGTCTTGGCCAGAAGATTGCAAAGAAGCACTGGTCATTTGAAAACGCTGTAATACTTGGTCATATGGGATCAAGTATTACAGCGTCTTCAAATGACCAGTGCTTCTTTGCAATCTTCTGGCCAAGACTCGAACACAGCTTGTGCACTCTATGAATCCTTGCACGGATATATTCAAGCTATGCGACCTACTTTTTCAGACATTGAGCAAAAAGCCAAGGATCTGACTAAGTGTGAAGATTATCAACAGCAAACTCAAAGAAAACACAAGCAACATCGCACGTATGATGATTTCAGTGGTTCCAGCACTCCTGATCCACTTGTTGAATCTCAAACACCTTCTCAGATGTTTAAAAGCCGAACATTTCTTGCCATTATTGACAGCTTGCTTTCTGCCCTGTCAACAAGGCAGAAAGCTTATCTAAAGGTGAATGGTGTTTTTGGGTTCCTTCATCAGTTACAATCGTTTACACCTGAAGAGATTGTAAAGAGGTCATCAAATCTTATTAAATCATATCCGGAAGATCTGGAAGAAAGTCTCAATGAAGAATTTGTACAGTTTACTGAACTGTTGAAAACTGATCTTGCTTCTCATATTGGCACCAAACAAGACCTTGTAGAGTTACAGTTGTACCGTTTGATAACTGACAATTCTTTGGAGTCATGTTTTCCAAATGTAGAAAATGCCTTGCGCATCTATTTGTCACTCATGGTTACCAACTGCAGTGGAGAACGCTCATTTCCAAAACGGAAAAGGATTAAAAATGAACTTAGAGCACCATGGGTCAAAACAGATTGAACAATCTCACTCTAATGAGCATTGAACATGAACTTCTGCTTGAAATAGACATTTCTAGTATCATCAACAAATTTGCTCATGCTAAATCTAGAAAATCTAACTTTTAAATTGTAGTTTTGTTACTTTTGATATTTGAAATTGATAACTACATGTAAGTAATACTACTACTGAAGTGTCAGACATTTGTCGTATTATCTGGCTGTATAGCAAATGAAAAAATTGAATTACTTTACTATGCAAGTAAATAATTTATGTTTTAATACTTATGTACACTTTTAAAATTTAGGGCCCCTTTATAACATATGCTACAGGCCCCGCACTAGCTTAATGCGGCCCTGTATGTAGTGCTAGGGGGGTGGATGGGGGGGGGGGTCATAGCTCTAGTAGAAATACACTACAAGCCTTTTTGCTGGCTTTTGAGTCTGGTGGTCCTGTGTGGGTGTTACGTAGCCTCCTCCCTGATGGGAGTGGGACTGTCCCTGGATAAGAAGAGAAGTTCGAGTGAATGTTAGATCAAAATTACCAGGGTAGGAGAGGAAGCAGCTAGTCTGGTGGAGTTTAAGAGGCTTTTAGACAGACACAAGAAAATGAAGGAAATGTTGATATATGGATAATACACAGGAGGAGGATATGAATTGCCATCAACATTGTGGGCCAGATGGCCTGTCCAGTGCTGCAGTGTTTCAAGTCAACGGTTCATCTCTCTATCTCTATTTCTATCTCTATCTTTTTCTCTCTATCTATCTATGTATGTCTGTGTAGCCAAGTCCTTGAGTGACTGATTTGCTGAGTTCCTGCAGCATTTTGTGTGTATTGCTTGTTATGGCAGAGAGTTGTGGACACAGCTCAGCACATCACAGACACCAACCTCTCCCTGTAGACTCTGTCTGTGCTTCTCACTGCTTCAGTAAAGCAGCTATCGTAATGAAAGACCCCCCCACCCCGAACACTCTCATTGGACAGAAGATATAAAAGCCTGAAAGCATGCTCAAGGACAGCTTCTACCCCTCACCCCCACCCCCCCGCGTTACAAGACTATTGAATTGTCCTCCAGTAGAGTGAGATGGATTCTTGATCACACTATCTACCTTGTTATGATCTTGCACTTTACTGTCTACCTGCACTGTTCTGCATTTTCTCTCAGCTGTTACATTCTGTTATTGTTTTACCTTGTACCATCCCAATGTTAAGATTTGGTTTGTCTGAACTGTCAGGATCAGAATTAGGTTTAATATCACTGGGTTCTGTTGTGAAATTTGTTGCTTTCCGGCAGCAATACATTGCGATACACACTATAAATTACAATAAGAAGTATAGGCAAAATAAGAAAAGTAAATTAACTAAGTAGAGCAAACAGAGAGAAAAAAGTGAGGTAGTGTCCATGGGATCGATGTCCTTTCAGAAATCTGATGGCGGAGGGGAAGACGCTGTTCCTAAAATGTTGAGTGTGTGCCTTCAGCCTCCTGTACCTCCTCCCTGATAGTATCAATGAGAAGAGGGTACCACAGTATACGTGACAATAATCAACCAATTCCAATGAAGGATCTAGCCCAAAATGTTGACCATCTATTTCCTTCCATAGATGCTGCCAGTCCTGAATTGTTCCAGCATTTAGTGTGTTGAGTGTCCCTCTAAACCAGGTGTTCCCAGTGAAAGGTCAGCCATAAAATCATTGAATAGTAGAACAGACAATATGGCCTGCTTCTAGCTGGAGCAATACAGCATGGATATAGGCCTTTCAGCCCATCCAATCCATGCTAACCATGGTACCCACTCAGGTTGCCGCAATTCCCTGTGTTTGGCCTATATCCCTCCAGACCCTAAACACAAGAGACTCTGAAATCCAAATGCTAGAGGAACTCAGCAGATCAGGCAACGTCTGTGGAGAGGAATAAACAGTCAACGTTTCAGGCCGAGACCCTTCATCAGGACTGCCCTGCCCACCCAAGCACCTATTCCAGTGCTTCTTTAATGATACTACTTGCTAATGAATATATGATGTTAAACAGGTTTTTTAAAATACAGTGAACATTTTGAAACAAGATGAAGACACAAAGCCTGACTTGACAAAAATGTGCAAATAGAAATTGTTTTTCAGCAAAGTTACTTTTCCAGAGCCTTTAACTGAACTGAGGCCTACACGTTTTATTGGCACACAGGGTCCCTCATCGTATGTAAGAGCAAAATAGGATCGTTGCCAAAGTAATTCATGATTTTCAAACTTTAATATGTATTTTCAGATGATCTAAAATGGTAGGGCTAACAATGCACCACCTAGTGGATATTAGGTGCAATGGCAAGGGAGCTGTGTTTGAAACTCGGGAGGTTCAAGATGATAAGATTCAAGATGCAAGACTTTTTATTGTCATTCTTCAGGACCCAAGTGTAAAGGAGAATGAAATTATTGTAATGCTGGATCCAATTCAGCATAAAAGAACAGAACATAAGCATAAAAACACAAATAATACCCCCCAACACATTTAATATAAATATAAAAGTAATCCTATAAAACATAGTATATAAATAACTGTTACATACATAGACTGAGTGTTGGTATATAAAGTGATGCTAGGTAATAATATGTAGGGGTTGTGGGGGGGTGGGTTAGTGGGCGGAGGTGTTGGTCAAGCCTTATTGTTAGGGGAAAGTAACTGTTTTTGAGTCTGGTGGTCCTGGTGTGAACATAGAATCATAGAAATCTGCAGGACATTACAGGCCCTTCAGCCCACAATGTTGTGCCAACCATGTAATCTACTCGAAAAACTGCCTAGAATTACCCTAGCTCATAGCCCTCTATTATTCTGAGCTATCTATCTAAGAGTCTCTTAAAAGACCCTACTGTATCCACCTCCATCACCATTGCAGGCAGTGCATTCCATGTATCCAGCACTCTCCGTGTGAAAAACTTACCTCTGACATCCCCCTTGTACCTACTTCCAAGCACCTTACAACTATGTCCCCTTGTGTTAGCCATTTCAGCCCAGGGGAAAAGCCTCTGGCTATCCACATGATCAATGCCTCTCATCATCTTATACACCTCTATCAGGTCACTTCTCAACCTCTGTCGCTCCAAGGAGAAAAGACCAAGTTCACTCGACCTGGTGTAGATGCTATATAGCCTCCTCCCTGATGAAAGTGGGACAAACAGTCCACGAGCAGGTCGGGCAGGATCTTTCATGATGTTACTGGCCCTTTTCCGGCAATTTTCTGTATACATGTCCTTGATGGTGGGTAGGCTGGTGCTGGTGATGCGTTGGGCAGTTTTAAGTACCTGTTGTAGAGCCTTCCTGTCAACTGCTGTGCATTTTCCCTACCATGCAGTGATGTAGCTTGTCAGATGCTCCATAGTGCACATCCGGAGAAGGTCATAAAGACCATATATCAAAATAAAATCTATTATCAAAGTTACCATATACAGTACACCCTGAGATTCATTTTATCGCATTTACAGGAAAATAAAGAAATACAATGGAATTTACCGAAAAAAAACTATACCTAAACAAATACTGACAAACAACCAATGTGCAGATATCTAATCAGCCAATCATCTGGCAGCAACTCATACATAAAAGCATGCAGAGGTAGTCAAGAGGTTCAGTTGTTGTTCAGATCAAACACCAGAATGGGGACAAAATGTGATCTAAGTGACTTTGACCGTGGAATGACTGTTGGTGCCAGATGGGGTGGTTTGTTTATCTGAGAATCTGCTGATCTCCTGGGATTTTCTTGCACAACAGCTCTAGAGTGTACAAAGAATAATGAAAAAACAAAAAAAAATCCAGTGAGTGGCAGTTCTGTGGGTGAAAACACAGTGTTAGTGAGAGAGGTCAGAGGAGAATGGCCAGACTGGTTCAAGCTGACAGGAAGGCGACAGTCACTCAAACAACAGTGGTGCGCGAAGGAGCATCTCTGAACACACAAGGAGATGGGCTAATAGCAGCAAAAGACCATGAACATCACTCATGGATGTTGCGCCCGGCTGTCTGTGTGAGACGCAAGCCAGGACAGTACAATATGGAGAACAAGCTGTTGCCCATGCAACAGGCTTCCCCTCTCCACACACCTGATGAATCCAAAGGAATGGCAGAAATTGATAAAGAAATACAACTGAATCAATGAAAAACTACACACAAAGACCAACAAGCAAACAATTGGCAAAAGAAAACAAACTGTGCAAATACAATAAATAAATAAATAATACTAAGAGCAAGGACTGTTGAGTCCTTGAAAGTGAGTCCATAGGTTGTGTTCAGTGCATGTGTCTGTCTAACAGCCCCTTAAATATGAGTATTGTATCTGCTTCCACCAGTATTCCTGGCAACCTGTTCCAGCCACCTACCACTCCCTGTGTAAAAATATCTCCTTTAAACTTCCCTCTTCTCACCTTAAGTGCATGGCTGGGATTATTTTACATTCCTACCCTGGAAAAGAGATACCGCTGGCCTGCTCTGCCTCTATCTCACTTAACTTTATAAACTTCTCTTAGATCTCCCCTCAGCCTATGAACTCCTGAACACAAACCAACCCAAGTTTGTCCAACCCCTCATTAGAGAAAATCCCTTCTTATCCAAGCAGAATCCTGGTGAACATCTTCTGCAGCCTCTCCAAAGCCTTGACATCCTTTCTATAGTGGGGTGACCAGAACTGTATGTAATACTCCAGATGCAGTCCAACCTGAGTTTTAAAAAGCGGCAACATAACTTCAAAACTCTTAAACTCAGTCCCTTGACTAACAAATGGAAGCAGGCCATACGCCTTCATTACCACCCCATCAACCTGTGCAGCCCCTTGCAAAGAGCTGCCAGCCTAGACTCCAAGATCCTTCTATACATTGTTACGTATCCCGTAACTGGGTTGCCAAACCAGCAGAAATGGAACGCTCGTTGGAGTCTGTGATTACTAGGAACTAATAAAGTTTTATTAAAGAAATAATAATACAGTACACTAATCGCAAGGATATAAATGTAACAGGTTAGCAATGATAATACACACTTATACACAGAAACAGGGTAATAGGAATCAACCAAGCTCTATCGCAGTCTAGGGGTAAAATAATCGGTCTTAAGTGAAGCAGAGTTCAGTTCAGTTTAGTGCAATTCAAAGTAGTTGCTGTTGTTGTACCGTTGGAGAGAGAGAGAGTGAGAGATGCAGTTGGTTTCGGGAAGACCTTTTGATGTCTTCTGATCCCGCTGTGGTCACCGACTGTGACCCTTCTGTTCCGGATACGATCGTTCTTCTGCGGTGAACCCGGCACCCAGGCAAGGGTGGACACACACCCCAGGTTCCCACTGATCGTATCTTTACACCCTGTGAGCCTCTGACCAATTCCCGCGAACCGGTCCTCTAAACTCTCACCAACTTGTGGGGGCACACTGCTCTTTCCAGGGTCTCGTGGCATGTCGTGTCTTAACAAACCTGCTCTTTTTATTCCCCTGCTGGGGTATCACCTGTCCATCAAACTTCAAACAGTTCAGGTTCAAAGCAAACTGTCTGTCAATATCTGAATTGTGTTTCTTTCTCGTTAATCTCTCTCTTCTCTCTTATTAGCATTTTGAATGTTTCTCCATTGTCTTCCGTTATCTCTCTCATTAGTATCATCCGTCCGGTAGCTCTGCTTGGTGTCACACATGACAACATCAACACTGTTCATGATCTTGCCTTTAACAGCGTACTGTACCTTTAAATTTCATCTCTCTGAGTACACTTCATATTTGGCCAGGTTAAACTCCATCTGCCATTTCTCCACCCTTATCTGAAACTGATCTACATCCTGGTATATCCTTTAGGTTTCAAGCATCCTGGTATTTAAGATAGTCAGGAGCATTGCTAGGAAAGGTTTATGGAGAGATGTGCCCAGTACAGGGGAAACAGGACCAGCTCAGGTAGCAACTGGGTCAGTATAGATGAGATGGGTCGAAGGACCTGTTTCAATGACTCAGTATCTCAATCTACTGCTCCATTTACTGGATGAAAGGCTCCAGCTGACTTCCCGTCAATACCACCACAGAGCGCTGTTTAAAAATGGGATTAAATAAATCCCATTGATTACTCAGGGAATCAATAGCTGCCAAGAGTCTTGTATGCTAATGGCACACTTACATCTCCTTGGCGACATCTCGATTTATTTCTGAGAGGCGCAGTAATCAACTCAAAAAACTGAGGCAATGAAGGACACCTGCAGTCACTGTTCCCTCTAATTCTTATGGGTGTGTAGCCGCATAGTGACTGAAATGCTCCCGTGCACATTGCCTTTGTTCCCATGCAGCTGGAATTGGACGCAACCAGAAAAAGTTCATAAAATATTAAATATCTTGTACTGTATTTCATTATAAACTTCAATTAATAAATAAACTAAAATGTATCGAAACAATTAGATATAGGCTTTGTGAGAGAAGCCAGAGTGGTAGTATATGGTCGCTTCTCTGACTGGAGACGTGTGACAAGTGATGTGCCAGAGGGATCGGTGCTGGGTCTGTTGTTTGTCATCTAGATCAATGATCTGTATGATAATGTTGTTAACTTGTTGTTAATTTGTGGATGACATCAGGATTGGGGGTTTAAGTGGATAGTGAGGAAGACTATCACGGCTTGCAGTAGGAGTTGGACCAGCTGGAAAAATGGGCTGAAAAATGTCAGATGGAATTTAATGCAGACAAATGTGAGGCGTTGCACTTCAGTAGGACCAGCCAGGGTTGGTCTTACACAGTGAATGGAAAAGCACTGAAGAGTGTGGTAGAACAAAGGGATCTGGGAATACAGATCCATAATTCATTCAAAGTGGAGGCACAGGTAGATGGAGTCATAAAGAGAGCTTTTGACACATTGGTCTTCATAAATAAAAGTACTGAGTACAAGAGATGGGATGTTATGTTGAAGTTGTATAAGATGTTGGTGAGGCCTAATTTGGAGTATTGCATGCATATTTGGTCTCCTACCTACAGGAAAGACGCTAACAAGGTTGAAAGAGTTCAGAGAAAATTTTCAAGAATATTGCCGGGTCAGGAGGACCTGAGCTACAAGGAAAGATTGAATAGGCTAGGACTTTATTCCTTGGAATGTAAAAGATTGAGAGGAGATTTGATAGGGGTATACAGAATTATGAAGGGTATGGAAAGGCAAGCAGACTTTTTCCACTGAGGTTTGGTGGGACCACAACCAGACATCGTGGATTAAAGGTGAAAGGTGAAACGTTTAAGGGGAACATGAGGGAAAACTCATGATGATGAGAGTGATGAGAGAATGGAATGAGCTGCCAGCACATGTGGTGCATGTGAGCTCAATTTCAACGATTAAGTGAAGTTTGGATAGGTACATGGATAGCAGGGGTATGGGGGGCTATGGTCCTGGTGCAGGTTGATGGAAGTAGGCAGGTTAAATGTTGTTGGCATGGACTAGATGGACTGAGGGGTTTGCTTCTGTGCTGTACTTTTCAATGACTCCATGCGATTTATAAATTTTCATTCTAAATATTCATAGTATTCATATTACTAAAAAAAAATAAAGTTTTCAGGCCACGTAAAAGTTTCCTGCGCAGAGCAATGGTTGGTCCACTCAACAGTACAAAGTGATTAGAGGGAGAGCTGCCTGCAGTCCAGGTCTCCACATCACGCAGGAAGGCCAGTGGCGTGATTCAGTAATGAAAGCCGTCTGCTGCCTAGGCCTCTGTTATGTGCTCAAAGCCCAGTAATGTGCATGGGTAAGGAAGCACATCCACAATCCAAGCCTCCACTCCCTGTTCAAAGGCCAACATCTTGGTATGGTGATGAAAGGCAACCATAGTCCAAGCCTTTGTTCCATGCTTGAAAGCAGGTGACCAGGAGGCCCTTTGAGTAGGAGGCATGAAGAGGCACAAACACTGGTCATTCAGCGCGCCTGGAATTTGGGGTCCCACCATCGGCTAGTCCAGGAGTCGATGCCAAATATCAGAGCCGGAAGGTCAATTGGATGTCTGGAATTTGAAGCCTGATGGCCGAATCCTGGATACTGGAGTCTGGAGCTGGAGGACTGTCTGTGTGGCTGGGAGGGAGGAAAGGGGCTTATTTTGCCGTTGTCGTTTTGTTGTGTTCTGTGTTGTTCTGCTAAGTATTGTGGACATGCTATGGTCGCACCAGAATGTGTGGTGATACTCGTGGGCTGCCCCAGCACATCCTTAGTTGTGTTGGTTGTTAATGGAAACAACACATTTCACTGTGTACATGTGATTAATTAATGAATCTGAATCTGAATAAGACTATAAACATAGGAGCAGAATAAGGCCATTCGGCCCATCAAGTCTGCTCTGCCATTTCATCACGGCTGATTTATTATCCCTCTCAATCCCATTCTCCTGCCTTCTCCCCATAACCTTTGGTGTCCTTACGAACCAAAAATCTGTCAACATCCACTTTAAATATACTCAATGACTTGGCCAGGGCAATGAGTTCCTATATTCACCACCCTCTGGCTAAAGAAATTTCTTGTCATCTCTCTTCTAGATGGATGTCCCTTTATTCTGAGGACATGCCCGCTGGTCCTAGACTCACCCATGCAAGAAAACATCCCCTCCACATCCACTCTGCCTAGGGTTTTCAATATTCAATAGGTTTCAATGGGATTCCCCCTCATTCTTCTAAACTCCAGCAAGTACAGGCCCAGAGCCTCCTACATTAACCTTTTCATTCCCGGAATTATTCTTGTGAATCTCCCCTGGACCTTCTCCAATTTTTCTTAAAGTAGGAGTCCAAAACCGCTCACAATACTTTAAATGTGGTCTGACCAATGCCTCTTAAAGCCCTAGCATTACATCCTTGCTCTTATATTCTAGTCCACTTGAAATGAATGTTAACAATGCATTTGCCTTCCTTACCACTGGCCCAACTCACAATCTGAAAGTTAACACCTTTTAAGAGACTCCTGGGTAGGTACATGGAGCTTGGAAAAATAGAGAGCTATGAGTAACCCTAGGTAATTTCTATGATAAGGACATGTTCGGCACAGCTTTGTGGTCCGAATGGCCTGTATTGTGCTGTAGGTTTTCTATGTTTCTATGAATCTTGCACAGGAACTCCCAAGTCCCTTTGTACCTCTGTTTTTGAATTTTCTCCCTGTTTAGAAAACAGTCTACGCCTTTATCCCTTCTAAGTGCATGACCAGACACCTCTGTACACTATATTCCATCTGCCCCTTCTTTGACCATTTCCCCAATCCATCTATGTGATTCTGCAGACCCCTGTCTCCTCAGTTATACCTGCCCCTCCACCTATTTCTGTATTAACTGCAAACTTGATACTCCGAAACAAGAGAAGATTTGCAGGTGTTGGAAATCCGAGCAACACACACAAAATGCTGGAGGAACTCAGCAGGCCGGCATCTATGGAAAAGAGTAGAGCCGATGTTTCGGGCCAAGACCCTCCAGCAGGACCTGCTGAGTTCCTACAGTATTTTGTGTTCGATACATCTGACTTTATCTTCTCCCTATCAAACTGCAGGGTGAATTCTATGGTATGGATTCCATATAATAGAATTCACATGGAATCTATCATATTCACGTCATATAAGATCACTGTCTCCCCAGGGTTCCTTTACCTCAAGCTCCTAAGCAAGCCTGATTCATTACATAACACCCAATTCCCTACTGGGCTCAACCACAAGCTGCTCTAAAATGCCATCTCATAGGCATTCTATAAATTCCCTCTCTTGGGATCCAGCACCAACCGGATTTTCCCAATCTCCCTGCATATTGAAATCCCTCATGACTATCGTAACATTGCCCTTTTGACATGTCTCTTCAAATGAAATTTGTATCCCACATCCTGGCTACTGTTCGGGGGCAGTAACTGTATGTAACTCCCATCAGGGTCTGTCCTTTGTACTGGGACCTTGAGTCAGATATTTTCTTCACTGTTCCATACCTCAAACATAAGGGCTCATTACATTCCAGGAAGGAGCAGTGACAGACTTAAAACTCCAGTTGAACTTGGGAAACAAAGAATTATGACAACTGATAATGCAAGCCGAATATGTTGGACTGAGAATATTGATGAAGTGGGAAAAAAGTCATCCATTCATATGGACACTTCTCACAGGGAATAAACTGATGAAGGGCAGAGATCAAGTGGGGAATCTTTTTTCCCCAGGCTGGAAATGTTAAATACATTACTGTGCTAAGGTTTTAGAGTCATATATGTGTAGCTAGGGTGCCTAAGACTTTTGCACAGTACTGTAGTAATTTTAAGTATTGCACTGTACTGCTGCAAAAAAGAACACACAGACGGTGCTCCCGATGTGGCCTTTTATATATTGGCGAGACCCGACGCAGACTGGGAGACCGCTTTACTGAACACCTACGCTCTGTCCGCCAGAGAAAGCAGGATCTCCCAGTGGCCACACATTTTAATTCCACATCCCATTCCCATTCTGACATGTCTATCCACGGCCTCCTCTACTGTAAAGATGAAGCCACACTCAGGTTGGAGGAACAACACCTTATATTCCGTCTGGGTAGTCTCCAACCTGATGGCATGAATATCGACTTCTCTAACTTCCGCTAATGCCCCACCTCCCCCTCGTACCCCATCCATTATTTATTTATATAAACACATTCTTTCTCTCTCTCTCCTTTTTCTCCCTCTGTCCCACTCACTATACCCCTTGCCCATCCTCTGGGTTTCCCCCCCTCCCCCTTTTCTTTCTCCCTGGGCCTCCTGTCCCATGATCCTCTCATATCCCTTTTGCCAATCACCTGTCCAGCTCTTGGCTCCATCCCTCCTCCTCCTGTCTTCTCCTATCATTTCGGATCTCCCCCTCCCCCACCCCCTCCCACTTTCAAATCTCTTACTAGCTCTTCCTTCAGTTAGTCCTGACGAAGGGTCTCGGCCCGAAATGTTGACTGTACCTCTTCCTAGAGATGCTGCCTGGCCTGCTGCGTTCACCAGCAACTTTGATGTGTGTTGATTGAAATTCCAGCATCTGCAGAATTCCTCATGTTGGCATATTTATATTTATTGTTTTTTTTGATAATTGTGTTCTTTATCTTATTGTGCTTTTTGTGCTGTTATCAAAACCAGAGTAACAATTATTTTGTTCTCCTTTACATGTGTACAGGAAATGACATTAAACAATTCTGAACCTTGAATCTTGGAAGTGTGTGTTCTTGGGGTGTACATACTCAGATTTTTAAAGGTGTCAGGGTGTGTTATTAGGGAGAGGAACAGGACATCTATTCCCCTCACTTATCGGTGACCCAGCACTATGGACTCAGTATTGCCCAGTAGCAGGAGGCACACATTTACGTTGAGGGGGGGAAAGTATGAAATAGATGCATATAGCAAAGTGTTCTTTTTAACAGAGAATGATATGTGCCTGGAACGTGCTGCTGGGGCTGCTGGTAGAGGTGGATAGCATAGGTTAGATTAGAGATTCTTAGATAGGCACGTGAATACACAGGGCAGGGGAAGACCGATTAGATTAATTAGGAGTCATTGTTTTAAATATTTCAGCAGAATATCCTGTGTTGTCCTGTTTGTTGTTTTTTTAAATATGTTTAGAGATAGAGAGAGTGAGAGATAGATAGATATATATAGAGAGAGAAGTGGAGTTAGAGAGATAGAGAAAGTGAGAGAGATAGAGAGAGGGAGAGAGGTGTGTGAGAGAGAGGAGAGAGTGAGTGGGAAAGAGAGAGACAGTGAGAATGTGAGAGAGAAAGAGAGATTGATAAAGAGAGAAGTGGGGTTAGAAAGACTGAGATAGAGATATAGAGAGTGAGAGATAATGAATGAGTGTGAAAGAGAGTTGTGTGTGCATTTGAGAGAGAGATAGGTGTGTGTGTGTGTTTGAGAGCGAGAGAGATTGATCTTTGCATCTACTCCCTTGCGACTACAAATAACAAGTGCCTGCACAGAATTCCCAGCTCTCTCTACTTAATCCAACCTGCAAAGACCAGTATGAACAATTTCTCTTTGAAAATGTGGAGTTTTTCACAAGTATCTGTACAACTATTCTGAGTCACACCACTTGAAGACAGACCCTTCAGCCCACCCAGTGACACTAATCCCATTTAATCTTCAGTTTTTATCTTAAAAACTTAGAGGGAGGAGAAGATGGCAACGCGACGCAGTGTGCGCGGCCTCTCCGGTGAAATGATATAGTATTTGTTAAATAGGGGCCGTGCACAATCCTGATTTGATGGAGACAGACGTGAGAGCACGGAGGAACATCTGGAGAAACTTCTGAAATGCCCGGTTCACTGCCGCTGCTACTGTGCAATCGAGAATCTCCGGAAGGGAAGGCCCCAAATCCTCGGCTTTGCCTGTTGCTGGCGGCTGGGGATGGGTTCGAAGCACTCGGCAGAGATGGTGCTCAGTGCTCGGTGTCGGAAGGCTGGTCAGAGGCTTGAAGTTTTCAGACGGACTGAGAGTCGGACTGTGGTCAGGTGCTTCCAGGATGCTGCATTGGCAAGTTTGCGGCGCTGGAAGCTCATGGCAGACAGTTTTCTTGCTTCTACTGTCCGCGTGAGATGTTGGGACTTTCGAGAGACTTTGAGACTTTTACCGTGCCCATGGTCTGTTCTTTATCAAATTACGGTATTGCTTGCACTGTTGTAACTATATGTTATAATTATGTGGTTTTTGTCAGTTTTTCAGTCTTGGTCTGTCTTGTGTTTCTGTGATATCACACTGGAGGAAATATTGTATCATTTCTTAATGCATGCATTACTAAATGACAATAAAAGAGGACTGCTTGTCCTCATAATCTAATATAAAAAACTAAATAAACTTGTTTTTGCAGACTTCCACTGAAACCTTTGGAACACAGTAAGATGTGATGCTGCTGAGTGTACGGGGGTTTTCAGTCTGTTTCTGTGATACACACTCACAGGCAGTCCGTAGGGGTGTCCACTGCACTCAGAGAGTTTGCCAGCACAGTCAAGTTGGTTGAATCTGAGGACAATGTGCTCATGGAAAGAATAGAGACCATGTCTGTGTGGTCAGTGTCCTCTGTCTTTTCACTGCTCTCATCCCAGTTGATGTGGAACTGCGTAACACATGGATTTGATGCCAGTGTTTCCTGAAGCTGCAGAGAACAGTGTGGATGGTTTAAATATTATTCCCACCTCATCATTCATGTGAAGACCTGGAAACAAGCAGGCAACACAGATTATGTAGGTAGGGTCAGATAGATAGGGTCGTAAGGAGAGTGATTGCAACACTAGCTTTCAGAAATCAGAGTATTGAGTACAGGAGTTGGGATGTTATTGTGAAGTTGTATAAAACATTGATGATGCCTCATTTGGAGTACTGTCTGCAGTTTTAGTCACCTACAGGAAAGATGTCAATAAGATTGAAAGAGTGCAGAGAAAATTGACAAGAATGTTACCAGGACCTGAGAGCCTGAGTTACAGGGAAAAGTTGAATAAGTTAGAACTTTATTCCCTGTAGCATAGGAGATTGAGGAGAGATTTGATAGATAGGGTAAATGCAAGCAAGCTTTTTCCATTGAGGTTGGATCAGACTAAATGTCATAGGTTAAGGGTGAAAGGTGAAATGTTTCAGGGGAACATGAGGGGGAACTTCTTCACTCAGAGGGTGGTGAGAGCATGGAATGATCTGCCAGTGGAAATGGTGGATGTGGGTTCGATTTCAACATTTGAGAAGGCAGGATAGGTACATGGAAGGGAGAGGTATTAGGAGGCTATAGTCGGGGTGCAAGTCAATGGGGCTAAGCAGATTAATGGTTCAGCACAGACTAGATAGACTGAAGGACCTGTTTTTGTGCAAGCAAGTGTACCTTATAAAGTGGCCACTGAGTAGTATATTGTCATCCTAAACACAAGAGATGATGGAAATCTAGAGTAACACACAGAAAATGCTGGAGAAACCAGCAGTTCATGCAGCATCTATGGAGAGGAATGAAGTTACATTTCCAGCTGATTATTGAGGAAGGGTCTTTGCCTGAAATGTTGACTATTGATCATCTTCCATAGATGTTGCCTGACCTGCTGAGTTCTTTCAGCATTTTGTATACTTTTAGCTGTAATTTCCTTTGGGATCAATAAAGTATCTATCTATATTGTTATCCTTTTGATTTCATCCTTAGTGAAAGGCGACAAAGTGCCTGTTGCGGTAGTTTTACATAACCTTTCATCACATACGCTAGGTGGCCACTTTATTAGGTACAGAACACCTGCAGACCTGCAAATGTCTAATCAGCCAATCATATGGCAGCAAATCAATGCATAAAACCATGCAGACATGGTCAAGAGGTTCAGTTGTTATTTAGACCAAGCATCAGAATGAGGAAGAAATGTGATTTAAGTGACTTTGACCATGGAATGATTGTTGGTGCCAGACGGGGTGGTTTGAGTATCTCAGAAACTGCTGATCTCCTGAGATTTTCATGCATAACAATTTCTAGAGTTTAGGGAGAATGGTGCAAGAAACAAAAAACATCCAATTAGTGGCAGTTCTGTGGGTGAAAATGTCTTGTTAATGAGAGAGGTCAGAGGAGAAACATTGGACTGGTTCAAACCGTAATAGGGGAATTGTTGCACAGCACGGGAATTAAGGGTTATGGGGAAAAGGCAGGTAGGTGGAGATGAGTCCATGGCCAGATCAGCCATGATCTTACTGAATGGCGGAGCAGGCTCGATGGGCCAGATGGTCTACTCCTGCTCTTATTTCTTATGTTCTTATGTTCTTAAGCTGACAGGAAGGTCACAGTAACTTAAGTCGCCACACATTACAACAATACCAAGCAGAAGAGCATTTCTGAATGCACAACACATCGAACCTTGAAGTGGACGGGCTACAGCAGCAGAAGACCACCAACACACACTCAGAGGCCACTTTACTAGAGACGGGAGGTTCCTAATGGCCTCTGAGTGTAGATCCCATTCAGCTTGTTTGCTGCGTTCTATGTTTTAAGTCCCTACTTTAGAGAAATGGGGTTTGACAAGACGGTTTTCCGGCAGCTCAGGAATATTGTGTTCATTGTTTAGGTAATACCCAACCCTGAGGAGTCCTTGACCCCTACTAGTACAAGTTATCAATATGACTGTTACCCCCACTGCATCGTTGTGTGGAATAAGGAAATGAAGCAGAGATCAAAGGTCAACGTACAAGTTCAAAGTTCAAAGCAAAGTTATTCTCAAAGTACATATATGACATCATATACAACCCTGAGATTCATTTTCTTGTGGGCATTTACAAATACAAAGAAACGCAATAGAATCTATGAAAGACCATACCCAACAGGACGAACAACCAACGTGTAGAAGACAACGAACTGTGCAAATACAAAAAAAAAGAAATCATAATAATATAATAAATAAATAAGCAATAAATATAGAGAACATGAGATGAAGAGTCCTTGGAAGTGAGTCCATAGGTTGTGGGAACAGTTCGCTGTTGGGGTGAGTGAAGTTATCCCCTCTGGTTCAAGAGCCTGATGGTTAGATTGTAAGACCATAAGGTATAGGAGCAGAATTAGGCTATTTGGCTCATCAGT
Organism: Mobula birostris; assembly: GCF_030028105.1. Lineage (NCBI taxonomy): Eukaryota > Metazoa > Chordata > Chondrichthyes > Myliobatiformes > Myliobatidae > Mobula > Mobula birostris. Next base: position 7,803,621 of record NC_092381.1, read on the forward strand.
CTGTTCCGCCATTTCATCATAGCTGTTCCATTTCCCTCTCAGCCCCAATAACCTGTCAAGAATCTATCAACCTCTACCTTAAATATACCCAATGACTTGGCCTCCACAGCTGCCGGTGGCAACAAATTCTACAGATTCACCACTCCCTGCCTAAAGAAATTCCTGCTCATCTCCATTCGAAATGACATCCCTCTATTCTGAGACTGTGTCCTCTGGTCTTAGGTTCTCCCACCATAGGAAACATCTTCTCCATATCCACTCTATCAGGGCCTTTCAACGTTCGTTGGATTTCAATGAGATCACATCTCATTCTTTTGAATTCCAGTGATACAGGCCCAGACCTATGAACACTCCTCACGTGACAAGCCTTTCAATCCTGGAATCATTTTTGTGAAGCTCCTTTGAACCCTCTCCAGTTTCAGCACATTCTTTCTTAGATAACTGGCCCAAACCTGCTCACAATACTCCACGTGAGGTCTCACCATGCCTTATAAAGCTTCTGCATTACATCCTTGCTTTTATATTCTAGTCCTCTTGAAATGCCCTGGGCTATATCCACTACTTTTTTGTGCAATCTACAGAGGTGTAACAACTCCGTTCAAACAAAAATCCAAATGGGGGCAGCTATGGCACTGTACAACTTCACAAGCCATTCAGCCCATCACAATGTTAAATTATACTAATCTTCTATCAAATATTGTCTGGCCCAGATAGGTTTCCTTAGATATTTATATTTATTGTGTTTTTATTATTATTGTGTTCACATGTACATTGAAACACTAAAACCTTCAGTAAACTGTGTCATTTGTGTCAACAACCAACATAGTCCGAGGATGTACTGGGGGCAGTTGGCAAATATTGCCATACTTTCCTGCACCAACACTGCATGCCCACAATGTATTAACCTGTACGCCTTTGGAATTTAGAGATACAGCACAGTAACAGGACTTTCCACCCAATTGTTTCTTTATTTACAGAGACAGTGTTGGCCCTTCTGCCAAACAACTCGTCTATTTGACCTAATCACAGGTCAATTTACAATGACCTACTAACTGGTATGCCTTTGGACTGTGGGAGAAAACCAGAGTACCCAGAGGAATACCACGGAGACATGGAAAGAACGTACAAACTTTCTTACAGAGGATGCTTCTTCCCCTCTGCCATCAGATTTCCGAATGGACAATGAACCCATGAACACTCATCATTATCATCATCATCACTATGTGCAGTGTTGTATGACATGGGCAATCGCGCTCTTTCCAGGAAAGTGATTGTTACTGGCAAATTTTTCTACAGAAGTGGTTTACCATGGCCTTCTTCCACGCAGTGTCTTTACAAGATGGGTGAGCCCAGACATTATCAATACTCTGCAGAGATTGTCTGCCTGGCGTCAGTGGTTGCATAACCAGGATGTGTGATGTGCACCAGCTGCTCAGGCAACCATCCACCACCTGCTCCCATGGCTTCATGTGACTCTCGTCGTGGGTCTAAGCAGGTATTACACCTTGTCCAAGGGTGATCTGCAGGCTAGTGGAGGGAAGGAGCATCCTACACCTCCTTTGGTAGAGATGTATCTCCACCCCACCACCCACCACCCAGCCATGTGCACTACCTCACTATTTTGTTTACTTGTGTAACCTGGGGAAAAAGTACACACTCAGGACAACAAAGACTTTTTCGGGTTTTAATTCCTTTGTCGGTTTTCGGTGTTTAAGTGCCAGTAGAGGGTCGCGAAACAGAACGAACGAATTTACAACCAGTTCTTGCCGTTACAATCTCAGTTTAACTTCCGATTCACACCCTCGTGTATGGACAGAATTGCGTATGCTGTATAAAAATACCAGAACTAATACGGTACAAATACGGTAGTGGCAATCCTACTTGGCTGGTGAGGAACTTTGCCCAAGCCATGCAATCCAGCGTTGAGTCACTTACTCGAGAAAATCTTTCCTCACCATGCCCAGCCTCGGGAGGAACCCAATTTCCAACGCCCTACCACGTCTTCAGCAGAAAGCAAAATGGTCTCCCCAGTATCCTGCGCATGCGTAATGACATCACCATCTCCCGTAAAGGCACAGACAACTATTCTAGCATTACCCAGATGGATGCTTAAGTACACTTTTAACAATACTGAATAAGATCCGACGGTCACCCGGTCATACTTGTTTTTCTCGTTCCCTCTGCCACTAGATTTCTGAATGATCCATGAACCCATGAACATTACATTATTCCTTTATCTTATGCTACTAATGTATTTTTGAGATTAGTATTGGAATTGGTTTATTATTGTCTCATGTACTGATATGCAGTGAAAAACTTGCCTTGTGTACTGTGTTATGAGACGTTCCCAACTGCACCAGCTTCTGGAATTTAGACTCCCTAACTCTCCTGAGTACGGAGAGCTGGCGTGGCCCCTTTAAGGGTTCAGTATGCTCCTGTGAATTGGCAATCATATTTTGGGTGCCAAGAAGAGCACTTGAACTGAGGCTCAGGGCTCAATCTTAAGTCCAACTCGAGATATGATCTCGTGTTTTGTTTTCACTCAGTTCTCGTTCCAGCTTTATACCATGTCTCCATTCCAGCCTCAGATCCTCCAGCACTCGGTTCAAACCACCCTCGTCAGGTCTCATGTCACACTCTCTTCACACAGATCAAATCATTACACAGGGCAGTGAATAAGAACAAGGTAAAACAATAACAGAGTGTAGAATAAAGTGTACCAGCTACAGAGAAAGTGCAGTGCAGTCAGACCATAAGATGCAAGGATATAACGAGGTAGATTGTGATATCATGGTGTACCAGGGAACCATATAATAGTCTTACTAGAGCAGGAAGGTAAAACACATGCTATCTTGAGGCAGCACCACCTTGGTATTGGAATTGGTTTATTATTGTCACATGCACTGAGATACAGTGAAAAGCTTGTCCTGCAAACAGTTCATCCAGATCAGATCAGTAAGGTAGAACAAAGTAAAACAATAGCAGAATGCAGAATAAAGTGTAACGGTGACAGAGAAACTGCAGTACAGATAAAAAAACAAGGTGCAAGATCATAACGAGGTGGATTGTGAAGTCAACAGTCCATCTTGTATTAATTTCATATCTTTGCCACAAAACAAAAAAATTCTCATTTAAGTCAGAGAAAATAAATCTGATTCTCACCTCATGTGCTCCCTGTTGAGTTTGCACGCTTTCCCTGTGACTGTGCAGGTTCCTCCCCCACCCCCAAATGCTCCGGTTTCCTCCCACATTCCCAAAAATGTGCTGGTAACTAAATGGCTACTGTAGGCCGTCACTTACTGTTAACGGGCTTCTCTGTAGCAGGAAGTATGACTGGTGGGATTGCTTCCCCTGCAAGTCCACACAGACCTGACAGGCTGTGTCATCACCTTGTGTTGTAGTAAGGATAAAGTCCGAGTTGAGTTTACTGTCATTTGCACAAGTACGGGGACGATGAAAAACTTACTTGCAGCAGCAAAGGTGCAGAGCATTAGATAAACAACATACATAAGAAAACACATTTTAAAAATATATACATTATTTTTACAAGAAGAGACAATCGGAATAAAGAAAAATAGAGTACCTTTTAATGCAAAGTGGTCACAGTGTTGTTAAACTGAAGGGTCAAGAACCGAATGGTTGAACGGAAGTAACTGTTCTTGAATCTGATTGTGTGAGACTTTAGGCTTCTGTACCTCTTGCCCGAAGGATAGCTAATTATTTCCTGAGGCAGGGCCTCCTGTAGATAATACTGATGGTGGGGAAGGATGTTCAAAGGTTCATGTTATTGTCTAAGTATGCAAGTACAATACAACTCTGATATTTGTCTACTCCAGATAGCCATTAAATATGGTAGACATTGGGTGCTGACTTCAATCTTCCCCCACCCCTCCACCAACCACTGGCACAACGAAGAAAAGAAACAAAACTTGCAGACCCCAAAAATTCTCCCCCTCCTCCGCAGAAAAAACAGAGACAATAACAATCCCCGAAGCCCTAACAGTCCCCGACTCCATTAACAATTCCCCGACCCCCTCACCCGCAGAAAAAGACAGAGACAATAACAAGTCCCGACCCCTTCACTCACAGAAAAGAAGAGCGATGGTAATAATCCCCAAAACCCCCTTACACACAAAAAATTAACAGAACACCCACCCACCAATCTGTCACAAGAAAGAAAGCATCGAAAAACTGAAGAAAATAAAGTACAGTCCAATAATCACATAAACCTCAGAATATGGGAAACATCTTTCCATCTGCATACGATGTGCTGTGATGTATTGCATTACTACCACTACTCAGCTTCTTACATTCTTGTACATTCGAGTTGTCCTGCTAGACCATGATGCAACCAGTCAGGATATTTTTAAAGATCCATCTGTAGAAGTTTGTTAGAGTGCTCGATGGTACTTGCTAGAGTTTAGAAGAATGAGGGGGTGGAATCTCATTGAAACCTAACAAATATTGAAAGGCCAAGATAGGGTGGATGTGGATAAGTTGTTTCCTATAGTGGGAGAGTCTAGGACCAGTGGGACAGTGTCAGAATAGAGGGATATCCTTTTAGAACAGAGATATATAGGAACTTCTTTAGCCAGACGGTAATGAATCTGTGGAACTCGTTGCCACAGATGGAGTATATTTAAAGCAGAGGTTGATAGGTTCCTGATTAGTCAGGGCATCAACGGTTATGGGGAGAAGGCAGGAGAACGAGGTTGAGAGGGAAATAGATCAGCCATGATGGATTGGCGGAGCAGACTTGATGGGCCACATGGCCTAATTCTGTTCCTATGTCTAATCTCCTAAAAGAGTAAAGATGCTGGTGGGCTTTCCTTAGTACTGTACTGCATCTAAGTGTTTTATATATTGAAGGGCAGTGTTTCTACTGGTCAAGTCTCCAAGAGCAGGATCCAATCCAGCTTTCCTGACAGAAGCTTCACAGTCGTTCCTGATGCAACCAGGCACCCTCCGCACTGGCAGAGAAATGCCACAAGATGGCGCTCTAAAGACATTTTCCTAAACCTATGCTCAATTAAGAATCAGAATCAGGTTTAATATCACTGGTATATTTTGTGAAATTTGTTGTTTTGCAGCAGCATTAGAGTGTAATATATGATTTTTAAAAAAGCTATAAATTACTATAAAAAATTTTAAAAACAAATTAAATCAGTAGTGCAAAAAGAGAGCAAAGAAGGCAGAAAAAAAGAAAAAAATGAGGTAGAGTACATGGGTTCTTTGTCCATTGGTGGAAGAGAAGAGCCAGTTCTAAAACACTGAGTGTGTGCCTTCAGATTCCGTACCTTCTCTCTGATGTAGGCAATGAGAAGACGGCATGTCCTGGGTGATGGGAGTCCTTAATGATGAATGCCACCTTTCTGAGCCATCACATTTTGAAGATGTCCTCAATGCTGGAGAGGCTAGTGCCCAGTGATAACACAAACTCGAGAAGAAAAACTTTCTATCCAGTTGATGATCTATGGAGATGTGTGCATACGTTTACTTGTGCATGTGACAATAAACTCAACTCTGATTTTGATTTGGATTCAGCCCAATCCATCACAGGTAAAACCCTCCATATTACTGAACATATTTACAAGGAGCACTGCCACAAGAAATCAGCATTCATCATTAGAGACCCCCACCATCCAGGCCATGCTCTCTTCTCCATACTGCCAACAGGAATGAGGTACAGGAGCCTTAAGTCCCACACCAGTGGGTTCCGGAACAGTTATTACCCCTCAACCATCAGGCTCTTGAACCAGTGTGGATAACTTCACTCATCTCAACACTAAACTGATTCTAAAACCTATGGACTCATTTTCAAGGACTCTACAAGTTATGCTCTCAGTATGATTTACTTACCCACCCTTATGTGAGGATGCTGTTCTTGGACTAATAGGCATCCGTTAGTCTCATGAGACCATGGATTTGCGCTTTGGAAGGTTTCCAGGGTGCAGGCCTTGGCAAGGTTGTATGGAAGACCAGCAGTTGCCGATGCTGCAAGTCCACGCCACCGATGTTGTCCAAGGGAGGGGCACTAGGACCGATACAGCTTGGCACTGGTGTCATCGCAGAGCAATGTGTGGTTAAGTGCCTTGCTCAAGGGCACAAGGACACAACATGCTGCTTCAGCTGAGGGTCGAACTAGTGACCTTCAGATCACTAGACCGACGCCTTAACCACTTGGCCACGTGCCAACACATGCTGTTCTTGGACTACAGTTCAGCATTCAACACCATAATTCCCTCCAGGCTCGATAAGAAGCTCAGAGACCTCGGCCTTGACCCCGTCTTGTGTAGCTGGATCCTGGATTTCCTGTCAGATCGCCGGCAGGTGGTAAGAGTGGGTTCCTTCACCCCTGCCCCTCTGACCCTCAACACAGGTGCCCCTCAGGGCTGTGTACTAAGCCTGTCCTTTACTCTCTGTATACCCATGACTGTGTCGCCACTCACAGCTCCAATCTACTAATTAAATTTGCTGATGATACTACACTGATTGGCCTAATCTTAAATAGTAATGAGGCAGCCTACAGAGAAGAAGTCATCACCCTGACACAGTGGTGTCAAGAAAACAACCTCTCCCTCAATGTTGCAAAAACAAAGGAGCTGGTTGTGGGCTACAGGAGGAATGGAGACAGGTTAGCCCCTATTGACATCAATGGATCTGGGGTTGAGATGGTGAACAGCTTTAAGTTCCTCAGCATAACCATCACCGATGATTTCACGTGGTCTGTACATACCGGCTGTGTGGTGAAAAAGGCACAACAGCACCTGTTTCACCTCAGATGGTTGAAGAAGTTTGGTATGGGACCCCAAATCCTAAGAACTTTCTACAGGTGCACAACTGAGGGCATCCTGACTGGCTGCATCACTGCCTGGTATGGGAACTGTACCTCCCTCAATCACAGGACTCTGCAGAGAGTGGTGCAGACAGCCCAGCGCATCTGTAGATGTGAACTTCCCACAATTCAGGACACTTACAGCGAAAGGTGTGTAAAAAGGGCCTGAAGGATCATTGGGGACCTGAGTCACCCCAACCACAAACTGTTCCAGCTGCTACCATCATGTAAAACCAGCTAAAGCTACAGAGCACTCTAAAGAAGTACCCTCAGGGAAGCCAAGAAGGGGGATAGAATGAGAACTCCTACCGGACAGACCTGCCAGTGAAGACCCACACTAGGAAATGTGTCTGCGGCAAAGTTTGTAAGAACCTGCATGGTCTGAGGATCCACTGGGCCAAGATGAGATGTTTGAGCAAGGAACAGTGCGTACAACACACAGGGATCATCTCTGGTGAAACACAGGAGGAGCCAGGCCTGGAGTTACCTCACAGTGCCCAGAACCTGTTTACTCAAAACCCCAATCTCAACCATAGCTTCAGAACATTGCCTGGTGGAGTGGCCTCCGGCATGCAGGAAGGACAAGTGGCATCAGTTCGATGACGATGTGGACAAGATACCTGATGCTTCAGGAAGGGGTTCCGACAGAAGGCTCAAGTTCATGTGAACGGTCATCGTCAGTTTTACTGCGGAGAGGCTTTGGCTGGGCACACCCTGTGCGATGTACCAGAGGACCATCAAGTTTAGACAGTTGAGACAGGAGATCAGGTCACTTAAATGGCAGTTCAAGGAGGCAGCAGAGGAGGAGAAGGAGGCACTGCAGGAGCTTCATAACATCGTGAGGAAGAAGTTTCTCATGCAGAAGGGCACAGACGGCACAGGAGGGAGAGGGCCAGGAAGAGGGCCGCCTTTGTAGCTGATCTGCTGAAGCTTCTTGGACAAAAACGGAGTGGACACCTATCTTCCCCAAAGGAGGAGATTGCTCAGTATCTCTCGGACACCTACACAGGTGCAACCCGGAAGCAAGACCTGGGGGCGTGTGGGGACCCGACAAGTCCACCAGCACCTACCACTGAGTTTTACAGCAGGGAGCCCAGCTTGAGAGAGGTCTCAAAGCTACATTTAATGTCAGAGAAATGTGTACAATATACATCCTGAAATTCTTTTACTTCGTAGCCATCCACGAAAACAGAGTGCCCCAAAGAATGAATGACAGTTAAATGTTAGAACCCCAAAGTGCCCCCAGCTCCCCGCCCTCCTGCACATAAGCCTCAGCAAGCAAAATGCCTCCTCCCCCCACCGGCAAAAAAAGCATTGGCTTGGAGGGGGTTTAGAGTGACCCGCCAATGGAGTCCTGCAGACGGTGTCCGCATTTTCAAGGAGAAGAACTCCAAAAATATCAAGCAGTTTCCAGTCATCTCACTGCTCAGCGTTGAGGGGAAGATATTTTTCAGTGTCGTTGCCTGAAGCTTAATGGATTGCCTGAAGAATCATTACATTGACATCTCGGTGCAGAAGGGCAGGATAGCATGGGTTCTGGGGTGCTTAGAGCACACAGGACTGATCAGAGAAGCATGGGGAGGCGAGGGAGATCTCTCTGTGCAAGATGATCTGCTTGGGTGGCATGTAAAACAACCTTCTCACTGTATCTCGGTACATGTTCAAAGTTCAAAGTAAATTTATTATCAAAGTGCATATATGCCACCACATACAACACTGAGATTCATTTTATTGAAGGCATTCACGGTAAATACAAGAAACACAATAAAATCAATGAGAGGTCAACAGGACAGACAACAACCAATGTGCAAAAAATCCAAACTATGCAAATACAAAAACAAGCAGTCTGTATTTTTTAGATCCTCTTCCATCACGTCAACACTGAAGTCATTTACAGTGGCTAGTTAACTTTGAAACACCCATGCATTTGGCAGCACAGTAGATACAGCAAATTGCGCTTCTGAATATGCATGTGTCAGCTAATTATTATTTAATCGTGGTAATATGTAACTTCATACATGTTGTTGTAGTGCTTGTCGAAACTTGGACAGAGCACAGCAACACATCGCTGCCTGTTTGCATTCACCCTTGCCTGAGAAATTGCACTGTTGAGTCTACTGACTCTGAAGACTAGTGGTATTCGTTTAATGTTTAGTTGTTCTTTTCAGCCGTAGTGTAGGCTTTGTTTTCCATTTGAGAGTTTTAGTTAACGGCCCTGTTTAGCCTAGCGTTTATTGTTTTCTTTTCCGTTTAACACTGTTTTCATTAAAGTCTGTGAACTATCGACCTGCTTCAGTGTCTCTCACTCCGCACTTGCACCATATCCGAACCCGGTAACAAACCTACCAGCATGTCTTTGGGCCACAGAAGGAAATGAGAACAGTTGGCTGAAACCCCCCAGTCACAGGGAGGATGTGTAAGCTCTGTTGCATTCTGATGTTTTTGATCAAAGGTTCCTTTGGAAAGAGGTATGAAACCTGGTGCTTCATGATAGTTTTATTAAGCGCTAATAGAGCAAACAGGATTGAAAAGTGGACACTGACGAAGGGAAACAAAACAATGGTGGAGCCTCAAGTTCAGCTCTTTTTATATCCCATAGGTAAGAAACATTTCATTCAAAGTTGTAGATAAGAGTCCACCAATCAGATAGCCCCTACTCAAATAATTAAACACCAGAGAAGCTACTAGAGCTGTACCAATGTAACCACTAGGGAACACACTGAATACTGCATATACGAGGGGTGATTGATAAGTTCATGGTCTAAGGTAGAAGGAGATGAGTTATTAACTTAAAACTTTCTGCATAATCACTCAAAGAGTTGACCTGCACATGCATGTAATGAGAGCTGTATAACTCAAACTTGGAGATGCTGCATTTAATTCCCTCATCTAAGTCATTAATATATATTTGAACAACTGGGGTCCCAGCACTGAGCCTTGCGGTACCCCACTAGTCACTGCCTGCCAGTCTGAAAAGGTCCCGTTTATTTCCACTCTTTGCTTCCTGTCTGCCAACCAATTCTCTATCCACATCAATACCTTACCCCCAATACCGTGTGCTTTAAGTTTGCACACTAATCTCCTGTGTGGGACCTTGTCAAAAGCCTTTTGAAAATCCAAATATACCACATCCATTGGTTCTCCCCTATCCACTCTACTAGTTACATCCTCAAAAAATTCTATGAGATTCGTCAGACATGATTTTCCTTTCACAAATCCATGCTGATTTTGTCCGATGATTTCACTGCTTTCCAAATGTGCTGTTATCACATCTTTGATAACTGACTCTAGCATTTTCCCCACCACCGATATCAGGCTATCGGGTCTATAATTCCCCGGTTTCTCTCTCCCTCCTTTTTAAAAAGTGGGGTTACATTAGCCACCCTCCAATCCTCAGGAACTAGTCCAGAATCTAAAGAGTTTTGAAAAATTATCACTAATGCATCCACTATTTCTTGGGCTACTTCCTTATTGACCCCATCCTGTTCCTAACTTCCACCCACAGAGACTCCGTAGACAACCCCTCCATGACTTCCTCCTTTTTTGCAGCCGTGACACTATCTCTGATCAACAGTGCCACGCCCCCACCTTGTTTGCCTCCCTCCCTGTCCTTTCTGAAACATCTAAAGCCTGGCACTTGAAGTAGCCATTCCTGCCCCTGCACCATCCAAGTCTCTGTAATGGCCACAACATCATAACGCCAAGTGCTGATCCACGCTCTAAACTCATCCGCTTTGTTCACAATATTCCTTGCGTTAAAATAGACACATCTCAAACCATCGGTCTAAGTACATCCCTTCTCTATCACCTGCCTTTCCTCCCTTTCACACTGTCTACAAGCTTCACAATTCTAGTTTAAACCCTCCCCAATAGCCTTAGCAAACCTCCCATATTGTTCCCCCTCATATTCAAGTGCAATCCGTCCTTTTTGTACAGGTCACACCCGCCCCAGAAGAGGTCCCAATGATCCAGAAATCTGAATCCCTGCCCCCTGCTCCAATCCCTCAGCCATGCATTTATCCTCCACCTCATTCTATTCCTATACTCACTGTCGCGTGGCACAGGCAGTAATCCCGAGATTACTACCTTTGAGGTCCTTATTCTCAACTTCCTTCCTAACTCCCTGCAGTCTGTTTTCAGGACCTCCTCCCTTTTCCTACCTATGTCATTGGTACCAATATGTACCATGACCTCCGGCTGTTCTCCTTCCCACTTCATGATATGGTGGACGCGATCAGAAGCATCCTGGACCATGGCACCTCGGAGGCAAACGACCATCCATGTTTCTTTCTTGCGTCCACAGAATCGCCTGTCTGACCAACTAACTATAGAGTCCCCCATCACTGCTGCCATCCTCTTCCTTTCCCTACCCTTCTGAGCCACAGGGACAGACTCTGTGCCAGAGGCACAGCCACTGTCGCTTCCCCCAAGTAGGTTGTCCCCCCAACAGTACTCAAACAGGAGAGATGGAGAGACGGAGAGAAGTGGAGAGACGGAGAGTGAGATGGAGATGGAGATGTTTCTGATATTCCGTTTTTCCCTGCAATGCTTCAGTTGGTGGCACTGGCGTAGAATTGGCTTGTCCCCACGGCCCCAAAGCTTCAGGACCCCAAAGGCGCTCTCATCTTCTCGGCCATGTCTTTGGGATTTCAGAAAACAGCCGGTCAGTGAGTCCTGGGAGCAGGTCCCATCGCCGCAAAGAACCAAAGTTTCAGTATAGCTCTAGGTCAGGGTCATTGACCGAACCCCATACTCCTTGAAAAGGAAAAGGAGCTTTACTAAAGGTAGAAATTAAGCTGTTTCTGCAGGTGAGCTTGAAGAAGTCACTGTACTATGACCATTCGGAAACATACTGAACAGTTACATATATATAAGTAGGTATATTAAGAGACTAGCAGGTAATTAACTGTTAAGTTGCAAAGAAAATCTAAATAAATTTCAAAGTTCCAAGTAAATTTATTATCAAAGTGCATATATGCCACGATATGCATCCCTGAGATTCATTTTCTTCCGGCCAGTAACAGTAACTACAAGAAACACAAATGGAAACAATGAAAGGCTGCACACAACAGGACGGATAACCAATATGCGAAAAAAAACCCTGTGCAAATACAAAAAGAAAGAAAATAAGAAAAAATAAATAATAATAATTTTCCAGGGTGACTCTCTAAGGCAACTATAGTTTTGCCCAGCTTTAAACCTGCTCTCTAATTTACTGAATCAGACGAAAATAGGATATCAAATCAGAAGCAACGAAACAAATTATACCGTGACACACTTCCTTTACATGGGTGATTAGAAATTATATGCTCCTTCATCAGTAAAGCTAAAGAAATTAATTCAAATAGTAGAACTGTTTTCTCAGTGTATAAACATGAACTTGGGACTGAATAAGTGCAGAACATTAAACATAAAGGATGGTGCAATGGAGCTAATAGAATACAAAACAGAGCAGCAGGATACAATACAACCGATGGATGAACATGAAACCTATAGATCTGGGACTTCAACGAGCAAAGAAAATAGATTGTTGTGTGACAAAGGGAAAACTTAAAACAGAAGGCTTAAGAGAATCTGTCAAGCTGAGCTCAACAGTAAACATATAACAAAGGCAATAAACACTTTTGCTATACTGTACTTATATTAACATCCAACACATTACAGGATCCTGCAGCAATTTAACACAATCTGAGTACTTAGACACAATGAAATGGCAAACATCATTCACCAAAGTCTTGCTTTAAAATACAAACTCACAAAAGACACCAGAATTTGTTATAAATACAAGCCTGATCGAGTTTTAGAGTCAGAGTTCCACAAGTTATAACCGATCTATTATTACAGTTAGGACAATCTGTAATAACTATCCAGATGCAATAATAATAATAATAATAACTATTCCAAACACACATGACATACAGAAATAAATAAGTGAAAAACACACCAGAAATATGCTGAATTAAAAGCGGAAGTTGAGCGACCATGGATCATCACAAGTAATAGACTGTAATCTCCCTTTGAACTTGAAGGCAATTTGACATGGCAGAACTGAACCGAGGTGAGGTGACGGGCCTGTCACCGAGAGTGAGGAGGACCCAAGCTTCGATGGATTTAAGCGCTGCGCCGAAGGCTGAATCGAGGCAGTGAGGTCCAGGCAGCGGACCACATGAACTCGATGTTCGGACGGACATTTAAGCGCCATGCCGAATCAGAAATTCTGTTACAGGCCAAATCGAGGTGATGAGGTCCAGGCCCCAGAACATAATGACTCAACCGAACTCGATGTTTGGATGAAGAATTCAGCGCCGTGCCGAATTGGAAAGGCCGTTACAGGCCCAACTGAGGAGGTGGCGTCCAGGCCCCAGGTCTGATGTTTGGATATCGATTCAGGTGCTGGGCCAGACTGAAAAGATCAGGTTGTTGGGGCCCAAGGTAAGGTACGGGCTGGTTCTGATAACTGCTCCATGAGGTATACTTGGTTCTGTGCTGAACTATAGGACTCCCTCGCACACCTCAGAACGCTATTTGTTTGCGTTTTTTTTCTCTGCACATTGGATGCTGCTCTCTTATGACAGCTTTCCGTACAGATGCGCTCAGTGGTGGGGAGGGTTTTACCTATGGTGGACCAGGCCATATCCACTATTTTGTGTAGGATTTTCAGTTCAATGTCATTGGTGTTGCCATACCAGGCTGTGAGACAGCCAGTCAATATACTCTCCACCACACATCTATAGAAGTTTGTTAGAGTTTTAGATTGCATGCCAAATCTTCACAAAGTAGTGGCGCTGTTGTGCTTCCTTTGTAAGGGCACTTACATGTAGGACCCAGGACAGGACCCCTGAAATGATAACACCGAGGAATTTAAAGTTGTTGACCCTCTCCACCTTGATCTCCTGATCAGGACTGTCTAATGGACCCCTGGTTTCCTACTCCTGAAGTCAATAATCAGCTCCTTAGTCTTGCTGACTTTGAGTGACAGCTTGTAGCTGTTGTCGTGGCATCACTCAGCCAGACTTTCAATCTCCCTCTTATACTGTATGCTGATTCATCACCACCTTTGGTTTGGCCAACCACAGTGGTGTCATCAGCAAACGTAAGTATGGCTTTGGAGCTGTGCTTAGCCTCACGGTCATAAGTGAGGGGGGTCGAGCAGGGGGCTAAACACACATTTTTGTGGTGCACCTGTACTGAGGGAGATTGTGGCCAATCCAAAATGATGTGTCTGCAAGTGAGAAAATAACAATTAAACAGCCTAATCCAACATCAGTATGTGAAGGTGCCCGTGGTTAGGATCGCATTGGAACTCCTGGAGTTGAGGAAGCAATGTTAACTATGTCACAGCACGCCACTATTCAGTATGCATCAACCCCATTTCAACAATTCCAAAATAAATACTCATGATTAACCTGGGCCCTGAAATATCAAAGTTTAGCCATAAGATCCAGCTCGGTTTCATTCTAGATTCCACCTTCTTCAGGACACCAGGGATTTCTGCAGATCGGAAATCCAGAGTAACACTCACAAAATGCTAGAGGAGCTCAGCAGGTCAGGCAGCATCAACGGAGATGTCGACAGTTCAGTTCTGTCCATGGAGGCAGCCAAGACCTGCTGAGTTCCTCCTGTATTAGATTATGAAGACACGTAGTCCTCTTTTATTGTCATTTAGTAATGCATGCATTAAGAAATGATACATTATTTCCTCCGGTGTGATATCGCAAAACACAGGACAAACCAAGACTTAAAGAACTGACAAAACCACATAATTATAACAGATAGTTACAAACAGTGTAACAATACCATAGCTTGATGAAGAAAGTCCGTGAGCACAGTAAAGTTCAAAGTTCCTCAAATGTCCCACATCTCACACAGATGGAAGAAGGAAGAAAAACTCTCCCTGCCATGCCGACCACAATCCGACTCTGAGTCATCCGAAAACTTCGAGGTCTGATCAGCTCTCCGACACCGAGTACTGAGCACCATCTCTGTCCGAACGATCGATCTCCTTCTCGGTCGCCAAAAGCAGGCAAGGCCGGGGATTTTGAGGCCTACCCTCCGAAAGATCCCCGACCACACAGTAACTACAGCAGCAGACGGGCGTTTCAGAAATTTCACCAGATGTTTCTCTGTGCTTTCACGTCCATCCTCCATCAAATCAGAATTGTTCATGGCCCCTATTTAACAGATACGATATCATTTTTCACTGGAGTGTTGCGCACGTGCGGCGCACTGCCAGCTTCTCCTCCCGGCACTAATATTTAGTGTGTGTGACTCCATCTTCTTCAGCCCTTTGTCACTTCCACTCATTACCTCCCAGCTTTTCACATCTCTCCTCTCCCCCACCCCCTTCACCTGCCCAAAACACCCTCATCCCCTCACTGGGGTCCACCCTTCACTCCACCCCTTCCCCCATCTTTTCATCCTGTCTATCTGCTCTCCTTCCTTTCAGTCCTAAATGAAGGTCTCACCAAGAAACATTGACTGTCAGTTTCCCTCCCGCTGAGCTGCTGAGTTCCTCTAGCTCCCTGTATGTTGCTCCAGAACTCTGCAGTGACGTTTGAAAGATTTTATTTGGCAATAACTTCATACGTGAAAAACAAAAGTGCCTTCCTGTCAGAACAGGCCCAAGAAGCACAGAATCCAACACTTGGTCGTAGACTTCACTCTCAGTGAAACCCACATAAATAATTTTCAAGTCCAAAATGGACAAAAATGACACTGTTTAGAATAAACTGCCTGCACTGGAAGAATACAAACGTTTTTGCTTTGAGCTTTTGGATATGGACATTGTGTATGCAGAACAGATTGGTTTAGTGGGCAATTGTTCACTAGCAACATTGTATGCCAAAGTGCCTGGTCCTGTGCCGTGCTGTCATGAGGTGACCAGAACTGAACAGAGTACTCCAAGTGGGGTCTGACCAAAACTCTTAAACCTAATCTCATGGTTGATGAAGGCCAACACACCATACGCTTTCTTAACAACACTGTCAACCTGCACAGCAGCTTTCAGTGTCCTATCGACATGGACCCCAAGATCTCTCAGGTCCTCCACACTCCCAAGAGTCTTACCATCTATATTATATTCTGTCTTCAAATCCGACCCACCAAAATGAACCACTTCACACTTATCTGGGTTGACGTCCATCTGCCACTTTCCAGCCCAGTTCTGCATCCTATCGATGTTCCATTGTAACCTCTGACAACCCTCCACACTATCCACAACACCCCCAACCTTTGTGTCATCAGCAAACTTACCAACGCACACTTCTACTTCTTCATCCAGGTCAGTTATAAAAATCACAAAGAGGAGGGGTCGCAGAACAGATCCCTGAGGCACACCACTGGTCACCGACCTCCATGCAGAATATGACCTGTCTACAACCACCCTTTGCCTTCTGTGGGCAAGCCAGTTCTGGATCCACAAAGCAATGTCCTCTTGGATCCCATGCCTCCTTACTTTCTAAAGTCATCCCCACAATTGCCAACGTCTTTTTCCCTGGTATATACTGAAGCAAAGTATTCAATAAGTACCTCTGCTACCTCCTCTGACTCCATGCACACGTTTCCACTATCGCAACTGGTTGGTCCTATTCTCACATGGGTCATCCTCTTGATCTACACATACTTGTAGAATGTCTTGGGGTTTTCCTTAATCCTGTCCGCCAAGGACTTCTCATGGCCCCTTCTGGCTCTCCTAATTCCGTTCCTAGCAACACTGTAATTCCCTAAAGCTTTTTAGCCACAGACTTTTTCCCAGGGTGGAAATTGAGGACATAACTTTAAGGTGGTTGAAAGAAAGGACCGGGCGGGGGATATCAGAGGTATTTTTTTTACACAGTGGGGTAGAGGCAGGTACATTAGGGACATTTAAGATACTCATAGATGGATGAAAGAAAATTGGAGGGCCATGGTGGGAGGGTAGTTTGATCTTAGAGAAGGTGAAAGGGTCAGAACCACATTGTGGTATACTCTTCTATGTTCTAAGATATGGAGTTTAGCACAAATCTGACTCGAGCTCAAAGGTGTGGTCACAGTCTCAGTCACTTCCCAGAGTTCAAAGTAAATTTATTATCAAAGTGCATATAAAACCCCAAGACCCATTTTCTTATGGGCATTCACAGTAAGTACAAAGTGACACAATAGAATCAATGAAAGACCACATCCAGCAAGATGGACAAACGATCAAGGTGCAAAAGACAATGCACTGTGCAAATACAAAATGAAAAATAAGTAAGAAATAAAAAAAATAAGCAATGAATATCCAGACATGAGATGAAGAGTCCTTGTAAGTATTTCCATAGCTTGTGGGAAAAGTCAGTGTTGGGTGAGCGAGTGCTGGACCAGCAGTGGAGAAGGAAATATTCAAGGTTCAAAGTTCAAATTAAATTTATTCATCGTCGAGGATGATGGTCTTCGTTCTGAGGAAGTGGCCCACAGAGTGAAGACGTCTGTGCGTGTATTTGTTTAACGTGTACTTGATGTTGCACTCCAAGAAGCACACGATACTTCACAAATCAACCAACTGATTTCAATGGCATGGAGACCACGATGATTGGAGCTGATGGATTTGTTGCAGCCTTCATCCGCCTTCACAGCCGTTGAGTTCGAAGTAACTTCGTCCGCCTGTTTCACCATTGAGGTCTTGGCTGGATTGTTCTTTGTCAGGGACCTCACCCCCGACCTTACAGCCATGGAAGACCCTACCAGGAGCATAGCTCCAGGCGGCATCGCTCTCGGGGTCTCAGGACCACACAAGCTTCTCCACCGCGACAAGGTGACAAGCCCCATATACAACACGGAGATTCATTTTCTTGCAGGCATTCCTACAGACAGAATGATAACTAACCAATGTACAAAAGAAGACAAGCTATGCAAATGAAAACAGTAATAATAAATAATACTGAGAACATGAGTTGTAGTCCTTGAGGGTGAGTCCATAGGCCATAGGCTGTGTTCAGTGATCGGTTCAGTGTTGTGGTGAGTGAATATATCCGTGCTGGTTCAGGAGCCTGATGGTGTTAGGGGGATAACTCCACTCCTGTGACTGATCTTTCTCCAGTTTATTTAGAGATACATCACAGTAAAAGGCCTTTGCAGCCCAATGAGCCCATGCCGCCCAATTACACCATGTGACCAATTAACCTACTAACCCGTACACTTTTGGAATGTGGGAGGAAACCAGAGCACCCGGAGGAAACCTACATGATCACAGTAAGAAGGTACAAACTCCTTACAGACAGCAGTGGGGTTTGAACCTGAGTCATTGGTGCTGTAACAGCCATAAGCTTAATGTTGAAGTTACAATGGTACTCAAGTGGAGAATTCTAGGATTCTAACCCAACTACCTCATTTATTCCACCTTCGGTGGTGTGTTGGGATAATCAGGGGAGATCGTGTTGTCATTTATAACCTTAGTAACAGCAGAGTCCACACAACAGGAAGGTGCAAATCCTGACCATTCATTTCCACTCATCCTGTAGCCGAGTGTGATTGCTGATTGACACTGAGCCCTTTGACAGGGTCTCTAAGCAAGCTGCACCTCCATCCACTAATCCACCCCTCCATAACCCCCACACCCCCAACCACCACTACTTTATCATTTCTGTCAGAGTCACCTTATGTATAGACACTCCTGTGCCTAGCATCACTTTATGGACATACAATCAACCTATATAACTTTATACATTGGATTCCAGTTAATTGGGTCACATTGGGACCAGGACATTCAGATCCCATTAAGTAGCTGCCCCAAATACCCGAAGTTTCATAGAAATTGTTAAAAAGGTATAGAAAAAGAATTCATCCAATGTACACTGAGAGAGAGAGGGGGGAGTTGGGTGGATCGGATGGTGGGAAAGGGGTTTGTTTTGCTGTTGTTGTTTTGTTCTACAGGTCATTCCCTCAGGAAGGAGGTACAGGACCCTCAGGTCCCACATCACTAGGTTTGGGACAATTATTACTCTTCAACCATCAGGCTCCTGAACCAGTGTGGATAACTTCACTCACCTCAACACTGAACTGATTCCATAATCCACAGACTCACTTTCAAGAACTCTACAATTCTTGTTCTCAGAATTATTTATTTACTACTTATTTATTACCTTTTTTGTATTTGCACCGCTCATCTTCTTTAGCACATTCTGTAGTTTTTCATTGATTTCATTGTATTTCTTTGTTCTACTGTGAATACCTGAATCTCAGGATAGTATATGGTGACACATGTGTGCGTACTTTGATTAACATTTGCTTTGAGCTTTGTTGCTTGTGTTGGTTTGCTGAACTTTATGGGCATGCTACCTTAGCACAGAATGTGTGGCCACACTTGTGGGCTGTCCGCAGCACATTCTTAGACAATGCTTGTTAATGCAACCAACACTTCACTGTATGCTCCAACGTACATGTGATAAATAAATGAATCAGGATTCTATAAGCAGTAAACTCATTGCCACATTACGCGCACTGTTTCCATACCCTTCAATGCTTCTACCTACAGCCTCCAATTGAATCTATTCATGAATGATAGCAAGATCTGTATATTAAACACCAATTCCATTTGCACATTCCACTGACTGGCAATTAGCTGGAAAAAAATTCTACTTTCTGCCCAAAAATCTGTTATATCTAATCTATATTTTGAATTATATTTTACTAACTTATTAAGGTAATGTTTTGGTTTATGTGTTTTATATGTTTTGTGGGTGCACTGTGGTCCAGAGGAATATTGTTTCATTTTGGATGTTTATACGTACAGTCAGCTGACAATAATTTTGAACTTGATGTACAGAACCTTGACAGGAATATTAATCAGAAGCAAAAATCGAAGTCCAGTTTCCAAAACACATTACGTTAAAGACATTTATCCAATAAGTGCATTAATCACTGTCTTCACAAATTGCTTCCAAAGTAAAAGAATCCAACTTTTATCAATGTAATCAACGTGCATGTCTCTTGAAAAGATCAGTGGAAGAGGTTTCCGGTTTGGTAAATATGAAATAATGTGTTTATTAATTTTCTACAAAGGTTTTGGACGTGCTCAAAAAGAACATCTATGATGAAAGAGTGATGGAGGGGAACTAATTAGACAGATCTTGAAAATAAATTGCCTTATTATTGTACCAAGGCAAAGTGTAAAAATCTTACATGCCATCCATACAGAACATCTCATCACATCAGCTAATTGAGGTTGTACAAACACACGAGATTCTGCAGATGCTGGAAATCCAAAACAACACATACAACATGCTGGAGGAACTCAGCAGGCCAGTCAGCATCTATGGAGAGGAATAATTTGTCAACGCTTCAGGCTCTTCATCAGGAAAGGAGAGGAAGGGAAAAGGATTGAATGGTAGGGAGAGGGCAAGGAGCACAAGCTACAAGATGATAGATGAAGCAACACTCACAACACGCTGGAGGAACTCAGCAGGTTGGGCAGCATCCGTGGAAAAGATCGGTCGACATTTCGGGCCGGAACTCTTCATCAGAACTGTAGAGGGAAGGGGCAGAAGCCCTATAAAGAAGGTGGGGGGAGGGTGGGAAGGAGAAGGCTGGTAGGTTCCAGGTGAAAAACCAGTAAGGGGAAAGATAAAGGGGTGGGGGAGGGGAGCAGGGAGGTGATAGGCAGGAAAGGTGAAGAAAGAATAGGGGAAAACATAATGGATAGTAGAAGGAGGCAGAACCATGAGGGAGGTGATAGGCAGCTGGGGGAGGGGGCAGAGTGACAGAGGGATAGAGGGAGGGGCAGGGAGGGAATTACCAGAAGTTGGAGAATTCTATGTTCATACCAAGGGACTGGAGACTACCTAGACGGTATATGAGGTGTTGCTCCTCCAACCTGAGTTTAGCCTCATCATGGCAGTAGAGGAGGCCATGTATGGACATATCTGAATGGATATTCAGAACCCCTATTCTTTCTTCACTTTTCCTGCCTATCACCTCCCTGCCTCCCCTCCCCCGCCCCTTTATCTTTCCCCTTACTGGTTTTTCACCTGGAACCTACCAGCCTTCTCCTTCCCACCCTCCCCCCACCTTCTTTATAGGGCCTCTGCCCCTTCCCTCTTCAGTCCTGATGAAGGGTTCTGGCCCGAAATGTCGACCAATCTTTTCCACGGATGCTGCCCTACCTGCTGCGTTCCTCCAGCATGTTGTGAGTGTTGCTTTGACCCCAGCATCTGCAGATTATTTTGTGTAGATGATAGACGAAGCCAAGTGGGTGGGAAAGGTAAAGGGCTGGAGAAGAGGGAATCTGAGAGGAGGAGGGTGGAGCATAGGAGAAAGGGAAGGAGGAGGAGCACTGGGGAGGTGATAGGCAGCTGAGGAGAAGAGGTAAGAGACCAGAGTAGGGATTAGAAGAAGAGGGAAGGGAGAGTGGGGAAAAAAGGGAAAGAACTACCAAGTTGAAGTAATCAATGTTTACGCCATCAGGTTTGGAGGCTACCTACATGCAATATTTTATGTCATTGAGGTACAGGGTGGAGTTGGCCCTTCTGTTCTTTTGAGCCTCGCCACCCGGCAATCCCCCAGTTAAATCCTAGCCTAATCATGGGAAAATTTACAATGACCGATTAACCTACCAACCAGTATGTCTTTTGACTGTGGGAGGAAACTGAAGCACATGGAGGAAACCCACGTAGTCACGGGGAGAATGTACACGGGGAGAACTTACAGCAGTGGTGGGAATTGAACCTGGGTCACTGGTCCTGTAAAGCGTTGTGCCAACGGCTATGCTACCGTGCTGTTGAACTCCTTCTCCTGCACTCTGAGAGTGGATTCACCATGGCAAAAATGTAGGACATGGGAATGGGAACAGAATTGAGATCGTTGGCCACCCAGGAATTTCCACTTTTAGTATGAAATGCAAAGTGATTTTTTTTTAATCGAAGTACACATACCATTTTTAACTTTGAGATTCATGCAGGCAGCCACAAATCAAAGAAATGCAATTGAATCTGCAAAAGACCCCACACTGTGAAGACCAGTAAACATCCAATAAGTGAGAAAAGAAAGGAAAGAAGTAACAGTCGCTGCTGCTGCTACTGTGTGGTCCAGGATCTCCGGAGGAGCAGGCCCCGTGTCCTCGGCTTTGCTTGTTGCTCGGCGGTCGGGGCGCGGTCAAAGCGCTCAGCAGAGGATGGTGCTCGGAGAGGCTGTGTTGGAGGGGCTGGTCGGAGGCTCGAAGTTTCCGGACGGACTCAGAGTCCGCTGCGGTCGGGTGTTTCCAATGGTGCTGCATCGGCAAGTTTGCGGCGCTTGGAGGTTCATGGTGGGGAGAATTCCTCCCTTCTGCCGCCTGCGTGAGACGATGAGTCTATCGGGACTTTGAGACTATTTTTTCACCGTGTCCATGGTCTGCTCTTTATCAAATTATGGTATTGCTTTGCACTGTTGTAACTATATGTTACAATTATGTGGTTTTGTCAGTTCTAGTCTTGGTTTGTCCTGAGTTTTCTTGTGATATCATTCTGGAGGAACATTGTATCATTTTTTAATGCATGCATTTCTAAATGACAGTAAACAAAAACTGAACTGAATGCAGAGTTAAGTGTTGGTTACAGAGAAAGTGCAGTTCAGGCAGACAAGTAAGTGCAAAGAACAATGCAAGATGAACAGAACAACTTGTCCTTCCTGTACCAAGTCCTATTCATCTATCTTGATGCAAATATGTTTGCCTAGCCTCTGAAGAGAAGGACGTCCCTTTAGAACAGAGATGAGGAGGAATTTCTTAAGCTAGAGGGTGGTGAATCAGTGGAATTCATTGACACAGACTGCTGTGGAGGCCAACTCTTTCAAGATACTGAAAGTGGAGTTTGATAGGCACTTGATTAGACAGGATGTCAAAAGTTACGAGGAGAATGGGTTCAGGAGGGAAAATAAATCAGCGAGATTGAATGGTGGAGCAGACTCGATGGGCTAACTGGCTTTATTCTGCTCTTATGTCTATGCTTTTATGGACAATGAAAAAAAAACCGCAGATGCTGAAAATCTGAAATAAAGACAAAAGGTGCTGAAGGAGCTCAGCAGGCGGATCAGCACCTTCAATGTGATTCCTCCAGTAGACACATTCCCCCCGACCCCCTTTCCAGCGTTTCAAGCGGAATGCTCTCCTCACAGCTCTCTGGTCTGCTCTGGTCTCCACCACACACTCTCCTTCTTACAACAGCTTCCATGCAACCACAAGAGATGTATGAACAGTGACCTGAACAATTTCACCAGGTGCAAGATTCAAGAATCAAAAATCTTTACTGTCATTCTAACCGTACATCAGCTCTGCAGGGCAGAATGAGACAGCGTTTCTCAAAGGCAGTGCAATCATAACATAGCAAACGCAACACTAAATAATAAACATAACAATAAATAGTAAAACACAACAGCCACATGTCAGTTAAAATCAGTTATAAGAAGTGTCCAAAGCAGAGTCAGGTGGAGCAGCTATTTAGCAGTCTGACTGCCTGTGGGAGGAAGCTGTTTAGTAGCCTTGTGGTTTTAGTTCTGATGCTCCTGTAACGTTTGCCTGATGGCAGAAGAACAAACAGTTCATGGAGAGGGCGTGAGGGGTCTTTTATGATGTACTGTGTCTTCTGGAGATCAATTGCTCTTAAACCTTCAGATTGGGAGAGTTTATTTGGTATAATATTCTGCCATTGATACAATTCTGGAACCGAAGAACTACCACGGTAGTGTAGTGGTTAACGCAACACTATTACATCCCAGGGAGTTGGAGTTCAGAGTTTAACTTCAGTGTCCTCTGTATGAAAGTTTGTATGACCCTCCCATGTGTGTGTGGATTTCCTCCAGGTGCTCCAGTTTCCTCCCATATTCACTAGAGGACACACTGAACAACTGCATATAGATACTGTGACCCGAGGGCACATACTAATCAGATACATGTTTATATGTAGTTATAAAAATACAGCAGGTAATTTGTCAAGCTAATCCAATAGTATTTAGTAAAACTGAAGAGCCACACATTGATAATTGTGGAAGAGATGGGAAAAGATCAAGCCTATTCACAGAACTCTTAGAATATAAAACATTGAACACCGCCACACAGTACAGGCCATTTGGCCCATGATGTTATACCAACCTTTTAACCTAACCCTTCCCTCCTACATAGCCCTCCATTTTCCTTCCATCCATGTGCCTATCTAAGAGTCTCTTAATTCTTCCCAATGTAGCTTCCTCAACCACCACCCTGTCCTAGGCACCCACCCACCACTCTGTGTAAAAAACCTACCTCTGATATCTCCCCTACACCTTCCTCCAGTCACTTTAAAATCCTGTCCTCATATTGCCACTCTGGGAAAAAGTCTATGGCTGTCCACTCTATCTACAGTGCGCCTCTTATCATCTTATCTGCCTCTATCAAGTTGCCTCTCACCCTCCTTCGCTCCTGAGAGAAAAGACCTCGCTCGCTCAACCTATCCTCATAGGACACGCTCTCTAATCCAGGCAGCATCCTGGTAAACCTCCTCTGCACCCGCTTGAAAGCTTTCAAGTTGTTCCTATAATGAAGTAACCAGAACTGAACACAGTAGTCCAAGTGTGGTCTAACCAGGGTTTTATAGAACTCATGGCTCTCAGAAAACTGAAAATGTTTTTCTTAGTTGTTCTGCTGTTTTATCATCACTGATTGAAGTGCAGCACGTTCTACTGCTGGCAAATAAAGTGATAAACCTCATTGGAACATGACCTTGAATGGTAATAGATTCCAAGCAATTTTTTGATTTCATTCTTCTGCTTTTTGCTAACAAATTGACCTCATTTATTCACACGTATGAACTCAATATCTGCTAGTGGATAAAATTAAGCAAACACTGGAATGTTTCCTAAAAGGCCGTTCTTTTTTACAAGAGACTGTTACAGTTCATTAGGTCTGAATATTACAGCTAATTACCACTCCATCAGCTTCATCTCAGTCCTCGGCAGAGTGAGACAAGGTGTCCTTGATGGGGCAATCGACCAACACTGACTAGCTTACAGCTTACAGCTTCTCAGTTTGAGTTTTGTCAGGATCACTCAGCCCCAGACTTCAAGTGGTGACACGCGGGCATGGTGGTTAGTGTAACGCCTTACTGTGCCAGTGATCGCAATCTGGGTTCAATTCCCACCACGGTCTGTAAAGAGTTCGTACGCTCTCCCTGTGGGTGTCCTCTGGTTTCTTCTGCCGTTCCAAAGACAAATAAGCTAGGGTCATCCTATGTTGGCACCAGAAGTATGGAGATACTTGCACGTGCCCCCAGCACATCCTCAGACTCCATTCAGGGCCCCAAACAGTCCTTCCAGGTGAGGCAACACTTCACTTGTGAGTCTGTTGGGGTCATCTATTGCAACCGGTGCTCCCGGTGCGGACTCCTCTACATCGGTGAAACCCAACGCAGATTGGGGGACCACTTCGTCGAGCACCTCCACTCCGTCCGCCACAACAGACAGGATCTCCCGGTAGCCATCCACTTCAACTCTGCTTCCCACTCCCATTCAGATATGTCCATACATGTCCTCCTCTACTACCATGATGAGGCCAAACTCAGGTTGGAGGAGCAACACCTCATATACCATCTAGATAGTCTCCAGCCCCTTGGTATGAACATAGAATTCTCCAACTTCTGGTAATTCCCTCCCCCTCCCTTCCTCTATCCCTATTTCACTCTGCCACCTCCCTCATGGTTCCGTCTCCTTCTACTACCCACTGTGTTTTCCCTTATTCCTTCTTCACCTTTCCCGCCTATCACCTCCCTGCTTCCCCTCCCTCACCCCTTTGTCTTTCCCTTTACTGGTTTTTCACCTGGAACCCACCAGCCTTTTCCTTCCCACCCTCCCCCAACCTTCTTTATAGGGCCTTTGCCCTGTCCCTCTACAGTCCTGACGAAGGGTTCTGGCCCGAAACGTCGACCGATCTTTTCCACGAATGCTGCCCGACCTGCTGAGTTCCTCCAGCGTGTTGTGAGTGTTGCATCCTCAGACCCTGCTGGTTGTTGACGTAAACAACACATTTCACTGTACGTTTCAATCTACATGTGACAAATAAAGCCAATCTTTAACCTTTGTCTCAAAAATGGACAAAGCAGCTGAACTGCCCCTGACCTGCTGAGTTCCTCCAGCCTATCAAAGTAAATTTGTTATCAAAGTACATGTGTCACTATATGCAACCCTGAGAATCATTTCCTTACTAGCCATAAAGGAATTAATGGAAGATCACATCACAGAGTGGACAACGAGTCTGCAAAATATAACAGATTGAAAAATCAGAAGAAAGAAAGAATAATAATTAAATAAACATCAATAAATATGGAGAACATGAGATGAAGAGTCCTTGAAAGTGAGTCCATTGGTTGTGGGAACAGTTCAGTGAAGGAGCAAGTGAAGTTGAGTGGAGTTATCCCCTCTGGTTCATAAGCCTGATGGTTGAGGGGTAATAACTTTACCTGAACCTGGTGGTGTGAGTCCTGAGGCTCCTGTACCTCCCTGCTGATGACAGCTGTGAGAAGAGAGCATGACATGAGTGGTGGGAGTCCCTGATGGTATTAACGCAGGCTATCAGTAAATCTTCAGTGTTACTCTACCTTAGCTTCTGACAATAAAACTGCCAAGAATCTAGCGTTGGGAAATGTATGATAATTCATTTTGGTAAAAGGGACAATAGTGTGGACTATTATCTAAATGGGGAGAAGGTTCAAGCATCAGAGGTGCAGAGTGACCTAGGAGTTCTTGTGCAAGACTCCCAGAAGGTTAATTTACAGGTTGAGTCTTTGGTAAAGAAGGCAATTGCAATGTTGGCATTTATTTCAAAGGCAATTGAATATAAAAGCAAGAAGATGATCAGAGATTAAGGGAGCTAGGGCTTTACTCTTTGGAGAGAAGGAGGATGAGAGGAGACATGATAGAGGTGTACAAGATAATAAGAGGAATAGATAGAGTGGATAGCCAGCGCCTCTTCCCCAGGGCACCACTGCTCAATACAAGAGGACATGGCTTTAAGGTAAGGGGTGGGAAGTTCAAGGGAGATATTAGAGGAAGGTTTTTTTACTCAGAGAGTGGTTGGTGCGTGGAATACACTGCCTGAGTCAGTGGTGGAGGCAGATACACTAGTGAAGTTTAAGAGATTACTAGACAGGTATATGGAGGAATCTAAGGTGGGGACTTATATGGGAGGCAGGGTTTGAGCGTCGACACAACATTGTGGGCCGAAGGGCCTGTACTGTGCTGTACTATTCTATGTTTGTATAATGCTGTCCACACACATCAAAGTTGCTGGTGAACGCAGCAGGCCAGGCAGCATCTCTAGGAAGAGGTACAGTCGACGTTTTGGGCCGAGACCCTTCGTCAGGACTAACTGAAGGAAGAGCTAGTAAGAGATTTGAAAGTAGGAGGAGGAGGGGGAGATCCGAAATGATAGGAGAAGACAGGAGCGGGAGCGATGGAGCCAAGAGCTGGACAGTTGTTTGGCAAAAGGGATATGAGAGGATCATGGGACAGGAGGCCCAGGGAGAAAGAAAAGGGGGAGGGGGGAAACCCAGAGGATGGGCAAGGGGTATAATGAGAGAGACAGAGGGAGAAAAAGGAGAGAGAGAGAAAGAATGTGTGTATATAAATAAATAACGGATGGGGTATGGGGGGAGGTGGGGCATTAGAGGAAGCTTGAGATGTCAATGTTCATGCCATCACGTTGGAGGCTATCCAGACGGAATATAAGGTGTTGTTCCTCCAACCTGAGTGTGGCTTCATCTTGACAGTAGAGGAGGGCGT